>NC_081414.1:425966414-426278664 GCF_030272615.1 Cryptomeria japonica
TATCGATATAGTGACCTATGGCCCTAATCGATTATATTTATCTTTTTCTATTTGCATGGGGACAATTTATATGGTTCACCAACATATGATAATCTTGGCATACAATATAGTATAAATATGTGTGTATGCATAAGACTGGTAATAATATAAGGAGATCATCTATTTTGCTTAAAAAATTGAAGCATTACTTTGCAGAAATTTTTGTTATGCGTGTGAGTTGAAATAAACTAGAAGTACATCATTACCAGGTAGCTGAGGAGGCAGGGCCCACTCCAAAGTTACCCAAAGATTGTTTAATTTCTATGTGTGGTATGTTTACTTGGTGATTGTTTAATTTTTGTATGTGGTATGTGTTTAATCCGTTTTAACTCAATATAGCATATGTTTTACAAAGAAGAATTAATGGTATGGTTTTGATAGTATATACTTCGATCATAATTTGCTTATTTCTTTTAAAAGTGTGATATGTGTTATGATTTATAAGGATTCAAGTGTGTAGAATTAATGATTTGTTGTCTCTTGTGTTCAAAGAGTGAACATACATATTATCTGTGAATTAAACTATTGTTTTGATGACTATGATTGTTCCTATCATAACTGTGTTAGGAAGGCAGTGATCAAGGAACTTACACTAGCATTTTAATTTTAAGGGTGTGTAATTAGTTTCATTTCATCCCCCTTAGTTCACTATCTTCATCCCTTAGGAAAATAGCCACTATACCTTTCATAAGTTTACGCTTTCCGGATTGACACTCATTTAGGTATAAACTAGGGAAATTAATATTAAGATTCTCAATACTAGAACTAAGCACAAGGGCAATTCTTATTTCCAATTCTAGTCCCAAATTTTTTTGGCACCATTGCCAGGGAAAGGTATTAAAGGCGTGAAATCATAGTGAGTTAAGTTAGTGTAGTGCCCCTCCTAGAATTGCATTTTGATTTGTGCTCAAATAGACTTATTTAGACTTATGATGGTTATTTGGATGGTTATTTACGAATCTTATGCTATCTTAGGTGGTATCATCGATGTTAGGACTTATGTGGATTATATGACTTGTGATGATACTAACCCTATTTCTTGATGATTATTCTACATGATGTTTGATATTATTTTGCGTGACTGTCTTCATGAGTAGAGATGATGCCATATCACTCATTGCGAGTGGGATATGTCGTCACAATTCTCTGTCACTTGTTTGTTTATATATATGTATCGTAAATGTTGTGTTGGTCTTTGATGCAGATTTCCAGGTACCAAACATTGACTCCACCCGGCTTCACAAGTCTGAGCGTGTCTTTATCCCAATATTAAGTTGTCGGAGACGACATAATTTTCCTCACACACTCCAGGTCTAAGTTGTGCACCTTGTCGATTGTGCCACGTTGCAAGTTGAGATTAGAGTGTTGTATTATGTTTGTCCCCTTGGGCGTAAGATGATTGGAGTCTATGATTATTCATTTGGGTAATGTGATTATTGTCTAATTGTTTGATTATGGATATTTATTTGATTGTTTTTTGATGATGATTTTATCGTGAGATTTTATTTAACCAAATAGGATTTATTTAATTGGTTTACTGATCTAATTGTTGGTATTATGGATGACTTTGTCATGTTTTGCATTGGTTTTGTCATTGATGTCAACACTTGTCTTCTTGGAGGTTTACATTATGGTTCACCGATATGGTTAGTCGCTTCTGCACAGTCACCGGTATATGTTCACCAGTAGGTTATATTGTTCACCGTCATCGATGATAACTTGGAGATCATTTGGTTATGTCGAAGACATGGATTGGAAGTTTGGTTTTGGTGTTTTTCTTATTGGTCTAATCAGGTTGACAGATCTGCCTTTACCGACAGATAAGTCTAGGTTATGGACCGGTATTCCAGATCAGCACGACATGTTATGGAGATTGTTTTATTGATTGGTTATGTATTGAGCTGACATGTTGTATCACATCAAGACTCATTTGTAATTGATTTAATTATAATATCTTTAGTGAGCCAACCTATTCATTTGGTCTTAGGTTTTGTATATATGATTGTAAGATCTTATTGAAGATCGTGGTCATGTCATGAGTGATTGTGGATATTGAAGAGCGAAAATAAGCAGATCCTTATGCAAATCACGCATACATTATTTGAAGGTTGAAGGAAGGTTATAAAGGTGTTTTGACACTCATGTTCAGAGCTTAACTGGCACTGAATCCAACATTGCAAATGCTATTTTGAGTAGTGCATTATCATTAGATTTAACCATCCAATTGTGTAGTCAATGTGACTCCTATTTTGTGTTTGAGCAGTGAGCTCTAGGCAGTTGGCCTTTTTGCATTTGAAGACCCCTTGTGTATACACATACTATCTACAATAGTATCATCTAATTGTGGGTAAGGTTTCCCACCGTGGTTTTTCCCTTATAGGGTTTCCACGTCAAAATCTCTATGCTATGTGTTGTGAATATTGTTTTTGTTTCTGTTTCATGCATTAAGTTATATCAGTATTTCTATAACTGTTAAATTGTTCTACCGACACTTAACTTTGGTTTATCAACATTAAGTTTAAGTTAGGATAATTTGCATTTGGTTTATAAATTACTGAAAACTGGTTAACAACTGATTCACCACCCCCCCCCCCCCCTCTTAGTTGTCCTTCCCTGGACCTAAGACTAATCATGGTGTATTTCTAATCATCAATTATCTATTTATTGATGGTTATTTATGATTGGTGAGAGTTAATTATTTTAATGATTGGTTTATTTATCATTTGATGGTTTATCCATTATGGAATTAATATTTATTTATCTATTTATTTATTTATTTTAGAATTATCAATTATTTTATAATATTTATTTTTTGATTTATTGATGAAAAATCCATTTATATTTATTTATTTATTGTTGTTGAGCTATATTTAATCATTAATTATTATTGATTTTTGATTTGTTGACTTTATCAATTTATTGGTGATTTGATTTTATATTTTTAATTGGGTTCCTATTTCTAAGGCTTTATGCTTTTAATTTATAAATTTATTAGATTAAGTTATGAATAAATATTTAATGTATTATTATAAAATGATATTGCCGACAATAGAAAAATGAATATATTTATGAAGCAATCACCGGTGAGGAAGGACCTCAAAGAGATCAATTTGGACCGGTCAACAAGAGTAAACACAACAGAAACACATAGATATGATGGAGGCAATGTAAAACAAATAGTTTTATTGCATGAAATTTGATTACATCCAGTAAAAACCGGGTTACAACATGTCAACACACAGGCCTGGTAGAATAGGTCACAACCGGAACCTTGAATCGAAAGATCTATCTTCTAGGCACAGTCTATCTATCTGATACTCGGATTGATTCCAAAAAAAATTTGTTACCTTCTAAAGAATGATTACAAATATATATTGATCCAAAGGATCCAGTTGGCCCAAAAGGGATCAAAAACCTGAAGAACAAAACCTAACATGCAAAATGAACAAGGTCGACCTCCGCTAAGAGATTCCTCCAGAAAATCCAAAGGATGAAATGAAGAAGGTTAGCCACATTCCAAGAAACATCAAGATCAACGTCCAAGGATACACAAGCTTCAAAATTGGTTCTGGTAGATCACCAGAATAGGTCTCGGGAAACCGGTAACAAAGGAACAACTGGTAACAAGAAACTATCATGAAAATCGGTACCGATATCTTGCCGATAAGTGATCCAAATGCGATGCAGTCTGAAAGATAGAAAGATGATCAAGTCTTCAAGTAGAATCCAACTCCATAGGATCTGATGAGCCAAAATTGGGACACACAGAAAGGAAAATTGAAATTGCAAACAAAACACAAAGGAAAATATTTTTGGTTGATGCAAGATTGCTGCGAACCGGGGATGCTCCTGCATCAGACATTCGGGGTTAATGAAAAAGTGAGCCTCTCACTTTGTTGGGGTCAGAGGGAAACCAAGGTGGTCTACCTCTTCCTGAGAAATCCAAGATGAATCTTCAACCGGTCTGCTCTTCCACTTCACAAGATATGCTTTGTATTGACTGTTTCGGGTACTACGCCCAATCCTACTATCCAAAATCTCTTCAATCTAATCTGGTTCCTTCCGGGGCAATTGTTTCTCAAGGTCCGCAACACTGTCCTCACTGAATTCTAGTTCATGGTACTCTTGAAGATCTGCAATATTGAATATAGGTGAAATACTTAGACTATCTGGTAGCTCCACTTCATATGTTGCCATGTGATCTGCAAAATCTTTTGCTTCTAAACTCTTCTGGTCTTCACTGCTAATGTCTCTTAATTCTGATATTCCTCTAGGATGTACTCCGGTAACAATCTCAAAAGGTGTTTTTCCAGTACTTCTATTCACTGAATTGTTGTAGGCAAACTCTTCTTGTGCAAGGATCATATCCCAACTTCCAGTTTTATCTCCCACTAAACATCTCAATAAGTTTCCCAAACTCTGGTTAACAACTTTTGTCTGTCCATCAGTTTGTGGATGAAAATTAGAATTGAACTTCAAATTTGTCTTCATTTGCTTCCAAAGTGTTCTCCAAAAACAACCAACAAACTTAATGTCTCTGTCTGAAACTATGCTTTTAGGTAATCCATGCAATCTCATCACTTCCTTGAAATATAGGTCTACTACAGGTAATGCATATGATGTCTTCTTACAAGGTATGAAATGAGCCATCTTTGAAAATCTATCCACTACCACAAATATATAATCATTCCCTCTCGACATCTTAGGCAATCCAAGTACAAAATCCATGTTTATATCCTCCCAAGGTCTTACCAGTACTGTCAAAGGTTTATACAATCCCACATTCTAACTACTACCTTTTGCAACTTGACAAACTCTACAACTCTACACATATATCTTAACATCCTTATGAATCTGGGGCCAAAAGTACTTCTCACTCACCAAGACAACTGTTTTGTCAATGCCAAAATATACAGCTAAACCTCCACTGTGTTTCTCTTTTATTAGGTTCTCTCTCATGGAACTCTTAGGTATGCACAACTCAACTCCCCTGATTAACATCCCATCCTGAATGAAATAATCCAACCATTTCCTCTTATCAACCATAACCGGTTCTCTACATGCTTTCCAAGGTTCTGCATAATCGGGGTCTTTATCATACAAAGTTTTCAAATCTTCAAAACCTAATACTGTCACTCTCATCTCTGTCATCAAATTTCTTCTCCTACTCAATGCATCAACAACTTTATTAGATTTTCCACTTCTATGCTTTAGCACAAAGGTGTAACTCTGCAAGAATTCTACCCATCTCATATGTCTCTGATTCAACTTACTCTGACAGTTGAAATACTGCAAATATTGATAATCTGTATACAACACAAACTCCTCAGGCAACAAGTACCATCTCCACTTCTTCAAGGCTTGAACTATGGCATAAAATTCTTGATCATATGTTGAATATCTCTTTCGGGCATCATTCAATTTCTAACTGAAATAGGCTACCTCTCTCCCTTCTTGACTCAAAACTGCTCCTATTACTGTTCTACTTGCATCACAATCCACTGGAATACCTTATTGAAATCTGGTAAAGCTAACACAAGTTGCTCACTCACTTTTTGCTTCAACAATTCAAAACTTTTGTTTGCTCCGGTGGTCTACTAGAATTCCTTCTGATCTCCTCTCACGGTCTCAGTCATAGGGTTACAAACTGAACTAAAATTTTTGATAAATTTATGGTAAAAACTAGCCAATCCATGAAATGATATTACCTCCCCAATGCTTTCCAGTGTAGGCCACTCAACAATGGCTTTCACTTTCTCAAGGTCCATCTTCAAACCATCCTTAGATATCACAAATCCTAAATAGACTAACTCGCCCTCATGAAAGTACACTTCTTGATATTGATGAACAACTTTTCTTCTCTCAACCTCTGTAAACAATTTCTTAACTGCAACAAATGCTCCTCTTTTGTTTTACTAAAAATTAGAATGTCATCCAAATACACAATAAGAAACTTACCCAATAATTTCTTCAATACCTCATTCATTAGCCTCATGAAAGTACTCAGTGCATTAGTCAACCCAAAAGGCATCACCAACCATTCATAAAGTCCTTCATTTGTCTTAAATGTTGTCTTCTACTCATCACCTTCTCTGATCTCGATATGATGATATCCACTCTTCAAATCTATCTTTGTAAAGTATTTTACTCCACTCAAACAGTCCATTATGTCATCCATCCTAGGCAAAGGAAATCGGTATTTCATTGTAATTTTTTTTATTTCTCTTGAATCGGTACACATCCTCCATTCCCCATTCTTGTTAGGTGCTAATATTGTTGGTACTGCACAAGGGCTCAGGCTCTCCCTAATCAAACCTTTCTTTGACAACTTTTGCACTTGTCTATTCAGTTCTTCATTCTCTGTCGGTGTCAACTGGTGTGCAACTTTGTTAGGCAAACTAGCTTTGGGAATCAAGTCCATGCAATGAATAATACTTCTAACAGGTGGCAATCCATCAGGTACATTATCTAAAATGATGTCCTTGTATTCTGTTAGCAAATCTTTGATCTCTTACGGGTACTCTCATTCCAGTTCTGGTCTCTGAGTCTTCTTAGGAATTAAGGTAAAACACACATTCTCATGTCTCAGTCCATCCATGAATTTCCTTCCATCTACTAAATAGATTCTGGCATTTGTAGAGACTTCATTCTTCAAAGCTTCCTCCAAAGGTAACAAGGTTTGTTTCATCCCATTGGCCACAATAGTGTATGTGTAGTGTCATAAATTGTACACCCTGGATAGGGTGGTACAATTTCACACTTAGGTTAGCACCTGCCTTAGTTTGTCTCGTATCTTGCATTTCTAATTCCCCTTTAAGTATTTAATTAATTAATTTAATTTAATCTAAGGTCATATTTCATCACTTTACATATTATGAAGTTGTGCCCTTTACCCTAAGCATGCCCCTTTTCATCTTATTCCTCTAATGAATCATTTAATCATAAACCCTAACTATGTCTTATTTTGACTGTTTAGGCCTGATTTCGCATATCAAAACATATCAAAATCAACTGTAACTTTGGGATTATCTCTAATATCATCATATCTAATGGCCCCAAAAATTTGGTGAAAATTTGGTCGGACTGTGGCGGGAATGCACACGGTCTGCGACTTTTTCCCCAAAATTTCAGGAGCATATCCTATGATATAATAATGCTTAACCCCAAAATATCAATAGGAAATTCAAACCCTAGGTTGGCCTAAACATGAAATTAAGATCTAGGGTTTCATACTTAAGAGCTCTCTTTCTTCATTTGAAAGGGTCTTCTTCTAAGAATCTAGGAGCAGGTATTTGGAGCATTAGAGCCTTCTTTACAGTGAAAGAGTAGATCTTTGAAGTCTTCAAAAACATTCAAAATTCATCCATCAAACACTCATCAAGCATTATTTCATCAATTGGGGGCTTTTGAAGATGTATAAGAACAATAGGTGATCACCGACTGACGATTGGCTTGTACCTCTCCCTTGGGGTTGGGTATGGTTTCATGTTGTTTTCATGTCTTTGCATAAGCTTCATTTTGATTCATATTCATGCTTTAGATCACTTTTCATTGTGGATTTAGAGCATTTACTTTGTCAATTATAAGAAATTAGGGTTTACTCTTTAGGGTTGCTCTAGATTGCTTGCTTTCATCTTAGGATCTTGCACACACACAAGGTTCTTGCACACACATTTTCAATACATTATCGGTTATTTGTGGAGGTGGAAATCACCAAGATAGGGGTTTAACTAAGGCAAAACCCTATATAGCCACCCCAAACCCTCTTTTTCAACTTTAGGTATAGGTTCGGATCCGAGCATCGCTGGAAGTTTCGGGACCATAAGAACACATGGGGACAATCATGGGTTATAGATAATAGCAAAAACCCCAAGGATAGGGGTGTGGTGTCCTGGTCTTTCCCAAGATAGTGGCGTGGTTCTATGGTCCTGCCCTCTATCAATAGGATATGACAGAACAGTACTTTGCAAGCCTCATAATCCATCTTGTCAGTTGCAGCTCCAGAAGTGCAGAATCAGGACAATGGTGTGGCACCCTGGTCCCAGACATTTCTGCTTAGATTTTAGACATAGGTACACCTCTGATTTTTCCTTCTAATCTGTACTTTTCAACAATGTATTAGTTGTTCTTTGATCTGCATTTATAGATTAGGGTTTGCTTGCTTACTTGCATTCTAGGTTAGATTGGATTTTGCATCATTCCTCTCTCTCATTTATAGGAAAGGAATAGAAAACCTAAGAGGTAATCCATGACTCTCTCTTTCTCATAAGAATTATTTGGCGTGTGTTACCTCCCTAGGCTCTTTTGTATTCCATGAGTGTGTATGAGAGTGGGATTAAGGTTTCCATACCTAGTCTCACTTTTTCCCCTACACATCTTTGGTGAACCTGACATGAATTTGATTTCATTTTCATTGCATTTCATTGTCAGATCTAGATCTATTTTATTTCATTTATTTTCAAAACATATAAAAAAATATAGATTTCATTCATTTTCCTTGCATTGTGTGTTTAAATTTCATGCAATTTTCATTTCAAAATGTCAGATTTTTATTTTCAATATGTTCATGCTTTTGATGATGTATGCAATTTTGTTGATTATGAGTTTAGTAAGGATGAATTAGATGAAGCTCTAGATGATTTTTGAACCCTAAGCCTTCTAAACCCTCATTTTGCCAAAAATTAATCAACCTTGTTACTATGCCATTTTGTGGTGATGAGAAAGATAAGTTGAATGATTCCTCTCATGGGTACATTCCTATCAACTCCTCCACTAGATCTAGCAGCATGGTTGACTCTCATGATTCCCTCTATGATATCATGCCTCCTTTTGAGTCCAAAGATAAGACTTTCAATCACTATGACCATGCTTTATTGGATGATGCCCTTGATGACTTTATGTCTTTGCTTAAACTTTCAAACAATAATAATACATCTAAAAGGTTAATCAATATGATCAATGTGAATGAACATAGCAAACCAACTTTTCTTGTCCAAGGTGCTTGTCCTTCTCCAACTTCACCTCTTCTTAATCAACCTCTTTTCACAGTTCAAGGTGGATATAGTCATGATTACTTTATCACTCCAAATAAACCTATCATTATGGTTCAAGGAAGGAATCCCACTAAGAGTCCTTATAGCTATGCTAGACAACTAACTAAGGAGAGTTATAATGCAGTTGCCCATACCTATAAAATGAGAAACAATAGGCAACCTAACCCTCCAGTTTTTCTGACTCCTCTACCTGATCCTCAACCCATTCTTCCTCAAGCACCTCGCATTTCACAAACCCTTGGTAAGGAATATGATCTTTTCGAACAACTTAAAGCTACTCCTGCCAAGAATCCCTTTGGGATTTGCTTCAAACTTCCTTGACTCATCATGGAATGTTACAAGATGCCTTGAAAATGTTGAATGTCCTATCCGCAGTGACATCTAATAATATGGCTTCCTTGATTCACTCTATTGCAACACCTAAGGCTCAGATTGTGTTTACACAAGATGATCTGCCCTCTAGTGAAATTCAAAAACAATATGATCCCTTAATGATTGTGGTTATCATAAATGATAGTGTGATAAGATGAACACTAGTAGACAATGGTTCTGGACTTAATGTTTGTAGCATTAACTTATTGCATAAGATCAATGTTGATACATCTTATTAAGCCCGATTCTCTCACCATCTGTAGCTTCGATAATGTTTCTAAATATTCACTAGGTATCATCACCTTGCTTGTTAATGTAGGTCCTGTTACTTTACCCACAACTATCCATGTTATGTCTAGAGAGTTGACATACAACTTTTTTCTAGGGAGACCTTGGATTCATAACATGCAAGTTGTTCCCTCTACATTGCATAGGCAAATCAAGTTCATGCAAAACAATAGAACATATGCTTTGTTGGGTGACACAAGATTCCAGGCTTGTTTACAAACATCAAGTTCTAAATCCTCTTCAATAAATTCTTCCCCAACTATCTTAGATAATTCCTCTAAAGCTTCTACTCCGATTAGTGTGACTAGTTCATCAAACCTGTCTCCTATATCTGAATCGATTCCCAATGATTCCTCAAGTGGACCTAAGGTTCTTGAGGAAGAGTCTTCTCAGCCCAACTCAATGATTGAGAACACTTTCTCTCCTGAAAAGATTCTTCCAGAAGATGAGTGGGGATCCCTTGATTTCAATCCTACTTTCGTAGGGGAATACAAAATTCCCCCTAGAGAACCTAAGGTGAAAAATAAGAAAGAAGAAGAAGAACCTAAAAAACAATCTACTTTGTCTGGGCCATTGAGTAATAACTTTGTGGTGGCTTCTCAGACTTCATCTCCATTAGTTTCTAGTCTAGAGGATTTTGATTCTTCGCTTTTTGAAAATCCTCTTTCTTCTTTGGAAATGATTAACCTTTATGGTCCTTGTTTTCACATCCTAGCTAGGTGTGGATATAATAGAAATGGATGTGGTGCTCAAGAACAAAGGATTAAGGTTCCCTTGCAAAACAACTTTCGTGATATGACATTTGGGCTTGGTTATGATCCTTTCAAGCGTACTAAAGCCTCTAAGAGACCATCTATTAGTGTTAATGTCATTTATGCTTCTCTCTCACTAAAATATTTAGAATATATTGAATGTGACCCTTCTTGTGTCTTTGCTTTAGATGTTTTTTCTACCTATGATTCCTTAGCTGAATTCTTGGGAGCTTATGACAAACTTCCTTGTTATCACCATAATCGTAGTTTTCCCTATTGTCTAAATGTGGAAGCGTACTTTGGGAAAGAAATAAATAACGATGAGATAGTTAAAGAATTTATTCAATTAAAAGATGCTCCTCAACAAAGAAATCTCCTAATAAATGACACCATTGATATCAATATGGATCCTTGTGTTGAAGATAAAGTCATCAAAATAGGGAAATGTCTCGACGAAGAAGAGTAAAAACAATATGTCGAGTTGTTACATGAATTCCCTGATATCTTTGCTTGGATATATTCTGACATGCCTGGCATAGATCCAAAGATTGTCACTCATGACATTGTCCTAATTCTTGATGCTAAACTTGTGAAGCAAAATATTCAAAAGATTCACCCTAAAGTGGCATTACTTGTTAAAGCTGAAATTGAAAAACTGTTGGATGCTAGATTTATTCATCCTATCAATTATTTCCCATGGATTTCAAACATTTTAGTTGTGGCTAAAGCTGAAAACAAGATTAGGATGTGTACATATTTTCGTGATTTAAACAATGCCTCTTTAAAGGATGACTTTCCTCTCTCGAATATCGATATGATAGTGGATTCGGTAGTAGGGAATACTTTATTATCCTTTATGGATGGTTTCTCAGGATATAATCAAATCTTCATCAATCCGCAAGATAAATATAAAACTACTTTCACCACCCCTTGGGGTACATTTTGTTGGATTGTGATGCCTTTTGGATTGAAAAATGCAGGCGCAACCTATCATCGTGCTATGAGTCTCATCTTCCATGACTATATGCATAAGACCTTAGAAGATTACGCTGATGACATCTTAGCCAAATCCGTTCTTCGTACATATCATGTTAGCATCCTTCCTCAAATATTTGAGAGAATTCATAAGCATAACATGCGTTTGAATCCCGAAAATGTGTTTTTGGTGTGGATAGTGGAAAACTATTAGGATTCATAGTTTCACATCATGGTGTTGAGGTGGATACAAAGAAGATAGATTCTATTGTTAACATGCCACCTCTTAACAATGTCTCCCAACTAAAAAGTTTGTAAGGAAATATGAAAGTTATTCGTAGGTTCGTCTCTCAACTTGTGGATCATACCTTTCCCTTCACACAATCGCTTAAAAATAATATCACTTTCCAATGGAATGAGGATTGTCATCAAGCATTTAATGACCTAAAAACCTATTTAGCCAATCCTCCAATTCTTCAACTTGCTAATCCTACTAAGCCTTTTATTTTGTACACGGCTACTTCCCCTCAATCTCTTGTAGCCCTATTGGCACAATGTGATATGGATGGTATAGAATGCCCAATTTATTACATAAGCCGCACTCTACTTGATTATGAAGTTCGATATTCTGCAATAGAAAGATAGTGCCTTGCTTTAGTATTTTCAACTCAAAAGTTGAGGCATTATCTCTTGAATGTTGAGATCCTTGCTATCATTAAATTCGATCCTCTTAACATCTTTTCTCCAAAACTGACCTTTTCGGATGGTTAGCTAAGTGGGTTATAATGTTGACCGAGTTTGACCTTAATTTTATCTCACAAAAGGTAATAAAGGGTCAAGCGTTGACTGACCACTTAGTTTATGCTCCTTCACCCTTCTCCCTACCTAATCCAGAGTCTTTTCCCGATGAATACATTTTTTTCATTGAGGTTGATGAGACTTGGGAATTGTACTTTGATGGCTCTAAGTTTCGTACATGATCGGGGGTAGGGGTGGTTTTAATCTCTCCTAAAAAGAAGCCTATTCCTTTATCATATCGAATCAATTTCTTATGCACCAACAACATTGCTAAATATGAGGCTCTTATAGCTAGAATTAAAGAAGCCTTGGCATTGAATGTGAAACATCTACATATTTACGGAGATTGTCAACTAATCATAAGATAAGTGACAAGAGCTTATCAAGATAAGCAAGACAAATTATCACAATATAGAGATGTAGCTATATCCTTGTTGCAAAAATTTGATTCTTATACCATGGAGTCTGTTTCGCGAAAAGATAATTGACATGTTGATGCGATGGAATGTGTTGCCTCTTTGGTGTCTCTAGAGGACCCCTTGGTAGATCTTAAAGCTAGGAACGGGCTATCTCCATAGATGTGTGTGTGTTTCATCTTTTGTGAAGTTCCTCTGCAGTGGATTCTAGTGATCGCGGGCATACCCCGAATGGCCCGCTGCATAAATGGAATAACCCAATGGTCGACTGTCCGCCTCATAACCTAAGTAATGGGGAGCCTAAAATTGAAGAAATCAAATTTGTAGTTAGGTAGAATCGAACACCAAATTCTATATGTAATATGCCTATATGTCACTATTCACAACCTTACTACCCTGGCTATTGTTGATAATCCTAGTGATGTAGAATATTCTTGCATTGTAGATTTTGATGAATGGTACTCGCATATCGTGAGATATTTGAGTTCTTATACCATGGAGTTTGTTCCGCGAAAAGATAATTGACATGTTGATGCAATGGCATGTGTTTCCTCTTCGGTGTCTCTAGAGGACCCCTTGGTAGATCTTAAATTCACTATTCACAACCTTACTACCCTGGCTATTGCTGATAATCCTAGTGATGTAGAATATTCTTGCATTGTAGATTTTGATGAATGGTACTCACATATCATGAGATATTTGAGTGATGGTACCTTTTCTGACTCTGCGAATAAGAATACTAGGGCCAGGATTCACAAATTGGTTGATAGATACATTATCCTTTCTAATGTTCTTTATAGGAGGGGTTATAATGGTCTTCTCTTTCGATGCTTAAACAAGGATGAAATCCCTATTGCTCTTGAATAAGCACATTCAGGTGCTTGTGGGGGGCATTTTGGGTGTAGATCTTTAGTTCAGAGATTGCTCCGAATGGGATATTATTGGCAAACCATGGAAAAGGATTCCTTTGCATTTGTTAAACGATGTCATCGGTGTCAACAACATAGCAATTTGATCCATGCCCCTACCCAAGAACTTCGATCACAAGTAGCATCTTGGCCCTTTTCTACATGGGGTTTGGATCTTGTTGGTAAAATATCTCCTCCATCTCAAGGATACACTTTCATCATAACTGCCACTGATTACTTTACTAAATGGGTGGAAGTCATTCCTCTTCGATCCACTACCGCTGAAGTAATTTATCAATTCATTTTGGAAAACATTATTTCTCGATTCAGGATACCTTCCGCAATAGTTTTGGATAATGGAACGTCATTCAAAAATAAGGATGTGAAGAAGTTTCTTGAGAAATATTATATTCAACATAAGTTTTCTACACCTTATTATCCTCAATCAAATGGTCAAGTTGAGTCTTCTAATAGGATAATTGAACAAATTCTTTGAAATACTGTAAACAAGCATGGTAAGGATTGACATACTCAATTAACCTATGCTTTGTGGGCTTATCACACGAGTGTTCATGTTCCTATGGGTTGCACTCCTTATAATCTTGTTTATGGTGTTGATGTCATTATGCCTTTGAAGTTAGAAATTCCTTCTTTGAGAGTTTCTCTTAGGGGCATAGTGGATGATGATTCCTATAGAGAGAAAAGACTTCAACAACTTGAGATTCTTGATGGATGGTGTATAAATGCCCTCGAGCATATTCAAGTATATCATAAAACTTTGCAACGAAGCTACAATGATAAGGTTATTCAACGTTCCTTCTCAATAGGTTATTTAGTCCTTTACGAGAATTAGTGCAATGTGAATGCCTTACCTAAGGAGAAAGGAAAATTCAGCCCTAATTGGCTTGGACCATACATTGTTGTCGAGGTCTATGGATCAGGTGCTTATAGGATAGCAAATGTTGAAGGTATGCCTCTCAAGGAACCCATAAATGCTATGCACCTTCGTAGATACTATGCCTAGCTCTCTCTCTCTCTCTCTCTCTCTCTCTCTCTCTCTCTCTCTCTCTCTCTCTCTCTCTCTCTCTCTCTCTCTAGTCTACTTTATGTTCTGTCTATATCTTCTTATCTTTTTCTTCAAAATTGGGTAATATGTTAGCATGTCTTCATTAAGGTATGTAGGATTAAATGATGTTATATTGTTTGGTCTACATTAATTCATTCTTGACAAGCATTTTTCATTACTTTATTGTTTGTCTTGGATTCTTTTATGTAAATTGTAATTGATTTGCATTTCATATGTGCTAGCATATTATAAAATTTCTTATATGTTAAGTAGAATTATATCATGTTGTGTTTAATTAGAGTTAATTAAATCATATGAGTCATATATTTCTCACGCTTAATACATTCTTCTTTTACATCATCAAAGTAGCATTTAATTAAATACTTAGTTATTTAATTAAATCACACATGTATCAATTTAATCATGAATCATTGAGAAATCAATCACATGGAAATTACAATTAGACATACATGTTCATCACTCAATATTTTACCTCTAATATAAGCAATTCATATATTGTTTAAAGCTTTAAAATAACATATCCATGAGTATCATCATATATACATCAATACATCGAGATCATCTCCTATCCCTAGGACTAGTAGCCGGAGTATGGTGGCTAGATGTTCCCTCCTGATCTGGTCACGAGGGTGGCCCCATGGGGGTGTATCGCGATATGGACCGCAAGTGACTCCACGAGGAGCTCCTACGATCCCTCTCCATCATGATCCCATGGTAAGTGGTTGCCTCTGTTTGTGATGTTGCTAGGTCATGCTTTATCTGTCGTAATCTCTCTTGTAGGACCTCCATCTCCATTTGAATAGGAGAGAAAATGTCCTCGTGTCGTCCTATACTCCTCTGGGATCTATGCAATATCTGTGAAGAACTAGGAATGTGCGTAGTCACAATGAGTTCTATCACTGCATTCTAAATCAAAGAACGCCACTCCTAGATGCTAGCTGCAAGAAAGATAAAACTTTTTCATCAGCAACACTCTATATCATCAACTCTAAGCAAGTAAGTTACATAAGTTAATCAATAACATGACACCTTACCTGGATCTCCCTCTCACCAGTAGGGATTGGGGAAAGTGACCACCTGAGACTCGGACCTGCTAGGCTCTCCACGCTCATACTATATTTGTACAGTAGGTGTGGGCCGATGGGGAATAGGATCAGGACCCCTTATAGGGTCCTTCTTCACCTACAATGGGAGACTCGGTGGATCTAGGGCTATGGTATCCTCCCCGGAGTGATGAGGAACTGCATTTGACTCATCCTCCTCCTCAATCTCCTCCTCCTCATCCTCCTCATCCTTGTCCTCCTCTTCCTCATCCTCCTCATCCTCCTCCTCTTCTTCCTCCTCCTCCTCCTCCTCCTCTCCATCCTCCTCATCATCTCCATCCTGATCTCCCTCTCTAGTATCAGGATCATCTCCATCTCCGCCTCCCTCCTTCTCTCCACTATCGTCAATCTGATCATCTGATCCCTCCTCATATGTATCCAATCCCTCTCTGTCGCCTGACTGTCTCCATGGACTAGGGTTCCTTGCAGGGAAGTCTACCTAGAAAATGGCTCCAAGGTATGTCCTCCCCCACCATGCGAATGTACCATCGGTGCGCTCTTGAATCATCTCTATAGTCTGTTGCAATGTACTAATCTGACCCGTCTGAATCTATGATGTCGATCTCATCATTGGTAGGCCTAGGAATGACTCCTTGCCTTGACATCACATGTGAGTGTCGGATGTACACAGACACATAAGTAGGAACACACTGCTTGAACCCGAACTGCCGCTGAACTCAGTCAATCTAGAAGGGAATGACTATGTGGTTGTATTTCCCCTCTAGTAGATGGTTCCTTTGCGTGATGAACATTTGTTTGTGTATCCCTGCCCACATGTACATCCTGAGGTAGGGTCTCCATATGACTATCTGCTGTCAATCTATCCAAGCTCAACCTCCAATGCAAGAGATCGCCGAATCGCCACTTGTGGCTAAGAGGATAAGAAAATACCCTAGGCTACTTTGGAACTAGTTCTGTGGGGGCTCCAGTAGGCCTCATGAAGGTAATATGCTCAAATATCCACATCTATAGTAGCGTTCATGTCATTAGTCTGCATCCTTGTCCAAACACATACTCCCCAAGATCCTGATAGAGATGCGCAAGCATGGTCCGACCCCAAGAGTATACCCTCCTATGTCTCTCCATCACTCGGATAGTGTAGATGAGTCCTCCATGCATATGTGTGTCGCACCCATTAGGGAAAATGGCTAGTGTAAGGGTCGCAATCATGAGTCACCTCACTAATGGAACCTCGTCGGTAGGGTGTAGGAGCCAGCTGACCATGATACGACCCCTCATCTCACCGAGGTATCACTCTCCCCACAACATAGACCTGCTCTCTCCTATAATCCTCCTCTGTCCGATCAAATCGATATCTCATGATCTCTCCCCTAATGGGAAGGCACAAAATGTGGTATACATCCTCAAGGATGAGCTTCATATCCCCCATAGGTAGAAAGAATGTCGAGGTGTTTGCATCCCACCTCTCCATCAACACCATCGACTTCGCAGAATGGAATCTGATGGTTAGCATAGTCATCACATCCCACAAGCCCACTGCATGTAGCAACTCCCTCTCCCCCGCTGTCAACTTTGGGATCTGCTCTCGAAGGCTCTAGAAGGTGAGACTGGCGGTATGCTTATGGATGTATGGCAGTGTCTACAAAATGCAAAACAATCTATCATAAATAACTGATCAATCATCATTATCATCTAATCAATGCAATCATCTATGAATTCTAACATTTATCGCCTAATCCTGTGTTGCCATTGGTCACCCCAAACAGTGACCGAGGTGCCTTGAGTGGACCAGGGCTCCATACTGGGACCAGGGCACCTAGATGGGACCAGGGTGCCCTAGGAGGACTAGGGCGCTTCCTTGGGACCATGGCACCCTAGAACCCCTAGGTGTCTGAAGTGAGGGCCCCGAATTGGTCTTGGAGATGACATTATCATTCCTAAAAACTATGAAAGAATGAAAAATTCAAATGGAGTCAATGGAAGGTCAACTCACCTCATCAAGTGGTCGATCGATGAGTATGGACTAGCACAAGATCTCCATCCTTGTAGGTCACTCAGGTCGGCGTCGAGGCATGATGGCTTGTATGTGGGCTCCTCTATAGTGAATAGTGCCAAAAAGTTAGAAAGTGACAAATGAAGGTGTCACTTTCATATTTATGTGTTATGCACTTTTTGACTTTATGTTTTTAAGTTAAAACCCTAATTTTTGTACTTTTTCTTCAATATATCATATCTTCAGCTAGGAAGCTCAGATTCTCACATCGTCAATGGCATTGGAATCATGAGTTCATCCTCTTGCTCTACATTAGTTCCATAACTTGATTGTATGAGAAATCAAGCCTTGTTGTTAACTTGCTTCATCAAAATTCATTGTGGAAAACATGATACCTTGTTTCACTTCACTAATAAGTAAGTCAAAACAGGGGGGCATATATCTACCCACGAATTTAATCACTTTCCTTAGTATTCATTAGGTGATTTTATGATCTAACATGTGGTTTTATAGGGTGTGGTTCCTAACTGTGTATTGCTGATACCGCTGGGGGCTTCGTCTGACAACTTATGGAAATATCCTTTTTCAAATGATGTTTACTTTTCTGTACTTTAGCTTGCATATGCACATAGTTTCATATGACTGCTAAAGTCAGGGCTAAATGTAGTGTCGTAAATTGTACATCCTTGCTAGGGTGGTACAATTTCACACTTAGGTTAGCACCCGCCTTAGTGTGTCTTGCATCTTGCATTTCTAATTCCCCTTTAAGAATTTAATTAATTAATTTAATTTAATCTAAGGTCATGTTTCATCACTTTACATATTATAAAGTTGGGCCCTTTACCCTAAGCGTGCCCCTTTTCATCTTATTCCTCTAATGAATCATTGAATCATAAACCCTAATTATGTCTTATTTTGACTGTTTAGGCCCGATTTTGCATATCAAAACATCTTGAAATCAGTTGTAACTTTGGGATGTGCTCTAATATCATCATATCTAACAGCCTCGAAAATGTGGTGAAAATTTGGTCGGACCATGGCGGGAATGCACAAGATCCGCAACTTTTTCCTCAAAATTTTGGGAGCACAATCCTATGATATAATAATGCTTAACCCCAAAATATCAGTGGGAAATTCAAATCCTAGGTCAGCCTAAACATGAAATTAAGATCTAGGGTTTCATACTTAAGAGCTCTCTTTCTTCATTTGATTGGCTTGTACCTCTCCCTTGGGGTTGGGTATGGTTTCATTTTGTTTTCATGTCTTTGCATAAGCTTCATTTCAATTCATATGCATGCTTTAGATCACTTTGCATTGTGGATTTAGAGCATTTACTTTGTCAATTATAAGAAATTAGGGTTTACTCTTTAGGGTTGCTCTAGATTGTTTGCTTTCATCTTAGGATCTTGCACACACATTTTCAGTACATTATCAACTATTTGTGGAGGTGGAAATCACCAACACAGGGGTTTGAATAAGGCAAAACCCTATATAGCCACCCCAAACCCTGTTTTTCAGCTTCAGGTATAGGTTGGGATCCGAGCGTTGCTAGAAGTTTTAGGACTAGAAGAGCACACAGGGATAGTTATGGGTTACAGATCTCAGCAAAACCCTAAGGAAAGGGGTGTGGTACCCTGGTCATGCCCAGGATAGTGGCGTGACACCATGGTCCCGCCCTCTATCAGCAGGATCTAGCAGAACAATACTTTGCAAGCCTCAGAATCCATCCTGTCAGTTGCAGCTCCAAAAGTCCAGAATCAGGACAGTGGCGTCGTACCTTGGTCTCAAACATTTTTGCTCAGATTTCAGACACAGGTGCACCTCTTATTTTTCCTTCTGATCTATACTTTTCAACAGTGTATCAGTTGTTCTTTGATTTGCATTCTCAGATTAGGGTTTGCTTGCTTACTTGCATTCTAGGTTAGATTGCATTTTGCATAATTCCTCTCTCTCATTTACAACAAAGGAATAGAAAACCTAAGAGGTAATCAACGACTCTCTCTTTCTCATAAGAAGTAGCCGATGTGCATTACCTCCCTAGGCTCTTTAGTATTCCATGAGTGTGTACGAGAGTGGGAATAGGGTTTTCATATTTAGTCTCACTTTTTCCCCTACACAATATGCATTCTTCCTCCCATCATGTATTGCATGTCTATCAAACTGCCAAGGTCTTCCCAAAAAAAGATGACAAATATCCATAGGCATAATATCAAACAAAACTTCATCATGATAATTCTCAATTTTCAATTTTACCAAATATTGTTCACTTACTAACAACTTATGTTCATCTCGAATCCATGCTATTTGATAAGGCTTAGGGTGTTTCAATCTCTCCAATTTCAACTTATTCACCATCTCTTTTGAAACAAGATTATCTGAACTACCACTATTAAGAACAACTTTACAACACTTACCAGATACGTTACATCTGGTCTTGAACATATTCTTCCTCTCCAAGGGTTCTTCATCTCCTTCGGCATGACACAAAGCTCTCCTCGTCATCAACAATTCTCCATCTTCCGATTTATTGTTTGATCTGGTGGGATTTTCTTCCACCACTGTTGCTCTTCTAATAGCCTATGTCTTCTTACATTCGAATGTATGGTGTCCTTGTCCTCCACACTTAAAGCAAGTTCCTCTATCTTGTCTTCCAAAGTTCTCATTTCGGTAACCATCCGGTTCTCTCCTTCGGTAGAAATTTCTATCATCCTTCTGGTATGAATTACCTTATTTGTGCACTTCCTTTTCATTGTTTTGATCTATATTGGTTCCTCTTCCTTCGATATATCCTCTTCCTCCTTGAAATATTCCTCCAATAAACCTTCCACCTCTACCTCTTTGTCTTTGCTCGTGTTTTTTGTTCAATTTCTCTTCAGCATTTAGTGCATACTGGTAAGCCTCTTCAACATTCTCTAATTTGATCATACTGAGTTCATCTTGAATAGACATCCACTATCTGTTGAAATATCTTGCAATTTATTAAACTTCATCATCAACATGTCCAGATTTGATGTTCAACTTGTAGATTCCTTCTATCTTAGGTTCTGCAACTTCCAGAACAAATCCACTTGATAATTCATCGGGACCAATTTTGATTTCAACTTAGCAATCATCCGATCCCATGTCTTAATCTTTTCTTTACCTCTTATTTTTCTATCAACTTGCAAATCCTCCCACCAAAGAGATGCATGACCTTTCAACCGGGTACAAGCATATTCCACCTTCCTCTCATTTGTAGTGTTTTCAAAATCAAAATACTTCTCCATCTCTGAGATCCAATCCATCAATTCATTTGAATCTAACTTCCCATCATATTTCGGTGGGGTAAAATGAGGTTTAGTGTTTGCCCTACTTAAAACCCTTAAAAACCTTTCTTCATCTGGGTCAACCACCGGTAGGTTTACTTGTTCTACCAAGGCTTCTTCTCCTTCATCCTCACTTACATCTTTAATATATCATCCTCTTCTTTGGGTTGTCTCCATTACTTCTAACCAAGCTGCTATTCCTCACAACATCTCCATCACAACAGGGTCTACATTCCCACGTGCTCCACCATTCCTAGTTCCTCTTTGCACCATCAATTCATGCTAGTCCTCTGTAATTGCAAGTCAAATCCGCAATCTGCCACCCTACAAAAAAATTTAGGACACGTAACTTCCAGAATGAAACTTCGCTCTCATACCACTTGAAGCAGTCACCGGTGAGGAGGGACCTCAAAGAGATCAATCCGGACCGGTCAGCAAGAGTAAACACAACAAAAACACACAAATATGATGGAGGGAATGCAGAATAGATAGTTTTATTGCATGAAATTTGATTACATCCAACCGGTAACAACCGAGTTACAACATACCGACACACATGCCTGGTAGAATAGGTCACAACCAGGACCTTAAATCGAAAGATCTATCTTCTAGGCACAGTCTATCTATCTGATACTTTGATTGATTCCAAAAAAAAATTTGTTACCTTGTAAAGCATGATTACAAAATATATCGATCCAACGGATCCAGTCAGCCCAAAAGGGATCAAAAACCCGAAGAACAAGACCTAACATGAAAAATGAACAAGGTCAGCCTCCACCAAGAGATTCCTCTAGAAAATCCAAAGGATGAAATGAAAAAGGTCGGCCACATGCCAAGAAACATCAAGATCAACGTCCAAGGCTCCGCAAGATTCAGAATTGGTTCCAGTAGATCACCAGAATAGGTCTCAGGCAACCGGTAACAAAGGAACAACCGGTAACAAGAAACTATCATGAAAACTAATAGCGATATCTTGTCAGTAAGTGATCCAAATGGGATGCGGTCTGAAAGCAAGAAAGATGATCAAGTCTTCAAGTAGAATACAACTCCATAGGATCCAGTGAGCCAAAACTGGGACATGCATAAAGGAAAACTGAAACTGCAAACAAAACAGAAAGGAACATTTTTTTGGTTGATGCAAGATTGTTGTGAATTAGGGATGCTCCTGCATCAATTTACCTACCCTTGCATATGATTGGTGGAATTTTAATTGGTAGGTAAATTATAATCAGGAGTAATATATGCCTTGAAACTATACAAGATAGGTAAATAATATAGTTTTTTTATTATTTTCATTGGTTGACTTGCAATATAGTTTTGGGTTTAATTTTTGTATTTATCCGGCTTCCTGTGCATTCACGGGGGTTGGAAAAAATTCTGGAGTTTGAAGATCTGGATTTTTTATGAATTTGCTTTTGGTTTTGAATTGAGAATGTTGATTTTGAACTGAGAATGTTGAAGGGATTTGCTGGAATTAGATTGTGCTTTCAGATTTCTCCTTGTTTCATCTTTTTCCAGGTTGGTTCCACTTGCTGGCTCTCTGCATTTTTTATTTTGGAAAGATTATTTGCATTGTCTAGAAAATATTGTTTAGGGGAAATGGTTTCAGGATTTGCAGTAGTTTGATTATTCTTTGATAGTTTAATGATTTGGAGAGAAATTGTATTCCAATGATTCTAATTTTTTGGAATTTGCATATCCGGAAGCTCTTGTGTTTTCTCTGTGTTTGATCAAGTTTCTTTCAGCCTTAATGAACTATGTATCTTAATCAAAGATTACATCTTTGTGTTCTTGAGTTTGATTCCAAATCTTCCCTTGATTGAACCTATTTTGGTGTCTAGATTCCTAATCGGTGGTGAGAGATTTTTGAGACTCTCTGAGACTACACTACTGATTGTGCAGACACTTGCATCTGCTTACATTGGTTGCATTTTTTCCCTATTTAACTTGCTTGGGTCTTCTTTCAGTATTTGCAACGTGTTTCTATTCTCCTTTGATCAATCTAGCTCCCTAAACCTCACTTTTGGCTCCGTGGGAGAAGTCTTTCTTGTTACAAATTTTTGCAATGACTATGTACTTGATATGTTAGATGTCTCTATTAGTATTTGGGTGTCTCAAACCCTCTTTATACAATATGGGGGGCGTTTTGGACCCCTGAGCCTTCCTGAGACCCCTCCTAAGCCTTATGTCTCAGTATTGAGTATTTTTTTGCACCTCTTCCAAAAACATTGTAAGGACACCCAAAAACATTGTTGTTTGGACCATGGGTGCCATGGGAAAAACCAAGAATGCCACCATACACCCCATGAATGCCACTATTCATACCAGGGGCACTGGGAGACTTACCAAGGGTGCAAAGGGTCCTAGTTTGCAGATGTAAGAAAAATGACCAAAAATGCCATCTTGGAGACCATAAATGCCATAGTATGAACCAAAAATTCCATGGTAAGTACCAAAAACACTAAGGTACATACCAAGGGCACTAACCTAGGAACCAAGGGCATCGAACTGTCCCGGGGGTCTCCAAATGTCATTTTTAAGCCTCTTTCAGTGCATTTTTGGACTGTGTGATTACTCCATAGGCTTGTGCAGTATGCATTGACATTCGCAGAGTTGATTATGTTGTATTTTTATCTCTTATGATGTTTCATTTTTTCTAGTAAAAAGGTTCATGCCTTACCGTTCAGGTGTTTCCTATGCGATTTGATGCTCCGACGAGAGGGAGAATGCCTCACTATTGAGGGATTGATTATATGACTCCAATGGGATGTGTTATGCCTCACTATTGAGGATTTTATGTTATTTTAATCTCTTTTATAATTTTCAATAATTATTGGCTTATCTTTGATGTTGCATTTGTGAAGGCCTCCTTCTTTGAGTTTGATTCATGAGTCCATTTTGCTCAGATGGTGCTTAGTTTGTTGTGATTGTGATTGTATCTTCTTTTGGCCTTCGTGATGATGTTTTGTGTTCATTTTATTTGTATTTTCACCCTATGGTAATGGTCCATGGTAGGGAGAGTGGGCTCTTGCATGTGTGGACCTAGGTATTGAGCATTAGGCCTCTAGGAGGGGGTCTAGGCTTGTTGGAACCACATGAAGAGTTTATTGTAATTGCAAGTGATAACTTAAACAATTGATTAGTGGGTTTAGGTATTTAGGAATTCACCAAACAAGATAATAATTGATTGTGTGCCCCTTCTCATAGCCCTAGAAGCTTGCACACTCGGGATGAGCTTGGGAAGACCATTATAGCAGTAAACTGATCTCCCTTGAATGGCTCCAAGGTCGAGATGGTTCCACATGTCTATCAAGGTGAGGCTTGGCCCCTTCTATTGTGAGGATATCATATGATGACACTCTTTCCCTACATGTGTCCATTGTCCACATGCCTTGCTTTATTGATATTGCCTCTGGAGGGTCTATTTTTTATTTCAGCCTTGTGTTGCATTTTGCGTTGTGATCTCTTGTTGGAGTATTGTTGAGTCTTGATGTATCCTTTGGTTGATAGGTTTCAGCTCAGGTCATGAGTGTGAGTTGGAACCTTTATCATCTCCTAGCATGAGGGGTGGTTCCTTGATTGGTTCCACATGGTCGAGTGGATTGGATTTTTCATGTGACTGTACTTCAGAGTTGATTCATATGTTCTTGGAAGAGAAGAAATTGTATTATAAATGAATTGCAAATGTATAAGAGATGATGTATTCATGTATAAGCTTTACCATGTGTTTGAAAATAATTTGTAATAGGACTTGATGTTGAGACTAGAGAAAGTACTTGGATTATTCCTTGATGTATCAGTTGTTCATTATGTAATGTAAGATAGGGAATCTATGAGAAATAAAATGGTTTTGAGTTGCATTGCATTTATGAGATGGTTTAGTAACATATTATGTTGTAGAGTGAATGATAGAAAGAATGGAATAGGTAGCATCGATCTTTACTTGAGTAACTGGGGGATTATTGATATTAACTTGATAAATGAATGGTGAGATGTTTTTATTCTAGTTTATTATGTGATATAGATGTATGAGTTCTATGTGGAAATGAAATGGAGTAGCTTGTATACATTTTTGTTGCATTTGCATTGAGAGTTGGTACCTTGCTATGTTGTCCTATGAAATGAATATTGGAAAGGATAGTGGTGGTTGCTTGAATTCTTAGTAAAATGGATAAGTAATCTAAGATGTATTATGATAAAGGAAGTAATATTATGTGCGTATGTAATTCCTAATATTAAGCATTTAGGATGTGATGTAGCAATAGAGACTATGTGCTTGTTCTATGTACCGCTATGCATTAGGTCTTGATGAAATGGAAACAACGGTCTTGTAATAAAACGATGCATTAATCTTTGGTTCATATTAAAGAATTGTTTGTTGGCATTATGTGAACTGGTATGAGGACATGATGATATTGTATGCTGTCATTGATGTCAATATGCTAAAGAGGAGAGAACCAGTATATGTGAGAATTGGTATAACACTGTGAACCGACATGTGGTTATGGGAACTGGCACATGGAAGCTTTGTATGACTACCGATTGGTAGTCTCAACTTTAGGGTTTTCGGTTGAAGTGCCTCAAGCCTGACTCAATCGGTGACTTTGTGTGATGAGTTAGCATTGTAGGGAAGAATAGATCATGTTGCCACGACAACCTTGTGCACGTGAAGGATCTTGCATGAAGGAGATTGTACCTATCTACCTCGGGAATGTGCGAAGTCTGTAAACGGTGATAACACGTGAAGGGTTATCAGCTGCCATGAAATCGGGGGAAAACAAACAATGAAGAACATCTTGAGATTGGTTCAAGACTACTGCATTTAATGCTATGTGCTCAATGGTCAGGATTGAACCATTTGAATTGCTCAACCTAACTGGTTTAAGGTTTAGGGTTTATGCTACCGACCTATCTATTTCCCATAAGGTCGATGTTGTGTTTCTTTCTGAGGTTGTTGGCAAAAGTTGTGTGTGAGTATCCAAGTGAAGAGATACGTGATTCTTGCCAGACCAAAAGAGAGAAGTGATACCTACAGAGTGTAAGTGCAGAAGGTAAAGAGGAGCTAAAGCAAATCTGCATTGGCATTGAGTGTTGTTTCCAGATCATTGTAATACCTGTTGATCTCTTACCACTTCAACAATTGGGAAATCCCTTAACAGGGTAGCTTTAACCAGCTTACTGTAAATCCTTTAACAGGGTGACTCAAAACCATTGAGTTCTTGAAATCCTCTAACAAGGTAACCTTTAACAGGGTTTAACCCTTAATCGGGTATTCTAGCCATCCCTTAACCGGGTGATCCCTAACAGGATCGGTTCCTAACAAAACCTATTGTATCAGTCTTTAACCAGACAAGGCTCCTAACAGAGTGGACTTCTAAAGAGTTCAAAAATGGCTTGTGGGTATTCATCCCCACCATGGTTTTTCCCAGTTGGGTTTCCACGTGAAAAATTTGTGTGTCATGTGTGGTGTTATTCATGTGATGGTTTAAGTGATTTGTGTCTGAAGGTAAATCATGTTAATCTAGCTATTTACATATCTTTGATGATAGATTACCTGTTCATGCACTAGGGTGAAATGGAAATGAAGTATTAGATTGTGTGAAAAGATAAGTGTCAACTGGTTTATGCTTGTCTCAGTTATTCTAGGTTTTACCAGTTGTACTCTGTTTAAGACCGGTGTTACTGTTTGTCTGTCAAAGCATAGTGTTTGCTGACGAACTGGTTTAGGATTGTTTGTCTATACTGATTCACCTCCCCCTCTCAGTACCAGTTTGGTACTATCCATTCATCATTGAGTTATCAATTGGTACCAAAGTGTCCTCTAGGTCCTCTATGTTAAAAGCTTAACCACTTGAGGAAAAGATCCCAGTCTAATGATGAAGAGGGAAGGTCCAAAGTTCAACAGAGATAATTTCAGTATATGGAAAGATAGAATGAAGATATACATCAGAAGCATGGGTGCTCAACACTGGAGCTATGTTCAAAATGCTTATGTTTCCCCTACCGGTACTCTCACCAATGACCAAAAGAGAGAGATGCAGGAGAATGGGCAAGTCATGGAAGCCCTAATTAGCAGTTTATCTGACATTGAGTTTATTGATGTCCAAGACAAAGTAAATCCCAAAGAAGTATGGGATACTCTTGAAAATATATATGGCGATGATGAGCATGTAAAATAAGTTAAGGAAGAAAGCCTTAGAGGGAAGTTTGAAGACATGCGGATGGTTGAAGGTGAGACCATTCAACAGTATGGAATAAGAATCAAAACTGTTGTCAGAGATATCAAGAGTGCAGGTGGTAAAATGGAAGATTCCATTGTAGTAAGCAAAGTCCTAAGATCCTTATTACCGGTCTATGCAATAAGGGTTGTTGCTATTATGGAGTTGAGATCAATAGACAAGACCAAGGTATCCCTAGACTCCATCATTGCAAAGTTGACAGCCTATGAGCTAAATAGTTTTGATGGGAGTGTTCAAAAGACTGAATCAACTTTTAAAGCTTCTATTGTACCATCCAGAAAAGGAAAATAAGCTAGCACTAGTGGTGAACTGAGATAGAGTAGAGAAATGGATGATGAGGAGATTCTGATGGCATTTGAAGCTCTTCTTGCCAAGGAACTTCCTAAAGGAACCGATAAATACAAAGGTAATGTCCCTTTGAAATGCTTTTATTGTAACTGGATAGGACATATTGTTGTAAACTGTCCTAATGGTGACAACAAGGACAAACCAAAAAGGTTCAAGAAATTCAAAGGAGGAAACCAAAGAAACTGTTTTGTGGCAGTTGATGAAGGTGTCACAGATGAGGAGTTAGAAGATGAAGAAAATGAAGATATTGTGTTTGTTGCTGTCAAGGAAGATGTGTCAGACAAGAAGGCTCTTGTCTCCCGCTTTGATAATTCCAATGAATGGATTATTGATAGTGGCTATTCTCACCATATGACTGGTGACCAGAGCAAGTTTCTATCCTTGGGAGAGTATGATGGTGGTGTGGTTTGCTTTGCTAATGATGCACCATGTATGGTCAAAGGCAGAGGGTCCATGTCTCTGAATGGAAAGAGTAGTGTTGACAATGTGTATTGGGTTGATGGTCTAAGACACAACCTTCTGAGTGTTGCCCAGCTAAATGATAGTGGTCTCACTTTGGAATTCAAGAATGGAGTGTGCAGAATCAAAGGAAAGAATGGTGAATTGGTGGCCATCGGCATGCAGACCAAAGGTAACCTATTTCAGCTGAATGCAAATATAAGTACATGTCTTATGTCTAAATTTGATGATAGCTGGATATGGTATAGGAGACTCTGCCAGGTAAACTTTGATAACATTGTGAAGGCTAGTAAGATCAAGGCAGTCAGAGGGTTGCCGATGTTGAGCAAACTGGAAAATACCCTTGTGCAGAGAGTGTCAACTAGGGAAAATGTCTTCCTCAACCTTTAAAGGTAAACCTTTCACTACTGACAATTTGCTTGATCTTGTGCATACTGATTTGTGTGGTCCTATGAAAACTAGGAGTGTGTAGGGTGATAGGTACTTCATGATTCTCACTGATCACTGCTCAAGAATGATGTGCATCACATTCTTGAAAGATAAGTCTGAAGCTTTTGTAAAGTTCAAAGCTTTCAGAGCATTAGTGGAGAAGGAAAGCGGTAAAAGAATCGAGTGCCTGAGAATTGATCAAGGAGGGGAATTCACTTCCAGTGAATTCAACAAGTACTGTGAAGAACATGGCATCAAGAGGCAACTGTCTGCCCCTCGGACTCCACAACAGAATGGCCTAGCAGAGAGGAATAACTGAACTGTGGTTGAATCAGCTAGAACTATGTCGATTCAAGGAAAGGTCGCTCACACCTTTTGGAGAGAAGCGGTGAGCACTGTAGTCTACACAATGAACCGAGTACTCATCAAAAAAGGTAAGGATAAAACTCCTTATGAGTATTGGACCGGTAAGACACCTGTGGTTAGCTACTTTAGAGTGTTTGGTAGCAAATGTTACATCAAGAGGAGTGAACACCAAAGCAAATTTGATGCGAAAAGTGATGAGGGAATATTCCTAGGGTACTCCACCAAGAGCAAATCTCTCAAGTGTTTCAATAATAGGACTCAGAGAATTATGGAAAGCATCAATGTAAGAGTTGATGAAACCTCTGAGAAAACTGAGGAAACTGATAGTAAACAAGTGGTAAATGAACCGGTTGTAACTTTCTGGGAACCGGTTGCTAGTCAACCAAGTACCAGTAACAGTGTTCCTACACCAGTAGATGTAGATGCTGATACTAATGGAGATGAGGATGAAGAAGAAAATCAAGAGGAATCTATCAAGACCATTCCTCGGTATGTCAAGCTGAATCATGATCCTAAGTAGATCATAGGAGATAAGGATGCAGGAATCCTTACAAGAAGAAAGGTCAGAGAAAACTCATGTATGATCTCTGAATTCGAGTCTAAATCATTCAAAGAGGCACATAAAGATGAAGAATGGTTCAAGGCAATGGAAGAGGAACTTGACCAGATAGAGAGAAATGGTACATGGTCTTTGGTACCCAGACAGAAGCATAAAAATGTCATTGGTACCAAATGGGTTTTCAGAAATAAGCTGAATGAGGATGGCACATGGATTAGAAACAAAGCCAGACTGGTATGTAAAGGATATGCTCAAGAAGATGGAGAAGAATATGGAGAAACCTTCGCTCCTATAGCCAGATTGGAAGGAGTTCGTATGCTTCTTGCTTATGCAGCTTTTAAAGGATTCAAAATATATCAAATGGATGTAAAATCTACATTCCTAAATGGTGTACTAGAAGAGGAGGTGTATATAGAGAAACCAGATGGGTTTGCCCTATCTGAAGACAGTGACATGGTGTGTAGGCTACATAAAGCCTTATATGGTCTAAAGCAGGCACTTAGAGCATGGTATGAACGCTTGCACTCCCATCTTGTGAAGATTGGATTTGAGAGAACAAGCGAAGATAGCAATATTTACTTGAAGTCTGAAGGAGATCAGATCCTGATCTGTGAGGTATTTGTTGATGACATTATCTTTGGTGGAGATGACAAGATGAGTCATGAGTTTGCATATGAGATGAAGAAAGAGTTTGAGATGTCACTCATAGGGGAGATTAAGTTCTTCATTGGACTACAGATTCAGCAGATGAAAGATGGAATCTTTATCACTCAGTCCAAGTATGTCAAAGAGGTGTTAAAGACCTTTGGCATGGAAGATAGCAAACCGGTTGGTACACCGATGGTGACCGGTTGTAAACTATCCAAAGAGGATGACTCAGCATTGGTCGATGAGAAGGAATATCGATCAATGATTGGTAAGTTTCATTATGTAGTGCATAGCAGACCAGATATTGCACATGCAGTTGGCATTACTGCAAGGTTCCAGAAAAGTCTAAGAGAATCCCACTTGGTTGTTGTCAAGCGGATTATTAGGTATCTGAAGGGAACTATTGATTATGGATTGTGGTATCCATATAGCAAGGATTTCAACTTGAAAGTATTCACAGATGCTGACTGGGCAGGTAATGTGGACAACCAGAAGAGCACAACTGGTGGTGTATTCTTTCTCGGTGGTAGACTGGTCTCATGGATGAGTAAGAAGCAGAGTTGTATCTCTCAGTCTACAGCGGAAGCAGAGTATGTTGCAGCTTTCATGAACTGCACTCAGATAATTTGGATGAAGCATGTATTGAATGGCTTCAAAGTTCCTGTATCTGAACTGGTAAGTATATTTTGTGACAATACTAGTGCAATTAACATCTCCAAGAATCCAGTTCTACATTCTAGAACCAAGCACTTTGAGCTTAAGTATCATTTATTGAGGGAAAAAGTTCAGAATAAAGAGATTGCACTAGAACATGTTTCCAGTAAGGAGCAGTTAGCTGACATATTCACCAAGCCTCTCCCAAAGGCTACATTTATGTACTTAAGAGGTGAATTAGGGATGCTACCCCTTCAGGAGGTGAACTAAAGGCATATGCTCCACATTAGTCAGGCATTTCCTAGTCATTTTTTTTTTGGATTGATGTGTTGAAGGATGCTACTCCTCAGGGGGAGCAACATAATGGAACAGGGACTCTTGTGCCTCCACTTTGGCATTGTTGTCAAAGGGGGAGAAGAAGAGAAGCAGAGAAGATATCTGCAGAAATTGAGGGAGAAGATGTGAAGCGGAGAGATATGTTTGTATATTGCCATCAATGCCAAAGGTGGAGATTGTTGGCATTATGTGAACCGGTATGAGGACATGATGACATTGTATGTTGTCATTGATGTCAATATGTTGAAGAGGAGAGAACCGATATATGTGGGAACTGGTATAACACTGTGAACTGACATATGGTTATGGGAACCGACACATGGAAGCTTTGTATGACTACTGGTTGGTATTCTCAACTTCAGGGTTTCCGGTTGAAGTGTCTCAAGCCTGTGTGACTCAATCAGTGACTTTGTGTGATGAGTTAGCATTGTAACGAAGAATAGATCATGTTGCCATGACAACCTTGTGCGCATGAAGGATCTTGCATGAAGGAGATTGTCCCTATCTACCTCAAGAATGTGCAAAGTCTATAAACGGTGATAACGCGTGATGGGTTATTAGTCACCATGAAATCGGTGGAAGACGAACGATGAAGAACATCTTGAGATTGGTTCAAGACTGTTGCATTTAATGCTATGTGCCCAATGGCCAGGATTGAACTGTTTGAATTGCTCAACCTAACAGCTTTAGGGTTTAGGGTTTAGGGTACCGACCTATCTATTTCCTATAAGGTTGATGTTGTGTTTCTTTCTGAGGTTGTTGGAAAAAGTTGTGTGTGAGTATCCAAGTGAAGAGATACATGATTCTTGGCAGACCAAAAGAGAGAAGTGATAAATGCAGAGTGTAAGTGCAGAAGGTGAAGAGGAGCTAAAGCAAATCTACATTGGCATTGAGTGTTGTTTCTAGATCATTGTAATACCTGTTGATCTCTAACCACTTCAACAGTTGGGAAATCCTTTAATAGGGTAGCTTAAACCGGCTTATTGTAAATCCTTTAACAGGGTGACTCAAAACCATTAAGTTCTTGAAATCCTCTAACAAGGTAACCTTTAACAGGGTTTAACCCTTTACCAGGTATTCTAGCCATCCCTTAACCGAGTGATCCCTAACAGGATTGGTTCCTTATAGAACCTATTGTATTAGTCTTTAACCGGACAAGGCTCCTAACAGAGTAGACTTCTAAAGAGTTCAAAAACAGCTTGTGGGTATTCATCCCCACCGTGGTTTTTCCCAGTTGGGTTTCCACGTGAAAAATATGTGTGTCATGTGTGGTGTTATTCATGTGATGGTTTAAGTGATTTGTGTCTGAAGGTAAATCATGTTAATCTAGCTGTTTATATATCTTTGATGATAAGTTACATGTTCATGCACTAGGGTGAAATGGAAATAAAGTATTAGATTGTGTGAAAAGATAAGTGTCAACCGGTTTATGCTTGTCTCAGTTATTTTGGGTTTTGCCGGTTGTACTCTGTTTAAGACCAGTGTTACTGTTTGTCTGTCAAAGCACAGTGTCTGCTGACAAACCGGTTTAGGATTGTGTTTTTGTCTATACTGATTCACCCCCCCCCCCCTCTCAGTAATGGTTTGGTACTATCTGTTCATCATTGAGTTATCATTGTTCATGATGTTGGGATTGAGATACTATGTTAATGGAATGTTTGGGATATGTTTATAGTATTAAATATGATTCTTGAAATTGTTAGTAGCATGGTATCCTAGTTGGAAGTTGATAAGTATTTTCTATTTTAATATTACATATGAATATGGAGAATATTCTTGATGAGTAATGTAATGGTTGTACTTAAGGAAATGCAATGTGATGAGTTATATATATGAATTAATGTCATCCTATTTGCATGGAATATAAATAAATAGTTGAATGAGAAGAGGTGATGATGTTCTAGGTGAAAAGGTGTTATGTGTTATGATGTCAAGTAGTGACGTTAAGACACCCTAGGGAATGGATGTATTTGCAAGAGTATATTTGAAGATATGTTGATATTTAGAAAGATTTAATCTGCTTGTGTAATATAGTTTTATGATTATGTACATGTTGGTTTATGTGATCTTGCACATGGTTAATATTGCATTGATGCTTGTTAATGTTAACATAGAGTAATGAATGTTTTAGAAAAAAAATTATTTCCATTTGTTAGTAGATTTTAGATTATTTCTCTAGGGTATTTTGGTTGGCATTACATCTGGTATCAGAGCTCAGTTTCAAACACTGGGATCTCTGGTTAGGGTTTTTGCTCTTGGCCTTGCGTGGTGTACTATACTATTCTCTTGGCTTGCGTTGTTCTTTGAAAATTGAAATGGAGGAAACATCATGGGAATTTAGGAGATCTTATATGTTTATGCTTTGCGTTTCTCCCTAGTCCCTCATAGGAATCATAAGTTGTGTGCAATATGTATTTTCATTTCTTATGCATGCCTCTTAGATGAGTGTAATGTCTATACGACTCTATGCGGTCTTTCTTGCTTGAAAATTTCTAGTGCTTACCCGATATTAAAGGTTGTTTTCCCTATATAATTGATCATGCTATAAAGTGAAGAGAAATTATGTGTGTTATTTTATCTAATGTTATGTTTTATGATTAGCTTGTTACATGATTTTCTTATGAATAGCAAGAGGGAGTGTTTGCATTATACATATAAGAATGATTTAGTGTAGAACATGTTGTGAAATTGAAGAACTTATTTGGGGTGCACCTATATAAGAAGATAGTAGTTTAATGATGCTTTTCTCTTTTGCTTATTCTCCTATGGAAGAGGTAAGGAAGTTAATTAGTGAAGAATGGATATACGTGTGCAATTCTGCATTTAAGAAAAGATTGTTTGAATAAATCATATCTTTCAATAAGGACTTGAGATTTCTAGTTGAATTTGTAATATTAGGAGACCTTATGGGAAGTTGAGTTTTCATATCTTAGAAAATGATGTTAATAGTTGCATAGAATGATAAATGAGACATGCTTAGGAATTTCAAATTTGTTCATGCATAATGTTGTGCACATACATTGGTTGATTGACAATGTTCTCTCATCCTCTCCTCTTATTTGGGGTAAAAGAATCATAGTGGTTAGGAGTAAATTGTAATGAGTAGAAGCATTGAATATTCATTGATGAGGTAAGGTACTGCATTTATTAAAGAATTTGGATAAAATGAATTTGTTTGAAGATTGAGATTTGTGCATTGTATCCATGATTTATTTTAAGGGAAAAATTGACTAGATAGAATCTCTTTTGAATAAATAATGTAGAAAGTTATTATAAACTCACAGGTTAAAATACAATGTTATGATATGTGAGTAGAATGAAGTAAAAACTTGGTGCATTGCATGTATATAAAATTTGAGATTATACCATTATGTCTTTACTTGGTTTGGCAAGATAAAAGCCTTAGTCTTGAGTAGGAGTTGTGTGGTTTGTTGAAAAGTTCTATTTGATCAAATGGATGGATTGAGACTAGATGTTATCTCCTTATCCTATTCAACTTTTAAGAAAGCATTTGTTCCATGAATTTTAGCAAGATGAATTGGTAGTGCATTGAGTGAAGTTGTATTGCGTTCTAGATGGCTATGCTTCTCATTTGCTAGGAATGCTTAGTTTGCAAATGATTATAATTAAGTGATGGTAGGAGACTATATTGAATAAGTAATATATGTTTGTGGTTGAATTTGTGTGTAACATTAAATGGAAATTAAGTGGTGGCAAGTAAGGCTAGGATATAAGGTTTCATGCTTAATCTAGGAAATTTATTTACTAATGGTATTAAGGAAAATGATCATAGGTGGTTGAAGTGAAAATATGATATTAAATCTTGCTACAAGTAATGAGATTTATTTGAGTAAATACATGAATGACCAAATGTTTAAATAACATCATGCAGAGCATTCTAATTATATTTTACTATTTATTGAGCATTGATCTAAAATGGTGTATGTATGTTAAAGTATATCATCAAGTGAATAAATGAAATTCTAATATTTGTTTCTAATATAACTCGGTAAAAGTGATCATTTTATAGATTTGATATCTTGAACATTACTCATGAATGAGAGTATTCCTTGGGTATGTATGAGACACCCTATTTCCTTCTTATATATGTTATCCTTCATGAAAGATAGTTTCCTAGATATTGTAATGGATTGTATTGCAATAAAAATAAATGAAAAGAAAATTTGGGTATATGAATAAATTCATGATTTTAAATGTCTAGCATGCACTCTCTAACACATTTAGGGCATTGTACCCTTGGATGTTGTGTAGCGGTTACTCCCTCTTGGTGTGACTGATATCGGTCACCTTGTGATGTGGATTTGGATGAGTTTGTCATTTTGTTTGAGTGATTTTGCGAAGTATCATTGGGGTTAATTAGATTTTGGACCTCTTGCTTCAGAATGACCACTTATTTCTTCTTTCATTTATTTTTCTCGTGTGGTGGCACTTGTCACTCTATTTTTCGTAATGGATTCCGCTAACAAAATTTCTTTATTTTTTGTGATTTAATGATTGGTTTGATAATTTTTCCTTTGGACTTCCTCTTTGTTGTCCATGGTGGTCATTTTGTATGTTGAATCGCGGGCCCTCATTTTGTGTTGAGTGTAGTCTCTATCATGTTCACTTTGAACTTTCGATAGTGTGTGTAAGGGAGGACACCGCAGAGAAGTGCACTAGCCTTAGTGAATAAATGAATAATGATGATATTAATGGAGTAATGAAATATGTTTGTAGAATGACATGTATTGGAATCTTCTAGAGTTCATGAGATGTTTAATAGAAGTACAATGTAATTTGAAGTATTTATAATACGTGAAGTTGATAAATGCAAAAGAAACTGTTGCTTTCATATCTTCATTGAATGTTTATGTATATATATCATGCAAACTGAATGAATTAGAGTGCCTTGTAATAAATGATTGGATGTGTAGATTCTTGCATCAGAGTAGCATAGCAGAAGTGTGGTAGGGATTGATAAGTTTGAGTATTGTAAATTTTGCTTTCCTTGAGAATTATAGAGTATAGATTTCTAGTAATTGCGAGATTCTCTTGATTTTATCTAGTCTTGAAGGGATTTTATTCAAATTTCCTCATATAGGAATATGACATGTGGCTTCTTAAGGATGTGCCTATGTGTGAAGTAAAGTGTAAAATGTATACTTGTCTTCTTAATTGCATTCAACTAGACAATAAAATAAGTGTTACCATGCTTGAATTATGTGAGTTACTATGATAGATGTTAACTCAGGTACAGGAATTACAGTTTTAGTCTTTCAAAGGTGGGTAAATAAATTTCTCTTGGAGATATTTCAATGATTTGTCATGCTTATTGTAATTAGTAAGAGTTTTTGACTTGTTTTATCTCTTATGTAACGTATTTTCTTGGATAATTGAAGTATAGAAAGGAAACTTTTGGTAATCATTACCTTACTCTGAGTTAGAAGTTGTTTGGTTTAAGAAGTTTTGTGTTGATAGGTGTATGTTTTCAACTTAACCCTTGGTGAGTTCCACGAGTAAGTAGAGCCTAAGGGGGGGAGGATGTAGTGCCCCTCCTAGACTTATATTTTTATTTGTGCTCAGATAGACTTATTTAGTCTTATGGTGGTTATTTGGATGGTTATTTATGACTCTTTTGCTCTCTTAGATGGTATCATCGATGTTAGGACTTATGTGGATTATATGACTTGTGATGATACTAACCCTATTTCATGATGATGATTCTATGTGATGTTTGATATCATTTTGCATGACTGTCTTCGTGAGTAGAGACGATGCCATATTACTCATTGCGAGCAGGATATGCCGTCGCAATTATCTATCACTTGTGTTTATATATATATATATATCGTATGTGTTGTGTTGGTCTTCGATGCAGGTTTGCATATACCAAACATTGACTCCACCTGGCTTCACAAGTTTGAGCATGTCTTTATCCCAATGGCACGTTATCGGAGATGACATAGTTTCCCTCACACACTCTAGGTCTATGATGTGTACATTGTTGATTGCGTTGGTTGCTTGTTGGATCTGGCTGGATTCTCCCAAGTGTTTCTTTGTTGTCCCTGAGTACTTACAAGCGAATGGGAGGAAGATGTTAGAGCTCAGGATCACTATACACATCATATACATCAACAAATGTATAATCTATTCTGATAGAGCATTGAAAATTTATACAGAAATTAGAGAGCAGAAAAAGGTCGAATAGTTCTATAAGATCATCAAGGAAAACCTTTAAGTTTCATTATTTTATCTAACATTATTTGTTTCCTTGTACAGATACAGGTGGATTATATCATTGGTTTTCATTCAATGTTGTTACAACATGTGGAGAAAATGGGCTCCCACAAGGGTTGAGCTTAGCATGCTGCAAATGTGTTTGAAGATGACTCGATTCTTATTGCTTCAGTATAACTCAATCAAGAAAGGATTCATTATTCACAACAGTGAATTAATGAATCCACTGGTATAAATAACAAATCATTAACCAATGGATTTCCTCTGAAGCGAGAAGAATATAGACATAGTCAAGACCCTTCAAACACATTTCCAGAGACTAAGGCAGTGAATGGAGGTAAAGACCACAAAAAAGAGCAATGATAGGTTCACTATCAAATATCATAACTTTGAGCGCTTTAAAGACTTTTAGAGTAGCAATCAAAGTCTCAAAAGCCATAGCTTCATTGAGAAAGTGGTCATGGGGATGCTTAGAAGTTGTCATATACCAGCAAGAAGGGATATATTGACCTTCAAACAAACACTACTGCAACAAAGTTACAATGGACTGATACAAGTGTTTAACCTGAATGAGGATAGTTTTGAATACAAGATAGCAAAGTTCAGAGACAATATTGTGATACACTATTCACAGTCAAATGTAGAAGAGAAGTATCTGTTGTTCAGAAGATATTCATGGGATGTCTTGAAGACTACAAAGATATCAGAACAACAGAACATTCTAAAGGTGGTGATATAGTCAACGATAAATCTTAGCTAAAGGTAGATTTGATGACAAAGATCAGAGAAAAGATTAAAGAAAAGTCACTTCTCTTTATAGTTTGTAAGGAAAGAGCAGTCCAATATATGCACAACCATAACAATGTATGCCAGTGGTGATTTGCAATAAATACTAGAGTCTAGTGAACATGGATTGCTAGCAACTTATATGATTGAAAAAAAAATAGTTTGCATTCAAGAGAAAAGAATTCTGATTTGAGAAGAAAATGCAATCTCAAGATAGCATCCCCAACAAAAATACAGAGAATATTCAGTTACAATTCTTAAGGGAATATTCATCAAAGATTATGAATAGTCCTACTGAATGAGAAAACAGTCAAAGTTGCAGCACCAGGAAAGAATACATTTTCCCAAGATTTGAAATATGATAGCATCCATGATGCAATGAAAGGAAAAGAAAATGAACATCATCAAAGTAACCATAAGGTAACAAAACAACAAGGTAAAATCCCTAAGGATAGTGATATTGGTGTTTGAAATAATGCACCTATAGTTGTTCAAAATATTTCATTTTATGTTTAGACCAATCATAGAGCATCCAATAGAAGACATTGTCATAGTGCATGAAAGGGTCTTAGCCCTATATATAGAACAACATAACCTAAAAACATATTGAAAGGCAACTTGGTCTTTAATGGAAAAACATCACAGTGTGTTTTGGTCAAATATTCAAAATGTAAGGGGCCCATTCAAAGCGATAATGAGATCACACTCACCTTCATAAGCTCAAAGGACAGTATCGAGATGTAAGAGGCAATAAAATGGTACGGTTTTGAGAGAAACATAGTGCAGGCAACCATCTCCAACAGATACAATGACAAAGAATGATTGTTACAAAATAAAGACATGCTAATAAAGTTATAACAAAGAGCAGTCCTCATGACACCACCGCCAATAGTTCATAGGCCCAATGAAATAAACTAGGATTTTACCAAAGAGGAGAAGCTTTGATACAAACCTATGCATGGTGCAAATTCACAACCGAATTAACAACAAATAATGACCGCCAAAAAACAAAAGAACACACATAAACTAAAATCACAGGTAGTGATAATAATAACACTAATTTTCATCAAAATGGAGTTTGAATTCAACACACATAACTAAAAACATAGCGAGCAACGATACACAATCATTTTTCATCAAGAAAATGCTCAAGGCCGAGCTATTTTATGGAAGAAATTTACACCTGAAGTAGACTGTTAAATAAAGTGGAAATTTGTAGATCAATTCCAGAAATTTGAACCCTCGGGAGGAGAAAATCAACCATGGCAGCACCCAACACACACTTAGAATCAACAAATGCACCCTTCACCCATACTCTGAGTACACTTAGAATCAACAAATGCACCCTTCACCCATACTCTGAGTGCCTTCAATCATTTCCAGACGAGCTCGTTCAAACCCTCGAACCAAAAGATGTTTCATGGCTGCGCTTAGAGCAAAGGAAAAAATGAAAAGTATTGAATGTAAGAAGAAATGGGAGGTTTAGGGTTTCTTTTTCCCTAAATACATCGCATGACTTTGATAATTCATTGGCCTTGATTTTTTCTTTTTCTCTCTCCTATTACTCCCGTGAGCACATTGGCCTCATCGATTAGTTTTTCATCTTATTTTATAATGTAATATTTTATTAAGTGATTATTTATCACTTGGTCAATATTTTATTATAAGTAATATATATTAAGTGATTTTTAATTTATCACTTAATAAACATTATCATGTAATTAATATTTATTAAAGTGATAAATCATGAATCATTTAATAAATATTACTTATAGATTTAAATAAATTAAATAATAAAAATATTTATTAAAGTGATTAATTTATCTAAACACTTTATTAAATATCTTTCTTATTTATTAAATGTCTTGACTTAAATGTACAAATGAAATAGGATAAATATTTAATAAAGTGATAAATTATAAATCACTTTGTTAGATATTTTTCTTATTTTCATTTATTAAGAAGTAGGAAATATTTTTTACATTTATGAGGCTTTGCAGACATGTTCAAAGATATTTAGGGGTCATTTAATTCACAATTAAGAGCCTTTATGGTAAGGATGATGAGGCTTGACTTTTTTCTCAAGCACATCCACTTTTAGACTTGTGTAGGGCCCTAAAAATTAGGCTTTTTGAGTTTGCTCGACCAAGAGGAGGTGGAGTCTCATTTTTCATTGACTGCTTCGGGAAAGCATATATATCTCCAAGTCTTCATTATTGGAGGGAGTTTTGGCTATTCACTTGGTGCATATTGTAATTTTCTGAGCTCTTTTGCAAAAGTGGATAGTTTTGTAACCTATTTTTCAGAGTAACACATAATTGTAACACCTTTTAGCAGTAATAAGCAGTTCATACCTTCCCATTTCTTTTGATATTGTGGGTTCTTAGTGTTAGTACAAATTATTGTGATTTTTTTTGTCCTTGGAACTATATTCCATGTTGGTACCTTTATGTAGGAGTATAATTATTTACAGGTTATAAGTTGTGTCCATAATACAATCAATCTTAGGTTGTGAGAAAATACCTTTCTCCTTTAAAGGATTATGGTTATTGATGCTCTGCAAAATGGAAGGATTAGTAAAAACCTGGTTTGATAGCTAAACACGCACAAGGAAACACAAGAGACAAGAGTTAGTCATTAGTGTTAGCAAATCAAAGATTGAATACTATCCTAAGCAAGCATATCAAGAAAGACACTACTAAACAAATAGAAAGTTTAAGGAATCTACAAAAAGTAACTAAACATCTCCATATGCTCTCTACCATGCTGGTAGCTTCTCCTTCCTTGTTCCTCTCCTCTCCAAGTTCCAAATTAGTGTAGCTCTCAGCAGCTTTTTGCACTATGGATGCCTTATGGAGGTTCGAGATTGAAAAATGATTAATCTAATGCTATGCAAGTGTGAACAAAAGCTAAAATGAGAGATTATCTAATTAGCTAGTGTTGATTTTAAACCAAAAGAGTGAATATGATTGATTATCCAAAGCTCTGTAAAAATGGCTATAATGTAAATACATACAAGTTTTCAGGATCTGGATTATGAAGAAATGAGCTCTATTTATAGAAAAAATGGAGCAATGGATGGTTGAGATTGAGTAATCTCAACAAAGGTCAGGATTGAATGATATTCAATCCATGAGAGGGCTTTCAACCCAATTCCAGGTTGACAAGTGTCAATATGAGATAGGTTGAGAGGAGAGGGAAGAAGCATTAAATGCTTGATATGACCTGAGAGTTAACTTGGGAGTTAAAGTTAAGGTTGGGTTGAGTGAATAAATTCATTATCCAAAGAATAATGCTTTTATCCAATGGATAAACTCTTGTGCAAGAGTTAGTGAGGATAACCATGGTCAAAACAATAAATGTTTGAGGAGACACATGGGTCACATGAGGGTTGAGTTAGGGGTCAAAGTCCCTAACCATGGGTGCAAGTGAATTTGACCATAAATGGTTATGTAAGAGCCATTAATGGTCATGTAAGAGCCATTAGTGGTTTGGAAGACTTTAGAGGTTAAATTGTTGAACACATAAAGCATTTAATGTTTTTCAAAGACTTTGAAGTCTTTGAGAAGTGACTCCAAGTTGCTTAGGAAAGTGACAATAATTAGGGGATGGATTAGGCTAATTAGGAAGGGGTTAGAAGAATCTAAAAGGGGGTTAGGATTTGCAAGTGGGTTTGGTGGGTGAGGGAAAATAAGATTTTTATTAAAATAAAATTCATTTATTTCAGCAAATAGGTGCAAGTTGCATTTTTAGGAGAATGCAAGTGGGGGGATTTGATGATTTAAATAAATGTTTTATTTAATTTATTTAAAAGAAGAAAGGGGATTAAATTAAATAAATATGATTTATTCATTTAATTGATTGTGATTTTGGTTTAATGAATTAATTAAAATAAATTAAATAATTTATTTAATTAATAGGAGAATGTTTGAAGATGAATTAATTAAATATTAATTTAATTAACTGATGGCTAGTGGATTTTTAATCAAATAAATAGAAAATATTCATTTAATTAAAATGGATAGATTTATGTGACTACATTTGCCCCTCTTTGAGACGGTGCGGTTTATCGCGTTGTTTCAAAGAAAGAAAAATAGGTGTGAAGAAATATGCTCCATAAAATGTTAATTTAATGGGTGGTATGCCCCCTTGAGAGATGGGCCGTTTTTTTTTTAAAAATCGGTTGATCTCTCGAAAAAGAATGAAAATTGGCAGGGTGGTAGAAGAGAAGAATTTAGCAATACTGGTGAAAAATAAAAGAAATCGGAGATAAAATGGAGAAATGGGAGGCTTCCGAAGTTCATGGGGACCACGACGGTAAATGGGGTAAAATTAGGGTTATGACGAAGGGTATATATTGGGGGAAAGGGGTGAAAACAGGCTCATTTGCATTCGCGTCTATAGTGAAATTTGAGCTTTGATAGTGACCTTTTGGAAGAGCAAGCAACAGTCATGATGTCAGTTCCCATAGCAGATCATCGATTAGAGCGAGTTCATCGATTCCAATGGCCAGACGACTACGGACCAACGGTATGTGAATTTGAATTTTTGAATTTTATGCATTTTTGATAAGTTTTTTGCTTGGTCCAAGTTGAGTCAACACAATAGCGCTAAAACTGTGTTTTGGCGCTATTGTCAACTAATTTAGCAAAATGTGCAAAATGGAAGGATTAGTAAAAACCTGGTTTGATAGCTAAACACACACAAGGAAACACAAGAGACAAGAGTTAGTCATTAGTGTTAGCAAATCAAAGATTGAATACTATCCTAAGCAAACATATCAAGAAAGACACTACTAAACAAATAGAAAGCTTAACGAATCTAAAAAAAAGTAAATAAACATTTTCATATGCTCTCTACCATGCTGGTAGCTTCTCCTTCCTTGTTCCTCTCCTCTCCAAGTTCCAAATTAGTGTAGCTCTCAGTAGCTTTTTGCACTATGGATGCCTTATGGAGGTTCGAGATTGAAAAATGATTAATCTAATGCTATGCAAGTGTGAACAAAAGCTAAAATGAAAGATTATCTAATTAGCTAGTGTTGATTTTAAACTAAAAGAGTGAATATGATTGATTATCTAATGCTCTCTAAAAATGGCTATAATGTAAATGCATACAAGTTTTCAGGATCTGGATTATGAAGAAATGAGCTCTATTTATAGAAAAAATGGAGCAATGGATGGTTGAGATTGAGTAATCTCAACAAGGGCCAGGATTGAATGATATTCAATCCATGAGAGGGCTTTCAACCCAATCCCAGGTTGACAAGTGTCAATATGAGATAGGTTGAGAGGAGAGGGAAGAAGCATTAAATACTTGACATGACCTGAGAGTTAACTTGGGAGTTAAAGTTAAGGTTGGGTTGAGTGAATAAATTCATTATCCAAAGAATAATGCTTTTATCCAATGGATAAACTCTTGTGCAAGAGTTAGTGAGGATAACCATGGTCAAAGCAATAAATGCTTGAGGAGACACATGGGTCACATGAGGGTTGAGTTAAGGGTCAAAGTCCCTAACCATGGGTGCAAGTGGATTTAACCATAAATAGTTATGTAAGAGTCATTAAGGGTCATGTAAGAGCCATTAGTGGTTTGGAAGACTTTAGAGGTTAAATTGTTGAACACACAAAGCATTAGGAATGTGACAATAATTAGGGGATGGATTAGGTTAATTAGGAAAGGGTTAGAAGAATGTAGAAGGGGGTTAGGATTTGCAAGTGGGTTTGGTGGGTGAGAGAAAATAATTTTTTTATTAAAATAAAATTTATTTATTTCAATGAATAAGTGCAAGTTGCATTTTTAGGAGAATGCAAGTGGGGGGGGATTTGATGATTTAAATAAATATTTTATTTTATTTATTTAAAAGAAGAAAGGGGATTAAATAAAATAAATAGGATTTATTCATTTAATTGATTGTGATTTTGGTTTAATGAATTAATTAAAATAAATTGAATAATTTATTTAATTAATAAGAGAATGTTTGAAGATGAATTAATTAAATATTAATTTAATTAATTGATGGCTAGTGGATTTTTAATCAAATAAATAGAAAATATTCATTTAATTAAAATGGATAGATTTATGTGACTACATTTGCCCCTCTTTGAGATGGTACGGTTTATCGCGTTGTTTCAAAGAAAGAAAAATAGGTGTGAAGAAATATGCCCCATAAAATGTTAATTTAATGGGTGGTATGCCCCCTCGAGAGATGGGCTGAATTGTTTTGAAAAATCGGTCGATCTCTCGAAAAAGAATGAAAATTGGCGGGGTGGTAGAAGAGAAGAATTTAGCAATACTGGTGAAAAATAAAAGAAATCGAAGATAAAATGGAGAAATGGGAGGCTTCGGAAGTTCACGGGGACCACGACGGTGAATGGGGTAAAATTAGGGTTACGACGAAGGGTATATATTAGGGGAAAGGGGTAAAAATAGGCTCATTTGCATTCACGTCTATAGTGAAATTTGAGCTCTGATAGTGACCTTTTGGAAGAGCAAGCAACAGTCAGGATGCCGGTTCCCATAGCAGATCACTGATTAGAGCAAGTCCGTTGATTCCAGCAGCCAGACGACTATGGACCAGCGGTATGTGAATTTGAATTTTTGAATTCATTTGCATTCACGTCTATAGTGAAATTTGAGCTCTGATAGTGACCATTTGGAAGAGCAAGCGTCATGATGCTAGTTCCCATAACAGATCACTGATTAGAGCGAGTCCGTCGATTCCAGCGGCCAGACGACTATGGACCAACGGTATGTGAATTTGAATTTTTGAATTTCATGCATTTTTAATAGGTTTTTGGCTTGGTCCAAGTTGAGTCAACATAATAGCGCTAAAACTATGTTTTGGCGCTATTGTCAACTAATTTAGTGCTTTTGTGCCGTTATGGCGTTGTTGTATAGTCATTTTAGCGCCGTTGTGAAGGGTAGCGCTATTGTATAGTTGTTTTAGCGCTATTGTGTAGTTGATTGAGCGCTTTTGATGCGAGGTGGCACTATTGTATAGTCGATGTAGCACTATTGCTGGTTTAGCGCTATTGGATAGTTGATTTAGCGCTTTTGTGAGCATATTAGTGTTGTTGTGTGCAGAATAACGCTTTTGGTAGGAAGGTTGATGCCCCAGTGTGTTTGAAAAAGAATCTCTTGATGCCAATGATGGATGGATGGAGATGTGAGTTGAGAGTTGTTTTAAACCATAGCAACCCTGATGAGACTTAGGTCATTAGGATAAATGTCTGTTGTAGTCTAGGTGTGCCATGATTGCTTACCTGTTGAGACTCGAAGATACTTGATCAAAGTATCTATTGATAGTCTAGATTTAAACTTAAGAAAGTTTGAAACAAAACAACTGATGATGATGGTTGATGCACATGTGTAGGAGGATCTTCGCGTCTTACAAATGCGTGAGAGGCATCCTGCCACACAGGTGTTGTGCGATCGATTGACAAAGGCCAAGGTGGATTGCATTGCAGCGACATGCTTGTATGATGTTATGTATATGCCTATAATTCAGACGAATCGCGGGTTGATCACAACATTGGCAGAGCGATGGCATAGTGAGATATGCACATTTCACTTGGTGCAGGGGGAGATGACAATTACACTGGAGGATGTATGGCGCATCCTAGACATTCCCATTCGTGGAGAGCTGGTGACGTATGACCGAGCTTGGGGGACAACAACAGTGCATAGATTCTTTGATGAGGATGTCTTCTTTGATGATGGGTCGATAGCCAGGGAGGATATAACAATCTTGTATGAGCCATTACCATCAGTGCTATCAGGGATTGGTGGAGGACTGCTATGTCCAAATCGATGATCGCATGGACTTGTCGTTAGTTGGGGTTAGGTGATCGAGCAGATGATGATAGAGGGGAACCAGTTTGCATGGGAACCGTGCGTGCTATCACACTTATATCAGGATCTACATGAGGTAGCATACCGAGGGGTGGGCTCATTGGGAGTGGGGATCACTTTGCTGAATATTTGGGCATGGGAGCACTTACCTGTTATCCGACCAATTAGTCTAAGATTCTGAGCAATGGACCAGCCATATGTATACATGTATGGAGGTATGATAAGTCAGCCCCACATGGGGAAGTTAGAGTGGTGGCAGCGAGCACTGGACGATTTGGATACAGTGATTTGGAGGTTGTACATTGAGTGTGAGTCGTGGGGGGATGATGTAGAGGCCTTGTTGTATGTGTTTATGACACGATACCTCATTGGTAAGACAACCTACAATGTGGAGAGATACCTTCCGGGTAGAGTTCTGAGATAGTTTGGGCGGAGGCAGGGACTGTCGAGTCATTCTGGAGAGTATGCTAGGGTAGTCCGAGAGAGGTTCCTATGGGGGCTAGTGTTACCCTATGATCAAGCTTTGGCAGAGTTCCGCACACTACAGGCGAGACCATGGAAGATGAGGCCGGGGGTGGTAGATGTTGGGGTGTCAAATGAGTACACTCAGTACATTGTGGCACATCCGATTCCTTGGATATCAGATCCAGCGGAGCCGATTCCATCCTTTGAGGAGGAGAGGAGACAGGGACGGAGGAGGAGAAGAGGTCATGTAGGTGTACGAGGGAGAGGAGATGGTGGTGGTGGGGATGGAGGAGATGGTGATGGAGGAGGAGGAGGAGGAGGGGCTAGGGGTTTTGGAGGAGGTGGTGGATTCGGAGGTGGAGGTGGGGGTAGTGGATGTTTACAGTGGAGAGGGAGAGGTGGGCAGCCTTTGCAGTTATCTCAGGGACCTTTGATGCAGGGAGGTATGAGATTAGGTGGCAGGGATGCATGTGAGCGATAGGTACCTATGGAGACAGGGGAGGGAGCAAATGGAGAGGCACCTATGGATACAGGGGAGGAAGCGACAGGGGGTGGAGATCTGCGGGATCATATGATATTATTTTTGCAGACTCGACTAGAGGATATGGAGGCAAAGGTGGCTGCTAGAGATGTGCAGTTGTTTGCACGAGAGTCGGAGCTGACTGTAGTGCTGCAGGAGAGAGATCAGGCCATGGAGAGATTTGCGGAGTTGCAAGAGAGAGTACGGGTGGGAGCAGGAGCAGGAGCACAGGGTCCTCCTAGGGATGCGATGAGGGAGATACAGCGAGCACAGGCTGAGATAGATTATTGGTGGGGGTTATATGAGTAGGTGGTGTCAGCTAGTCAATGAGCACTGACCTATTCCCAGATGCGGCGGGTGAGATTAGAGCGGTCTCAGAGGATGCAGAGTAGTGGTGGTGTGATGGGTCCTCCACATAGAGATAGATCAGGTGGTGCGGGGGATAGTGGGGGAGCAAGTGGTTATGGTGGTGTGGATGGTGATGGTGGTGCAACATCCGGTCATAGTGGCATTTGAGAGGGCATTCTTGTATGCTTTTATATTGTCATTTTGGACTGTGTCTTGGATGGCTCTTGGTAGCCGATATTTTGGACTTCATTGTACTCTGATACATGTATGTTTTTGTCGATATGATATGATATGATATATGAGGAGATCCCATATTTTGTGATGATATGTATGGATTTATGCAGGATGATGATCTATAATTTATGCTTAGATGGATACTTGTACTTGCTATATGGATGTGTTGATGAGATGATTTATTTATATGATGTCTAGATTTATGATTTATTCCGACATGATGTCTACATGCATGTTTTATGAATGGGATGCTAACATGTGGATGCAGGTTTATATATATGCCTGATGTGATGGTGAAATGCTTTATGTATGTAATGCCATGATGATGATGTATGCATAATGAAATGATGCTAATGATGATATAGACAGTACTTGTATTTTATGTTGATGCGATGATGAGATAATGATATGCAATGAGGTTATGATGTAATGTGTTGAATGAATGATTTATTTATGTAAATGCATCTAGATGGGTTTTTAGATGAATGTAGATGTAAAAATGTATAAACCAAATGTTTGAAACAAATGATTTTGTGTGTTATGAGCCAAATGTTAATAACATATAGCTAAGTGAAAATGATAATGCAACTCATGGTTAATGAATAACTGCACCTTAATGCAATTAAAAAGGAGAATGAATGCATTTTAATGAATCCTAAATGAAATGAATGAGTATAAGAATATACAAGATGTATAGATGAATGCACTTTAACTAATGGATAGATATATAAATGCATGCAACTATGGGAATCTAAACAAATGTATGGTAAACAAGTTTTAAATGATGGCAAATGAGGAGGATAAATGATACTAAATGAATCATAGTAATGGCTAATAATGGTAGTAAATGTAATGATGACAAATTTATTATAGAAATGAATCTAAATGTCATGAGTTGTGCAATGATGAAATGATATGATGATATTAATGCAAATAAATGATAATGAATGATATGTATTTAAATGCAACTAAATGATATGAAATGCATGCTAAAGAAGAATTTTTAATATTTTAATAAACCTAGATGTAAGTAAATGAACTAGGTTTATGCAAATGCAACTAAATGTAATGATGATGTGATTATGATAATGAATGCAAGGTTGTTTAAACTTTTGCATGATGCACTGATGATGTATCAGAGAACTCTGTCGTGATTGTATCTAAGACCAACTCATTTTCACATGACTTATCATATCAATCTTGTTCACACTTGCATACAAAACCATGCAAATGAATAATGAATGATTAAATGGATGGGTGACATGCAACAAAATGCAATATAAATAGATAAGATGGAATGACGATCCATAGTACTTTTATTTTCATCATTGAGCATGGTAATATCAATCTTGGACGAGGCAGTAGGAACCAAGTTTGGAGCATTGTACCTACAAACAAGCAACATAAATAAATAAAGAATATGGATCCTCCATAATGATTCATGCTCTATGGTCGAGGTATACGCTATAGTCAGCAAGCCGTAGTGATCCATGACTATATTTTGCATAAGATCACGTAACTTAGTGAACTTCCCACGTACACACCATTAGTACATGCCCCAGAACTTCATTGGAATAATTTGCAGAAGACATACAAACAATGCTTAGGAACCATCCCGACCACTCTAATCACTTGTGGATATCTCGGAGTAGCGTAGGAACCTGATATAAATGAATAAATAACTAACAAACCAACCAAGTACTTGATAGCTTAAACATAATTTTCTTTTTAAAGAAAATGTCATCTTGTCTTTGTTTTGATAAGGAAGGATGCATCCTTGTGAAGACAGTTTTGCATTTTGATGTTGATTGTTTGGTTGATGTGAGAAGTGGTCATCATTTGAGTATTTCAGAATGTGTGTTTGATATCTGCTTGGATGTGTATGTACAAAAGCATTGCCATGTTTTTGATTGATTTTTTATGTTTTCAAAATGTTTTTGGATTTTGTGAGATAGTTTTCCAATGTTTTTGGTATTTTGTGAGACAATTTTGATTGTTTTTGGTATTTTGTGAGACGGTTTTGAATGAAGAACTTAATGAATCACAAGTAATGCAGAATCCACTCCCATCAATAGGTTAAGGGCATTGCCCCGAGTTTAGACATGACTATGAAAAAGTGGGATGCAAGACGCATGAAGTACTATCCTTAATTGGAGATCAATAACAAGCCATGGTTTGGACGGATGGATGTGTGCATGTAATGAATGTGATCGCAAAAAGTCTGAAAGACAATGGAGCCATAGACTTTACGAGTGGCACTTGTTTGCCAAGTTTTCACCATCGCACTTACCCAAGGTGCCATCGGAGTGGTTGTTCACCATTTGGATGCATGATTTTTCTTTACTATCTTCTTCAGGACATTTATCTTAATGTTTTTGGTGTTTTTCTAGTATGTAGGGGAGCCTGATGCTCTATGCAGCTTATGTATAAAACCGTTTGAGGTGCATGTTGTTGATCGGATTTGCTAGCGGTTCTCCTTTTGAAGTAACCAACTGATATGCCCCGGACCCAAATACAACAGTGATAACATATGGACCCAGCCAGTTTGATTCAAACTTTCCCTGATGTTCTTTGTTTGGTTGGTTACAATGATTCTCTCGAAGAACAAGATCACCTACCTCAAATATACAAGGTCTAACTCGATGATTATATCTCCTGCTCATGCGCTGCTGATAGGCTTTGAGGTGGTTGTATGCAGCTTGTCGCTTCTCATCAAGTAGCTCTAAGTCCTGAAGACGTGATACTCTGTATGCTTTGTCATCTATGAGATTATGCAAGGAAACCCGTAGAGATGGTAGCTCGACCTAAATAGGAAGGATAGCTTTTGCATCATAGATCAGTGAGTATGGAGTTGCGCCTATAGGGGTTCGAATGCTAGTTCAATACGCCCATAGTGTTGGATTCAATTGAACATGCCAATCACGACCGACATCATTGACTGTCTTCTTGAGGATTCTCAATATGTTCTTGTTCGATGCTTCGGCCTGACCATTGCCTTGTGGGTAATAGGGAGTGGAAAAGCGGTGTTGGATATGAAACTTCTCACAGAGCTCATGGGCATCTTGATTTTTGAAAGGAAGACTGTTATTTGTGATGATGGACATGGGTACACCATACCGGCAGATGATGTAATTAAGGATAAATGAGGCGATCTGCTTGCCGGTGACTTGGGTGAGTGGAACAACTTTGATCCATTTTGTGAAGTATTCAGTAGCGGTAATTATGAATTTATGGTTGTTGGATGAAGATGGATGAATCTTACCCATAAGGTCAAGTCCCCATTGACAAAAAGCCCATGGTGTTGTGATTGGTTGCAATTCTTGTGTTGGTGCATGTATCAAGTCTCCATGAACTTGGCATTTCTTGCATTTTCTGACAAAATAGTAGGAGTCTTTTTCCATGGATGGCCAATAGTATCCAATGTGCATGAGTTTCTTGGCTAGTGACGGACCGCTTACATGAGTTCCACAAATTCCTTCATGTACATCTTCCAAGGCCTTTGTTGTCTCATCCTATTCCAGACATCGAAGGAGAGTACCATCAAGACTGCGTTGGTATAGGGTTTTAGCAATAATGGTATATCGAGCGGTTTGGCGAATGAAGGTTTCACGTTGGTTATTCGATTGGTTAGGAGGAAGTGTGTGATCATGGAGATAGGTGTAGAACTCACCATACCATGGGGATTCAGAACTGACAAGGTGACATATCATCTCAAATTCGGGGATATCATAAGCAGGAATCCAAAGTTGTTTGACCAAGAACTTGTAGCATGTTGAATTCTGTGGAAGATCTAGGAGATGCAATGGTAGCCATAGCTTCAGCAGCTCGATTCTGATCTCTGGGTATCTGCTCAAAGGTGATATTAGTGAATGATGCCTTTAAATTTTCCACCATTTGTTTGTATGGCATGAGTTTGTCATCCTTGGTCTGATATTCATCTGTTACTTGTCGGATGACCAATTGGGAGTTGCCATATATCTGTAGCTCTTTCAATTTCCATTGTATGGCTAGTCTGAGTCCTGTAATCAAGGCCTCATACTCTGCTATGTTGTTTGTACATGGAAATGTGACCCTGTAAGACTTAGAGATGTTGTCACCTTGAGGTGTGATAAACAGGATACCTGCCCCCGAGCCATGCCTAGTGTATGAACCATCAAATTATAATTTCCAAGGTTGTGCTATTGTGATCATGAATATCTCTTCGTCTGGAAAATTGGAAATGAGAGGATGATCGCCTATGAGGAGAGCATCGGGCAACTGATCTACAATAACTTGACCCTTGATAGCCTTATGATCCACATACTTGATGTCAAATTCACCTAGAATCATCACCCATTTGGCCAAGCGGCCTGTCAATGCTGCTTTGCTGAGTAAGTACTTTAGTGGATCGATCTTGGCAATGAGTTGTACTTTGTGTTAACAGATAGTGCCTCAGTTTAGTACCTGACAAGATTACTGCTAGGCAAGCTCACTCAATAGGTGTGTAATTGAGTTCATAGCCAACCAGTGCGCGAGAGATATAGTAGATAGCACACTCTTTCCCTTCTACATTATGTTGTGCCAGTAGTACACCCAATGCTGTACTTGTTGCTGAAATATAGAACAATAGAGGTCTGCTCGGATCTGGTGGGATCAACAATGGTGTATTCATGAGATAGTCTTTAAGCATCTGGAATGCTTGCTAGCATCTGGTATCCCATTGAAAGCGGATGTTCTTGTGTAATAAGTGTGTAAATGGGTGACACTTATCCGCTAGTTGTGCAATGAATCTGTAGATGGATTGTAGCCATCCTTGTAATGTCCTTAGCTGACTGATGTTTCATGGAGGTGGCATGTCCATGATTGCTTTGACTTTGGTTGGGTCGACCTCAATGCCTTTGCTTGAGACAATGTATCCTAGAAGCTTCCTAGAGGTTACTCCAAAGACACATTTCTTTGGGTTGAGTCGAACATGATATTGTTCCAGTCTATCAAAGATTTTATCTAATATTTCCAGATGACCTTCTCTTGTTAGTGATTTTGCCAATAAGTCATCAACATAATCTTCCATTATGGTATGCATAATGTAATGGAAGTTGGTGGTCATTTCTCTTTGATAGGTCACTCCTGCATTCTTTAGACCAAAAGGCATTACATTCCAGCAGTATGTTCCCCATGGACATGTGAAGGCCATCTTATGTTGATCCTCTGGTGCGATCATTATCTGGTTGTACCTTGAAAATCCATCCATGAGTGAAAGCATGGCATGTCTTGCTGTTAGGTCCACTATTACATCAATGTTTGGTAGGGGGAAATCATCTTTAGGACATGCCTTGTTCAGATCTTTGAAGTCAATATAGATACGGATGCCCCCATTTGGTTTGCCAACAGGTACAATATTGGATATCCAATCTGCATAATCAATTGGTCTAATAAAACCAACATCCAGGAGTTTCTTAAGTTCTCCTTTTACTAGTACCACGATCTGGGGCTGCATCTTGCGAAGTTTCTACTTGACAGGCTTGGCTCCTTCTGCTACGACGAGATGATGCATGACTAAATCAGGATCAAGACCAGGCATGTCTGTATATGACCATGTGAAGTTGATCTAATGCTTTTTGAATAATTCTACAAATTTGGGTTGTTCCTTTGGAGTTAAAAGAGATGCCAGATGTATGAGGTGAGGAGTCTTAGAAGTCCCCACGTTGTATTCTTTGGTTTCCTTGATGAGAATCATTGATCATTCCCGCTATGTACTAGAGGGGAGAATGTCAAACCTTTCATCCTCTAATGCCTCAAAGAGGTTTTCACCATTGGATACACTCTTTCTTTTTACTTTTTTGGGATCAAACAGTGCCACAGTGTGGTTTTCACTGGAAGATCCATGTTTTATTGTTATATTTTTGCTGCTAAAAGGTTTGGCATCCGCCTCGAAGTATGCTGCGCTATTAAGTTCAATGGAAAATCTAGCTTTGTGATCCCTGCTTGGTATGTTATCCTATAGTTCCAAAAAGTCAATGATTGCCTCATCGTTTTGGAAGTGGTCAAGGCATGGGGGGTTAGGTTGGTTCCATTCGATGAGTTCAGGATGGATAATGGGCATTACCTCATCGATTAGGTTAATTTTGTTAGATGTGTCAGTGAGGGTTAAGACGTTGTGGTGAAGGTCATTGATGGTACTCTCCCTATCAGAATTAGGCATAGGATGTGACGTAGGGTCTATGGAAGAAGTTTCCAGTTCAGGAATCCAAGAGGTCTTTATCTGTGCTTCTTCGTAAACAGGGATGTCTTTACGAGGTGAAGGTAGAGATGTGTCTTCCTCATCTGAAGTATTAAGCTGGACAGAATCAAATTCCCACTCATGTGAGTTAGTCTCTGAGTCTCTTTCTAGTATCCGATTACTATACCATACTGGGATGTCCTTTGAGTTAAACACTGCAAGTGTGATCGGTTGATGCACCATTGTAGATGAAATGATTGGTGCTGCAGGAAGAATTATAGGTATTAATGAATCCGCTACTGGGAGTATCGGCGTTGTTGAATCTGCTTCTTGTGATGGAATTATCAGTGTTGTGGATGCTGCTGGGGGTGCAAATACTGCTAATGGTGCGATTGATGCAGTTGCTGCTACTGATGGGGTTGCTGGTTTGATTGCTGGGATGATTGGTGTTGTGGATGTTATTGCTGGGATGTTTAGCCTCAGTGGGGCAGTTGGTGTGGTGCTTGGTTCTGCTGATATAATCAAAGGTGACCTTTTTAGAGTTTTAGGATGATATATAGGTTTGCTGGGTTTCCCTTTGAATCAGAGTTTAGGAAGAATCTCCTTTTGAAAGCCTAAGCCCGTGTTATCTTTGGACTTCAATTCTGCTGCAACAGCTCATGTCGTCCTTGCTTGCAAGGTCCCAAAGCACTCTGACCATCATAACCCATTCTTTGCATAATGAGAAGGCCTTTTCCATATTGATCTGTGGGAAGCTTAGCTTGTGGGAGGCTCATGGTGATAGGATCTTTATAGATCCATTGTGCTAAGTCCTCATCTCTGGTCTCTTCTTCTTGACTCTTTCCAAGGATGAAAGGCATCAAAGTGCATGCTGGCTTGACTAGTGGTGTTTGAAGTAACCTTTGAGGTTTACCATGAGTTCTAGGAGAAGTGGGTAGTTGCCCAACACAAAAGAGTTGGTTGAGATTGTACTCCCCAGGACCTTCCTCTGCCATTTTCATCTTTAGCTTCTCTTGCTTGGGTATAGTGGTGTTTGAACTGGAAAGAGAGGTTGGACTCAAGTATGAGGTGGATGAGGTGGCTTCTCTATTGTTAGGAATGGTAATCCCTGGTTGATGGTTGATATTGTTACAATATGCAAATGGATTTGCATCCTCCAGGATTGTAATTTCTACACCATTATAAGGGAACTTGATACATTGATGGTAGGTGGATGGAACGAATTGCATTGCATGTATCCAAGGTCTTCCTAACAACAAATTATATGGCAGATGAAGGTCCAAAACTTGGCATATGATGTGCTTCACCACTGGACCCACTCCGATTGGTAACACAACTGCTCCTTTGGATGAATGCTCTACATCATCATAAGCTTTTATGGTTATCTTTTTGTGGAGATCCACTGATTCAACTGCATACCCCAATGATGTGACCAATTGTAATGTATAGATATTTAGGCCTGCTCCATTGTCGATCAAGACTCGCTTGATGCTATGTTGGTTTATAAATCCTTCAATATGGAGTGAGGCATTATGAGGTTGCTAGAAGGATGTATTGTCATTTTTAGAGAAAGTAAGACATGGTGATGACCTCAGATGTCCAACCATAGCTTGGAATTGATCTATATTTAGATCTGTAGGGACTGATGCCTCTTGGAGAGCTTGATCCAAGATTGTTTTATGAGATGGGGATAGGCACAAAAGCTCTAAGATGAATATAAGTGTGGGTGTCTTATCTAATTGTTCCACAAGGTTATACTGCTTTGGGATGGAAGGTGTGCCTTGTGGAGCTACTTTAATGGTGATCTTGCTGCGACGCGTAACAACATTGCAGGTAGAGCTTAGATTTTTGATGGTAATGGTTGCAATTTGTTCATTGGCATCATATAGGTGATTCATAGTGTAATTATAAGCAGCTCGCGTATAATCAGTGGTATCCGTGTTTCGCCCTGAAGTGGAAGGACCCCTTTGATCTTGTGATGGAAGTTGAATTTTAAACATAAGATGATCATTGTCTGTAGTTTTTGGGTCATGGCCTTCAATTTCAATCTCGCCTCTGTCAATAAGATCCTGAATAAGATCTTTCAATCTGTGACAATTGCTTGTTTTATGCCCTTTCCCTTAATGGAATTCGCAATGTTCATTGTCCCTCCACCATGAAGGTTTAACCTGAGGTTCGTAGTTGGATGTTTTTGGTAAAGTCACAAGATTTTGAGAAACCAGCTGACGTAACACCATTTCAATAGGTTCCCCTAAGGGAGTGTATGTTTGTTTTGGTTTAAAATTTTGCTGACGTTGTCTGGGTTCCTCTTGAGATATATTGCGTCCTTGATTTGGAGGAGAAACTCTATTATTCTTGGGTAGGGGGTTCTGTCCTGCAAATCGGACCACAAGTTGTGCACTTTTGATAGTCCTTGCATCCACAACCCCGTCATTGATGACGTTTTTGTTTTTGTTCCAGAAGTTAGGCTTGTCACTATTGAAGCGTTGGTGAGGGCCATCCTTTGGCTCATTGTATATCTTGATAAGCCCTTTTTTTATGAGAGACCATTCACATTTTAAACCATTGGTGATCATGTCATTGAAAGAGTTTGTGTCTTTTATGTCTAGGTGAAATTCCATTTTGTCGTTTAAGTTGGAAATAAATATTTCCACCGGTTCTTGTTCAGGTAACTAAAGAGAACGTCTGCTAGACATTTGACACCATCGTTACAGAAAGACTGAAAAATAGCTCGCCTAGTTTTTGCCATTTTCAGTTTTTCTGCAACATGTCTATTTCATTTGGAGGAGGAGGAGGTGGGGGATTACCTTGACGAAGGTTGTATCTGATGTGATCTCGACCTCTTTCATCCTCATTATGACTTTGGCATTATGATGCTTGCCTTAGTTGTGCAACATCAAAGTCAGAGGGTAGTTTGGCTCCCTCTTGAGCAAGTCTTAAAAAGTGAGCATCAACATTGCTCCTAAGTATTTCGTCAAAAAGTCTATTAAAGAGAGGGTTGTGTTGTGCCCTTTCTATTGCCGCATGAGTAGGAGTACTTGGATTTTCATCATTTGGATTTCCTCCAAGAGCTTCTTGGAATTCATTGATGTTTTCCTCCTCTTCTTCCTTAATTTCTTGTTGTCTAGACCTTGATCTGGTTTGAGCCATTTTGTTTACAAGTTTTTGTTGAAGTTTGATGAAAATGATGATGAGTTGGTGATGAAATGAAAGATTGATGTTTGGTGAAGTGTTTTGCATATTGATCTCTAATTCTAAAGGTAGATGTTACAAAAAATTCTTCCTTGAATTGCTTGTTGTGTTTGATTGACAAAGTATGATGTGATAAGGTTTAGAGAGACCTGAGATGTGTTACAGACCCATCTACCTAGTAATGAGAGGATTCACTCATAGACCAGTTTTAACCTGCATAGAAATGCCTCTTAGGATGATTTTATCCTAGATGTAGAGACACTCTAAAAGGTGATGTGTTGTGTTTGATTCAAGCAATATCGAAATAGAACTTAGGAAAAAAACCTCTTGATGTTTTGAGAGTTGAAATGGATTGATGATGTGTGAATGTGGGAAATGGATGAAATGTACTTCAATAAAAACTATGTTACAAAAGGAACAAACTCTTCCTCTTCTTGCTCAGGGGTTAGTGGTTCTTCCCTAGCTGAGTTATATGTGATACAAAAGTCTGGAAAGAAGGCATGATTGATCTTGCCTCCCTTGTTTTTGAGATAACTCAAAGCTCGATATTGAGTAAAAGCTTTGTGGTTTAATAACTCTTGATCAAATTCATTTGATTTTCCTTGAAGGTATAGATGCATGTGACATAAGAAGGTTCTATGAGAGACAAATATTTGTCTATTAAGATAGAAGAATTTCCTCCTTTTGATGAAAGCCTTTGAGCTCAATGGTCTTCTCTTCAAGTTGACATGTTCATGAATATTCTTCTTTCTTAAGATGTGAAGAATGGTCATATAGTGTGATACTTTTGTTGTTTGTTTTTTGTTTTCGATCTTTTGTTGGTGTTTTGAAAGTGTTTATGTTGGATGAATACTTGTTTTTGGAATTGTTTTGATTTTTTCTTTGACAAGAAAACAAAGCAAGCACACAAACACAAGAATGTTGCCTCAAAAGGCACAAATAGGTGTGGGTCTAGATCAACCCAATCCTTTGAAATTTTTATGACCCTTTCCTTCAAATGTATTTTAGGTGTTTCCAAAGCCTGAAGTTGGCTCAATTTGCACTGGTCTTGACTCAAAACGAAAAACACTTCAAGCATTCTTTATCCCTAAGGTCAAATGGCCAGTTGCGATAATTTCAGCCCACATCTTGATATTTCTTCAACTTTGGTACTACATACCTTATGAATCCCATCGTGGTAGGTAAGGATGTGATATACTAAGTCTTGCATGAGCATAAAAAATAGATGACCCCTATGATGGGGGAGTCACCACTTTTATCAGGCTACAAGTAACCTTTCAAAAAGCTCTCTTCTCTTCTCCAAGTTCCAAATTAGTGTAGCTCTCAACAACTTTTTGCACTATGGATGCCTTATGGAGGTTTGAGATTGAAAAATGATTAATCTAATGCTATGAAAGTGTGAACAAAAGCTAAAATGAGAGATTATCTAATTAGCTAGTGTTGATTTTAAACCAAAAGAGTGAATATGATTGATTAACTAATGCTCTCTAAAAATGGCTATAATGTAAATGCATACAAGTTTTCAGGATCTAGATTATGAAGAAATGAGCTCTATTTATAGGAAAAATGGAGCAATGGATGGTTGAGATTGAGTAATTTCAACAAGGGTCAAGATTGAATGATATTCAATCCATGAGAGAGATTTCAACCCAATCCTAGGTTGACAAGTGTCAATATGAGATAGGTTGAGAGGAGAGGGAAGAAGCATTAAATGCTTGACATGACCTGAGAGTTAACTTGGGAGTTAAGATTAAGGTTGGGTTGAGTGAATAATTCATTATCCAAATAATAATGCTTTTATCCAATGGATAAACTCTTGTGCAAGAGTTAGTGAAGATAACCATAGTCAAAGCAATAAATGCTTGAGGAGACACATGGGTCACATGAAGGTTGAGTTAGGGGTCAAAGTCCCTAACCATGGGTGCAAGTGGATTTAACCATAAATGGTTATATAAGAGCCATTAATGGTCATGTAAGAGTCATTAGTGGTTTGGAAGACTTTAGAGGTTAAATTGTTGAACACACAAAGCATTTAAATCTTTTCAAAGACTTTGAAGTCTTTGAGAAGTGACTCCAAGTTGCTTAGGAATGTGACAATAGTTAGGGGATGGATTAGGCTAATTAGGAAGGGGTTAGGATTTGCAAGTGGGTTTGGTGGGTGAGGGAAAATAAGATTTTTATTAAAATAAAATTCATTTATTTCAACAAATAGGTGCAAGTTGCATTTTTAGGAGAATGCAAGTGGGAGGGGATTTGATGATTTAAATAAATGTTTTATTTAATTTATTTAAAAGAAGAAAGGGGATTAAATTAAATAAATAGAATATATTCATTTATTTGATTGTGATTTTGGTTTAATGAATTAATTAAATTAAATTGAATAATTTATTTAATTAATAGGAGAATGTTTGAAGATGAATTAATTAAATATTAATTTAATTAATTGATGGCTAGTGGATTTTTAATCAAATAAATAGCAAATATTCATTTAATTAAAATGGACATATTTATGTGACTACAATTATATTTTAGCCTTCTTTTCAATTATTGATGCAAAGATTATGATTTTGAGCCTTATTATTAATGACTTTATTGTGTGTTAGTTGTTTGTGTAATTTCAGATTGTCATTTTGGTGCATCACCTTAGATAGTAGGTTTCATTTTTATGCAATCCTTCTTACCCTTTTCTCTGCAAAGGCATTAGTATAAGAAGTTATAGGTGAAATATCATTAGGAAGTCGGCCTTCTCCGGAGGTTCTTTCCATAATAGGTGATCCACAATCCTGGAAAGATTCCATGTTTCTCTAAAATGCTAAGTTCTGCAACTTAGCAAGGGTGCAATTTTGAGAGACAACAGGTACAAGATGAGATCTTATGTATGATGTAGCATGAGGAGATAATGGAAGATTATTTAGAGAGGTTCTTATTCACTCTTCAACGAGCCCGACGAAATGGTTTGACTAATGATACTATTAAAATATTATTTCTTAGGAGATTTGGGATGTTTGCATGGAAATATTGAATCCTATGGGTGGGGCTGATATTTATAAAGCACGTTTTGACAATATTTGTGAAGTATGCAGGAATTATTCAAGTCTGCTCAATCAGTCCATGTATATACGGGAAGGAATAATTTGGCAGGAGGAGGAGCGTTACGTATTACTAAATGGGAATTTGGTAGGTTACTTGAAGACTTGAAAATTGATTTATTAAGTCATATGGGTAAATAGATAGATACGCTTTATACTTGAAAGAAATAGGAAGATGCTAAGAAAGCCTTAGCAGACTTTTGTCCCACTTGTAAAAAGAAGCATGGTAGTGAAGAATTCCCCTATAACTAAACCAAAATCTCATCCCTAGAGGATGCTAGTAGGCATTCCATCTTAAGGCCCCTTCCTGTAGACATGGCAGAAGTTGAATATAGTGAGGAACATGTTTACTTTATGGCACCCAAACGTCCTTGGCCACCTAGACCCATGCAACCTTGAATGTCTAATAACTATTCTCCAACAGAGCTAAAACCTTCCTCCTCTGCAAATCAATCAAGATCATATGATGTTTGTCAACAACCTATGCCTTATTATTAGGCCCCTTATTATCAGCCATGGCCTAATCAACATATACCACAGTCGTGGCAACAATCTTGGCAGTCGCAACCACAACACCCACAACAATTTCCACCTTATCCTCCACCTCCTTTGTTCAATCCATATCAACAACAACAACAAAAACTTCATCCTCCTCTATCAAACAATCAGTTGCCCCAGCCTACACAACCACCAAAAGCAACTCTAATGCTTGCACAACCCACACTGAATCCAAATAAAAAAGCAACGCAACTGGTATACAACAATGAAGTTGCATGATATCCAACCTATCCAATTAATTCATTAAAAATTGAAGGTGCACAACTGAGGTCCGAAAAGAGTTTGCAAGGAACAACCATTACAGAAGTTGAAGATTCCCCAGAGGATAGTATTGAAGAACTACTAAAGCCTCCATTCCTCAATAGATTAAACAAACAACCGTCGAAGACCATAATTCTTTTCACTACTATTGATTTCATGAATGAATTGAGAAATTTTAATATTAAATTTTTCCTCTTTTGCAAGCAATTGAGGATGTTCCAGTGTATAATAAAGTAGTCAAAGAATAATGTGTACAGAAGCAAAAGAAGAAGCAAGACCCTAAAACCATTCAAGTCATTGGTTAACTTATTGATTTTAATGTTGGGAAAGATCTTCATTCTCAAGTATGCGAATCCCGGTAGCCCAATGATTAAGGTACGAATAGGTAATGTTATTATCCCCAATACTCTTGAGGATTTAGGGGCAGCCATAAATGTTATGACCAATGAAACCAAGGAAAGACTAGCTCTACAAGGTTTAAGACCAACACCAATAGTTTTAGAAATGGCAGATCGTTCTTTGGTAAAACCAAAAGGTATGATAGAAGATATTATCATTTTTGTTGATTCTTGGGAATATCCTACCGATTTTATGATTTTACAGCCCAAAATTAAGCTGGGGGGATACCCCTTAATTTTGGGATGACTTTGGCTAGTAGTAGCTAATGGTTTTATTAGTTGCAGGTCTAGGACCATGGTGATCTCTAATGGGGAGAACACAAAGTAGTTAACGTTGTATCCACCAACTCAACCTTTTATGGAGACTAAGGATCTAGTATGGGTTGATAGTGATTTAGGCAAGTCATTACCAATCCCAACAATTGAACAAACACTTCATAGAAGGGAATGTTTTGAAGATGATATCCATGTTAGTTTTAAAAAAAATAGATATGCATCGAGTGAAATTTTGGAAATGATGGTTCATTCTTCAGGAATAAGTGATAATTGTCCCTTTGGTACTTTTCCAATGGTAGGTAGCTTACAATTTGTGCAACACTTTATTACGCTACATCAATTGCTACCTCATGATTGTGTGTACAAAACATTTTGTTCCTTTAGTGATACACCATCTACTTCACTGATTTTAGCTCTTAATTTACCTGCATAATCAGAAGCCAAGGAAATTTTGCTTGGTCACACACTTAATATTAATCCACATCTAAGCACTAAACAAATCCAAGATCTCATTGACATGCTTACAACTTATAAAGATGCATTTGTCTGGGAACGCCAAGATATGTGTGGCATTCACCTTCATACCTACACACACATCATTTACATTTGTGAGATTTTGCCAAGATCAAGAGGCAATGGAAAGCACAAATAAGAGAGAACAAAATAGATGATAGGATTAAATTGTATTCTATCAAGATGAAAATACTAATCATTTGGATCATCAATCATTGTTACATACAATGAATATGAGCTTGATTGTATAGGCAAGGCTATATGGATATGTGAGCACACAAACATGACATGTGGCTCAATAAGAAACAAGGGTAGGTAGGAAATAGGTGTGGTAGGTAGGAGAAACAATAAATTTTTCCACATGAGGTGGATCACCCACCGAACATGGAATTATCACTCCACAATAAGTGGATATGATACGGTAGTAACAAGATCAGTACCATAAAAGGTGGAAATTTTCCTACACACACTATCCCAATGTGGCACAAACACCCAAGTGCCTCATACCCAAACTACTATGAAATGCATTATCCTAAGTAAACTTAAATGAAGTGTAATTATATCCAAGATGAATAAATATTTACACTAACACCCCCCCTTAAGTGTAACTTAGGGGAATGCACTTAAGTCTACAATGCAACTAAGCAATGCAAGATCTAGTGGAGAAGAATGTAGAACAATATCCAAAGACTCACATGTCTCCTCAAAAGATAAAGAGACCTCCTCCAAGTGTTGTACAAAAGTATCCACAACCATGTCAACCTCGAAAGAATGATCATGTAGAGAATGCATAAGAGGGTCAGAGTGTTCCCTCACAACAATCAAAGAAGGATCATCTTCATCAAAGAGAAGATGAATGTCATCAATGGTGTCTCCCAAATATGCAATGTAGGACTCCACAAACAAACCTGCAATGTCTGTCAAGTAGGCATCCCAATCAACTGAACCTGGAAGACATGTAATATCCTGCTGCCCTGAATCACAAGAAGGCAAAACTGTCGCACTAGCTGCATCATCAGGTGCAATAGGTGGTGTGATATCAAAAGGAGGAGATTAAATAGAAGGCTCAAGAATGGGGTCACATGTGAGAACACCCAAGTTCAAGTACCCAAAGTTCTCCTTAAAAACTTAATCATCAACATAGGAAGAATCAACCTCATCAATAGGACCAAAATGTGAAAAGGAGTATAACCAAGATGCATGATCAACCACCCCAGATGCAATGATATCTCTAGTCTCCTAGTCTCTAATGATAACTGAATCTGGTGTGAACTCCACAATTTTCGTAGTTGCCCCATGTGTGATTTGATAGATGGAAAGAAGATTGTTTGTCAAGTGGGGTACACACAACACATCATTGAAGGAGTTATCCCCAATGGAAATAGAACCTTTCCCAATCACATCCATGTATGTATGATTGCCCATCAAAATCTATGGCATGTGGCAAGGCTCAAATGTAGAAAAAATAGACTGCGAAGATGCCATATGATGAGAAGCCCCTAAATCTAGAAGCCATCTCCCTGAATCGTCACTTGTAGTAGCATAAAGAGCTTGTCCCTTTCCCTTATCTGTCCCAAAAGAGTGATCATTTCCTTTATCCTTAGAGGAAGACACCAATGTAGACATTCTATAAGGTAGGTTGATTTTGTTCTTCTCAAGAAGATTCTTCAACTCATCAATATCCTTCTTGTAACAATGATGTTCATCATGTCCTGACTTCTTGCAATATCCACAAAAAAAATTGTCCTTATATGACTTCCTCTTAGGTGAGAATGGTGAATCACCTTGTTGTGGAGAGGATGATTGCGCTCCATCATGTTGTGGTTTTGACTTAAGTTGCTTTTTATTCTTGCCTTTTCCTTGATTTCTTTGATTCCCTTTGTTAGTCACCAAAGCTTGTGACTTTGAATATTTGAGAATCTCCATCTTGGTCAACTTAGATTGCTCAAGTATCAACATCTTTGTGAATGAATCAAATGAGGGAGAAGTGTATGAGGAATCTTGAGCTAACCTATGGGTGTGAAAGCTAGATACAAAGGTTGCATACTCTGAAGGAAGCTTGTCCAACAAGTTGTAAACCAGTTGAGCATCCTTTTTGTCGATTCCACAATCCTTTAGCTTTTCTCTTAGCTCAATTGCTTTTGTGACATAATCCTGGATTGTATCAAAATCCTTGGGATCCAAAGTTGTGAGTTCACTATCAAACTTGTAGCCCTTAATCTCATCAACTTGACCATACAATTTCTCATAAATATCCCAAGCCTCTTTAATTGTAATACACTTATCAATGTGAAAAATGAGTTCATCTGATACATACTTTCTAAGAGTTCCAAGTGCCATAGCATTCTTAATGAGTCATTCAATTTGAACATTAGGATCAGCCTTAGGATCAGGTGGTGTTGTTATAGTTCGATTTACATAATGAATGGGTCCTTTTTCTATTAGTTTACTCCATGCCTTTATCTTCCATGATGCATAATTATGAGGAGTTAAAGGTGGAAATTTAGGAGAACCCATAGCACCAAAATGAAAAAACACAAGATAGAGAGAGTCACAATTAGACAAGACACCCCCCCAAATTACTCAATCAAGAAACCCCCCTCAAAATTATTCATGGTTAATGTACAATGAGCCACTTGCAAAATAAAGCAAGTTGGACTTCAGATGTCAACTTTACAACTTATCAAAATGATATATAAGAGACTTCAACAAATACTGCAAGTGATCTAAACTGAGATCCAAGCAAAATGCAAGTACCACATAGGTCAAAAATGACCAAATATTGAAAGTACAATTTCTACTCAAAATCACTGTAAACTAATGGAATATTATGAAAGTAGACAAAAAATTATGCATTTTAAAAAAAACGACACTTGAAAAGGAGTCCATATGAGCCCGAACGAAGCCTCCAAAGTTGTAAAAATTGGGATTTCGTGATTTCAGAAACCCCTGTATCCGAAAATCCAAAAACTCCTGCACCACTATACAAATCATGAAATTATACCCCAAAACAAAAAAAAATTGCTCGAAAAAAGGAGTCTGAATGAGTGAGATATCACTATTTGAAAATTGTCTACAAAATTATAATTTCTGGAAAATTTCCGTCGCAACTCCAAACTTTAAATGCCTCTAGATTTGGCTTCCGAAGTCCGATTTAGATGAAACAAAAGGAAAAAATGACTTTCTTAGACCTCCTCAATCCAATGGTGACCTCATATTTGACCCATCAAGCTTCAATAATAACCTACAATAGAAAGCTCCAAAATACACAACCCCAAATAGCATCAAATTTCTCTCAATTGGCAAACCAATGACACTCTAATGGCTCTGATACCATGTGATATTTTTCCAAGATCAAGAGGCAATAGAAAGCACAAATAAAAGAGAAAAAAATAGATGATAGGAATAAACTGTATTCTATCAAGATGAAAATACTGATCAATTGGATCATCAATCGTTGTTACATACAATGAATATGAGCCTGCTTATATAAGTAAGGGTATATGGATATGTGAGCATACAATCATGAGATGTCGCTCAATAAGAAACAAGGCTAGGTATTAAATAGGTGTAGTAGGTAGGAGAAATAATAAAATATTCCACATGAGGTTGATCACCCACTGAAGGTGGAATTATCACTCCACAATAAGTGGATATGATAGAGTAGTAACAAGATCAACACCATAAAAGGTGGAAATTCTCCTACACACACTATTCCAATGTGGCACAAACACCCAAGTGTCTCATACCCAAACTACTATGAAATGCATTATACTAAGTAAACTTAAGTGAAGTGTAATTATATCCAAGATGAATAAATAATTACACCAACAACATTGAAGAAGGTAGTCATCCAGTTAGGCAACCACAAAGAAGGCTTAATCCTGTTTTGCATGAAATAGTTAAACGTAGGATTTATATATCTAATTACAGATAGTCAACGGGTTTCTCCTCTTTTTGTGGTTCCTAATAAAAGTGGTAAGTGGAGAATTTATGTTGGTTACAAAACACTTAATAAAGCTACTAAAAATGACCATTTTCTTTACCATTTATTGATCAAGTGTTGGACACTCTTGCAGGTAAAAAGTTCTTTTCTTTTTTGGATGGATTCAGTGGCTACAATTAGATCTGCATAGCACCAAAAGGTCAGGACAAGACCACTTTTACTTCTCCTTGGGGTACTTTTGCCTATTATGTGTTACCTTTTGGGTTATGTAACACCCCTGCTACTTTTCAAAGGGCAGTTTTGAGTATTTTTGCGGATCTCGTACATGATTATGTTGAAGTATATATCGATGATTTCACTGTATAAAAATAATTATGATGAGGCTAAGGCAAATTTAGAGAAAATACTTAAGAGATGTATTGAGACTAACCTCTCTTTGAGTCATGAAAAGTGTCATATCCTTATGACTAAGGGGATTGTACTAGGATATTTTATCTCTTTGAAGGGTATTGAGGTAGACCCCAAAAAGATACAAATCATCAAGGATTTTCCTACACCCTCTAGTCAAAAGGATGCCTGTTCAACTTTTTAGGCCATGCAGGGCATTACTGTAGATTCATACATAACTTTAGTAAGATTTCCTTACCTCTTTTTTCTCTACTGGCTAAATATGTTACTTTCTCATGGACACCTGAATGTCAAGAAGCTTTTGATGACATTGAGATGAAACTTGTAACTACACATGTACTTAGAGGTCCAAAATGGGAATTACCTTTTCATATCCATACTGATGCATCATACTGTTCTATGGGAGTTGTGCTTGTGTAAAAAGATGACAACCTTTTCTATTGCATTTACTACACTAGAAAAAATTTCATTAGAGCAGAGGTAAATTACACAGTAATGGAAAATGAATCCTTAGTTGTTGTTTATGCAATCAACAAGTTTTGTCATTATATTAGAGGGTATAAAGTGTTTTCTCATACTGATCATTCTGCAATTTGGCTTTTAATGAATAAACCTATTATGTAGAGTAATTAGATGGTTGCTTTTGCTTCAAGAATTTGAAATTACTATACTTGATAAGCCTGGTTGTTAGAATGTGGTTGCATATTTCTTGTGCAGGTTACAACAATAGGATGAACTGGTACCAGTTGATGACACTTTTCCTGATTAGCATCTTTCTACTATTTCAACAAAAAGCCCATGGTTTGCTAACATCGCAAACTATCTTGTCACATGTCGATTTCCTCCAAAACTTCTCTCCAAGGGAACGTTGGAAGTTGGTTGGACTTAGTGGTCAGTATACATGGATTGATGAATTGCTCTTTTGTACAGGAATTGATAATATCATACGTCGATGTGTGTCTGAGGACTATGTCTTCGACATACTTTATGCCTGTCATACTAAACCTTGTGAGGACATTTTTCTGCCCAGAGCACTGCTACCAAGATTTTTATTGTTGGATACTACTAGTCGACGATCCACAAGGATTGTAAGTGCTATGTTCATCATTGTGATAAGTGTAAATGTATGGGCCATCCCACACGCTCTGATGAAATGCCTCTACGTCCTCAGATGTCTATTGAACCCTTTGAAAAATGGGGCTTGGCTTTTGTCAGACCAATTAACCCACCATCAAAGAACAAGGAATATATCCTTATGGTATAGATTATGTAACTAAGTGGATTGAAGTTGTTGCCTTGAAACATGCTAGGGATACAAAGGTAGCCAACTTCATTTATTCATAAATCTTTATAAGATTTGGAGTTCCATGAGAGATAGTCATAGATCAGGGACTTCAGTTCACATCAGATCTCATCTCCACTTTGGTGTGTGAGTATGAAATTCAACATCAGAAGTCCTCACCATATCATAGTCAAGCCAATGGGTAGGTAGAAGTCACCAATAGAGAAACTGAAAAACATCTTTACCAAGATAGTTACTCTCCATAAGTGTGATTGGGCCACGCGACTCCCTGAAGTTGTGTGGGCCTATTATACAACATGGAAGACCACCATAGGTTTGACCGCTTATGAACTTTTCTATGGTAAAAGGGTTGTCCTCCTTATCAAATTTGAGGTGAAGACTCTTCCCACTGCACTTTAGTTAGGTATGAGTCTTTTTGATGCACATAGAGAGTGTATTGCTCAATTGAATTCTTTGGATGAATTGGATCAGGAGGATTTATTTCATGCAGAGAGTCCAAAAACAACATGCTCTTTGGCATGATCGCTTCATTCAACAGAGGTCATTTCAGCCAGGTAATTGGGCACTCATGTATGACTCTCATTTTCAAGATTTCAAGGGAAAGTTTCACATGCAATGGCTTGGGCCTTACGAGATTAAGAGGATATATGATAATGGTGTTGTACGTCTTTGTATTGTGGACTCTAAAATAAGAGTTCTACTTGTCAATGGACATCACCTAAAACTCTACAAACAAACTCTCTTAAAAGAAACTTTCTTTTGTGATATAGCGAAGAAACTTATAATCGTTCCTTTTGGTCTCCTCAGAAATTGAACTTTCTAAAAAAAATGCAATAAAAGATCCAAGAATGAAAATTTTTGGGCATTGTTGGCTAATTAGCATTTGAAAACTAGGTTTTCGGCAAATGGTCATTGTCAAATAAACCTGGATGTGAAAATTGGGTTCCCAACTCCTTTAGGCGGCATTAGGTTGAAAACGGAGTAATTGGCAGCCTACTGTCGTTATAAAAGAAAAAGAAAAAGAAAACACCTCTAGCATGGTTCCTGTCATCTTCTTGCTAGGAACCCATATCTGCCTTCCTCTGCTTCTTTCGTGTGCCACTTTACCATGCTTCTTTCATTACTCTGTCGTCACCAAATCACATATTCCTTGCCCCTGTTGTGGCCTTAGACGGTTCTTGCTTATGTGGACTCTTTTTTCCACATCCTCTCTGTATCCCACTCTCTCAAGTGATGTCCTTGGCTGGTGTGCGTGGCACGTGTCAGCCCTTATTTTTTCCCTGATCGCTCTTCATCATTATTTTGCTGCTCTTATTATTGTCTGTACCTGCCATTGTACCATTTCTTGTCTGCCTACTGTATTTGCCACATTTTCCTCTGTGGCCTCCATCCCGCAATCTCCTTCCACTCTTCGTCCTCATTTCCATCACATTACTGTAGCCTTTCTTTTCTGTCATCAAGGAACTGCAGTCTTGTCATATCATCCTATTCCTCTTGATTTGGTTGTGATTGCACCTGCTTCATCCTGTGATGCTTTGCTCATGCTGCTCTAAGTTCATTCCTTGGAGTCATCATTGATATGACTTGCTGGTGATTTTCATCGAACTTCGTCCTTTTGCTAGTTGCCATCTCATCTTTCTTCAACCCCGTGTTTTTGGTAATCGATTCCGTTGTTCCTTTCCTACTTTTCTTTTTCTTTTTATTAACTATTATAGTCTCCTTCCTTCAATTGTGTGTCTCCATGTGAATGCGTCACCAAAATAGCTTGGGGGATGGGAGTTCATTTTTGAGTTACTCTATTTCATGATACCTTCTATCCAGCTATGCTTTGTCATTATTTCTCTTAAATGTCAATTATTCTTCTGCCATAGTTGCTAAAATAGATCCTAGTAACGGAAACTATTAAACCATTTTAATCTTTGAAATCCCTTGTTAGATGTTTGTAAAATGGTTTCATCCTGGTTTGATGTTCCTTTTTCACTCATGGCGAAACCTCGTCGCCCTTACTTTGAACCTATTTCCATGCAAGAACTAAAATAAAATCAACTGGCACATTATGCTTTTAAAGAAGCTCATTGGGGTGTTTATTTTAAACGAATACAAGGGTATGATGAGAAGGTTGCTATGGAGTTTGCCAAAATTTCCACACTAACAAATCCAACATCTGGGGACTGGAAGTCACATCTACAATGGAAGAAATTGCCAAAGTCTTCGGTTTGCCATTAATAGGGGAGAACTATTTTCCTAGTGAAGCTAAAAGGGTTGTGGACTTGCAGCCAACCTGGAAGAAATTCTTATAGAGAGGAGAATCGATCGAAATGGTTGCTAGGCAGGGTACCAAATTAGAATCTTTACCTGGTCATTGGAAGTATGTTACTAAGTTTACCATTTAGTATATCACATGAGAAGGCAGGTGTGTATATGTTTTTGCCAAGCACTTTAGGTTGTTACATATTCGTAGGGGAATGTTGGTTAATGTTCCTTATTTTCTTTTCGATTCTCTGCAATAAATGTCTAAGTTAGTGCAAAAAGGACACATTAATTCTCTGTCTCATCATGGTTTAATAAAATTACTGGTTGTAAGGGCATTAAAATCACTCTCCCCTCCTGGTGATTGAGACTTATTTGTTCATTTGTAAGAAGATGGTACTGAATCCTTTGCAGAAGAGGATTCTTTTGTAGAGAATTCCAAAAAGAATTTTAAATAGGATACTCATTCTGAGTCTACCTATGTAACTCATTAGGAACTTAGTGGGAATGAGAGGTCTAGTGACAATGAAGAAAACCCTATTCAACCCTGTAAAACACCAAACTGAACCCTAAGTTCAAGCATTAGGGTGACTAGGAGCACAAGTAAAACCCTTGCTAGCAATCCCAATGCTAGTCCTAGTAAGAAAACATTGAATACCCCAAGTACTAGCAAGATTAGAGGAAAGAAACAACAGTTTGAGAAAACCCCTCCTGAGTCAACCTGTGATAGGAAAGGAAAATGAAAACAAGCAACTCTAACCAAGTTAGAAAATTTGGCTAATATTGCTATTGATTTTTCAAAATCTAAAGATTCTGACTAGGACCTAATATTCATATCTGAAGTTGCTAAAAAGAGAGGAAAATTTAATAGGGAATATAGTCGGGCTAAAAGAAGGCAAACAAAAGAACAAGCACTATCTGGTCGTAACAAAAACACCTCTGATTCTTTATCTGATTCACCTCAAGACAATCAAGACACGGGATCAAATATAGATTACACTGATTAGTCACTAGAACGAAATTTGAATATGCAAAAAGAATTAGGGAACAAGCGAAGACCCGAATAAGAACATAGAAACAACCATTAACACATAAGAAAATGTGGGGTCTCAAAACGATAAAGTGGATAATTCTGGTAAATTTCAAAATGAAATTGGGCAAGTTAGTACTGAAGAAATCTATGTTGGATATTATTGTTGGTATGCTACAAATATGTGCTCTAATGATATCTGAGAGATGTGTTGTCATTGACGTCAACATATTTTCTCTATCTAGTGCAGTGATGCAATGGAGTTCAGTTAGTTGGTTTATGTCATATATTGATGAGCAGTGTTTGCAGACTAAAGGGTTTTTAGAGTGATATCTCTAGGTTATTCAGTGCAAGTATTAGAGGTCCACCTGAATATTTGAGTGAGTTATGAGTATTTGTGTTGTGGCCTTCTTTTTTTTCGTTTAGTATTGCTAGTGTTCAGTATTCTGATCTGCATTATAATATCTTGGTTTGCGTATTTGGAAATATGTTTGGGATGTTGGTGTGTGTCCTCAATTCAAATGGTTCGTGGTTTGGAGCTCCACAAGTGATTTTTCCACGTTTATAGTCAGTTTAATTATTGTTCTTGAAGTTCGGTATGATGATAACAATGATTCTAGTAATTTGAGTTGGTGCGTATGTTGTTGTGGTAATTCATGATTCTTATGGATGTTTGTATATTGTGTGCCATTCTTGTTAGTGGTTCGCATTGATCGGTGAGCACGTTATTGATTATTTTCTTTAGTTCGGTGGTGTTCTTCATGTTCTTGGCCGACATAATAATTGTAGCATGTTATGAATGTTTGATGCATAATTCTTGGAGGTGTTTCATATTTGAGGTGGTGATTTTGGTCCATGCTATGTCTTAGCTAACATTGTTTTGGTATGAATGTGATATTGTAGCATGTATGGTTATATTTTTGTAATTAGGAGATATGTGTCGAGCCGACATTGATGATATTGATCCAAGGTTGATGTCATGTATAAATAAATTTAATAATCATTGTGAGAGGTTTGTGGTGTGTGAATAATGTATTAATTATTCGGAAGAAGAGAAAAAGTGTGGAGAAGTGTGAGAGATATTATGTGCTTTCCATAACTGTATCCGGGCATTGAGGATGCTATTTCTCAGTTCATGTTTTTTCGAAAGTGATCTGACTCTGTTTGTAAGGCAGTGAGCCTTCCCAGTGTTATTGCCCTTTGTTGTTTTTTGAGCAGTGAGCTCTAGGCAGTGTGCTTGAATGCATGTGCATTCCCTATTGTAATATTTCATATACTTCTCACAGGGTATCATCATATTGTGGGTAAGTTCCCACCGTGGTTTTTCCCTTGACCGAGTTTTCCACATTAAAAATCTTGGTGTTATGTGTGTTCATGTTGTGTTGTTGATTTATGCTTTCACTTTTAATTATTAGATCTGAGATTAAATTAAGTTGTTGTAAAATTTGGTGACAACTGATTCAGCGCCCCCCCCCCCCCCCCCCCCCCCCCCCCCTTCAGTTGTTTGCTAGTTATCAAGTCATTTCATCAATCTATAAGGAATATGTCTTGACACCTTCTATGGAGTTGCATACAGAAACAAAACAAGGTGGTATTCAATCACCGAATATTGACACTAAAGGAAAAGAGAAGGAATTTGAATTAGAGGATAAGGTTGAGGTAGAAGAAGAAGACGAGTTTGAAGAGGAACTTGAAGAAGAAAACCCTCAATTGACAAAAGAGGAAATCTTAGGCTTGCAGGAAACAATAACCAAGTCTTGAACACCTTGTTAGAAGAATCTCATTCTGTCACAAACTCACAGACAAAAGAAATCAATAGACTCGGGTAGAACTTTATAAAGAAGTTGCGTGCAAAGAATCTCAAATGTCTATTCAGGAGCATCAACAACATGTGCAGGCAATGCGACAACTTTTGAGTCAATGAGATCTCCAACAATCTACATAAGCTTTCTAGTTTATAGCCTATACTTCTTTGCATGAGGACATGCAAATTGGCTAGCTGGGGAGAAATGAAGAGCATAGAAACTCCATTATTTTTACCTATTCTTTTTCCCTTTTTACCCTTGTATTTGTCTACCTTCTTGTCACCAATTGTTGAAGGAACTCTAATTTTTAATAAAAAGTTAAAAGAAGTTGAGGATTGATAATGTTATCGAAATCCATTAACATGCTAACTGTTTTATGGACAAAATGATAGGGAATGGTTAAAGAGGAAATGTAGTTGAGTATATGTCGCATGAAGGAGGTAAAATAGAGTTGTTAAGCATTAGGAAATCAATCATTTTTTTTTATTCATAGATTAGAGGATGTTACAATGGTCGGTGGCCTTAATTTTGTCTTAGTCTATCTAGTTTGTTTTAATCTATTACATACTCTGTTAAACAATATCGATATAACGGTCTATGGCCCTAATCGATTATATTTAGCTTTTTCTATTTGCATGGGGAAAATTGATATGGTTCACCAACATATGATAATTTTGGCATACAATATAGTATAAATATGCGTGTATATAGAATATTGATAATGATATAAGGAGATTGTCTATTTTGCTTAAAAATTTGATGCATTGCTTTGCAAAAAAAATTCTTATGCGTGTGAGTTGAAATAAACTAGAAGTACGTCATTACCAGGCAGCTGAGGAGGCGGGGCCCACTCTAAAGTTACCCAGTGATTGTTTAATTTATGTGTGGTATGCTTATTTGGTGATTGTTTATTTTCTCTATGTGGTATGTGTTTAATCCATTTTAACTTAGTATAGCATATGTTTTACAAAGAAGAATTAATGGTATGGTTTTGATAGTATCTACTTCGATCGGATTTGCTTATTTCTTTTAAAGGTGTGACATGTGTTCTTATTTATAAAGATTCAATCTGTGTAGAATTAATGATTTGTTATCTCCTGTGTGCAGAGAGTGAACATATATATTTTGTGAATTAAACTTTTGTTTTGATGACTGTGACTATTCCTGTCATAACTATGATAGGCGTGTAGTGATCAAGGAACTTACATTAGCATTTTAATTTTAAGTGTGTAATTAGTTGCATTTCATCCTACTTAGTTCAATATCTTTATCCCTTAGGCAAATAGCCACTATACCTTTCATAAGTTTACGCTTTCTGGATTGACACTCATTTAGGTATAAACCGGGGAAATTAATACTAAGATTCTCAATACTAGAACTAAGCACAAGGGAAATACCTATTTCCAATTCTAGTCCTCAATTTTACCCAAACACGAAGGACTTTAGTATGTATGCATGTTTTTTTATTGGCTAGAAGCTGCATTTCCCCTTTCCTACTATTATTAAGATTAACACTAATGAAGGGTGTTGGATTCAACAAATTGAAATTGAAGAGAATATGGAATGTTGTAAAATTTGTAATAAAGATGGGCACTCGAAGGAGGTGTGTTTTGTTGAAGAAGCTTTAGACATAGTGGAGAAAGCAATGGAAGCCTTAGAAGCAAACAAGAGGGTTCAACAAAGGGATCAAGACATTATGGAGAGCAACCAGGTTGAGAATGGTAGGATGAAGGATAAGCGTAGGGGGACGACGAGTGAAGCTAATATTGATTCATACAACATGTCCTGAGATTATGAAGATGATGAATGGGAATTGATGGACGAAGAAGGAATTGTGGATATCCAAACTATTAACCAAATTGATTCTCAGGTCTTGAAAGCTTGCTTGGGGGAAAAAAAATCAAGAGGTTGGAAATCAAATAGAATTAGACTTGTTACGGTGGGAGGTGCAAAGGGTCAAAGTAAATTAAAAGTAGGGAAGGGGGCAACCCTTCCTAAAGAGAAATGAAACTGATTAGCTAGAATGTTAGGGGATGAATACCCTTGACAAGAGACATTTGATCAAGCATGGGTTGTATCAAATGAAGCCTGATTTAGTTTATTTACAAGAAATTAAGATGAGCTTGGAGGAGGTGGAAAGTCTTTTGATATGTTGGAGGATGTGGTCAGGGTTTTTTTTGAATGCAAATGGTTTTGCTGGACCCCTAGGAAACCTTTGGAATCCAATCTCCCTAGATGTTAAGGAACTAGCAAACTCCCAGTCTTGGCAACTCTACAAGGTACATTCTTTCAAGTTAAACTATGATTTCTTTGTTTTGAATCTGCTAAGGCTTGAATGCAACCAAAAGTTTGGCAACAATTATCTTTTATCTTGCAAAACTTATCTGAGGAATTGTTCATTTTCGGTTAGATAAGAAAGGGGGGAGAGTTGGTTTTAGAAGCTCGCAGGTGGAATTCTAGAACTTTGTTTCTTCTAATGGGTTGAGAGAGATCAAGACTAATAGTGAAGCATTTACTTGGACCAATAGAAGATGGGGTGTGGGGCACATTGCAGAAAAATTGGACAGGTTTTTCTTGGGCGGTGAATGGGAAAATAAACCATTATTATTTAAGACTGCCATAAAACCAATAGTTGCTTCTGATCATTTTCCAAGAGAGTTACTTGTTTTGCTTGATAGTGCTCCAATTAGGTGCCCTTTAAAGTTTGAAAAAATGTGGCTATGCGGGATGGTATCCTGCGGAATTTAGTGAATCAATGGTGGGTTGAGGGTCCGGTGGTGGTTGGCTCACACGCTTTCAGGTTCTTCAAAAAGCTTAAGTTTTTGAAAGAAAAGTTGAAAGAATAGAACAAAATTATTTTTGGGAATATCTTCACTGACAAAGTTGCCCTTGAATCAGAGTTAGGTGAGATTTAGGAGAGAATAATGTACCAAGGAATGATATTTGACACCTTTGATAAAGAAAAGTAGTTGCAAAGCAAGTACAATGAAATTCTAGCTAAAGAGGAGGTGTAGTGGAGACAAAAGTCTTGGGAATGTTGGTTAAAAGAAGGTGACCAAAATACTAAGTTCTTCCATAATTCAGTTAAAGTTAGGAGATTCTGAAACAAAATTACTACCATTAAGAGTAGGGATAACACAATTTTAGACAATATGAAAGCCATTGATAAGGAGGCGATGGATTTCTTTAGCACGTAGTTTAAAAAAATGAGGAGTTAAATGACTTATAATAAAACTTGTTGCTCACTAATATTCCAAAGGTCATTACTAATAGTCAGAATAGGGCTCTCTATAGACTAGTCATAGTGGAGGAGGTGAGAGTAGCTCTTTTTTCGATGCCAGGGGATAAAGCCCTAGGTCTTGATGGCTTTCATTCTTTGTTTGATCATTAATTTTGGGAAGTTGTTGGGACTGAAGTATGGTTAGTTATGGAGGAGGCAAGAGAAAGTGCTTGTGTGGCAAAAGAATTAAATTGTACTTTCATTGATTTGATCCCTAAAGTAGAGAAAGTAGAGACTTTCAGCGATTTCTGCCCTATCTCTTTATGCAACACTTTGTACAAAGTGATTTCCAAGGTTATGATGAATAGAATGAAACCAATCTTGAAGACGATTATCTTTGAAGAACTAAGTGGCTTTGTCCCTGGTATATCTACAGTGGAAGGCATAATCATTGCTCACGAAGCCATACACACAGTAAGGAAAGCCAAGGTAGACCATATGCCGATAAAGTTGAATATTAGCAAAGCTTATAATATAGTGGATCAATCCTTTTTGGTCCAAGTTTTGAAAGGTTTCGGTTTTGTTGAAAAGTGGATGAATTGGGTGAAAGCGTGTATTGATGGACCTTGGTTTTCAATACTAGTTAGTGGAAGTCCATAGGGTTTTTTCCAATCCTCAAGAGGTTTACGATGGGGTGATCCACTCTCTCCCTTCCTTATTATTATTTTAGTTGAGGCCTTGGGGAGGCATATTCAGAACCTCCGTAGAAACGGTCAGTTGAAGGGCATTAGTATTACTGCAAGATTGGAACCTTTAACACATCAACAATTTGTTGATAATACTATTCTCTTTAGGGAGGCCTCCCTTAGAGAAGTGTGCATCATCAAGAAGGCCCTTGATTCCTTTTGTGAAGCCTTAGGACAACAGGTAAATTGGCTAAATCTGATATTTTCTTTTTGAATACCCCATTGGACCAATAGAGAGATATTGTTAGGATCCTTGGTGTAAAAATGGGAAGTTTATCAGGTAGATTCTTGGGTACTCAACTCTTTGGGGGAATAAATAGAGTGGAGTTGTGGCATAGGTTGGTGGATTGTTGTATAAACAAGTTGGAGGGATGGAAGAGTAAATTGCTTACTTCTCCTGGTAGATTAATGTTGCTGAAATTGGTGTTGCCCGCCATCCCAATTTACTCAATGATGTGTCTGAAAACTCCTAAGAAAGTAGTTAGAGTTATTAATCAGCATAAGCGAAAGTTTTTTTGTAATGGGAAAAATGACCAGGATAAAATCCCACTTGTGACTTGGGACAAGCTTTGTCAACCTAAAGAGTCTGGAGGTGCAGGCTTGAGAAATTGGAGCCTCTAAAACAAAGCAATGGGAGTGAAACTCATTTGGCTGATGTATCTCAAGCCTGATATGAAGTGGGTTCAAATTTTGATGCATAAATACTTGGATTCTAACCAAATGGGATGGATTATAACTATTCATGATCCTCCTAGAGACTTGCCTATATGAAATTTTCTTGTTTCTTGCAGGAGAGTGATTACAGGACATCTTACATAGCAGCTAGGGCGTGGGGAGAAAGCTTATTTTTGGAAAGATTATTGGGAAGGAAGGCCAACACTCTTCTTGTGAGCTGAAGTAGAGACAATCAAGCAAGTGGTAGAGTTGCATTGGGGGTGTAAGGTTGGTGACTACATGGAGAGATCGAGAAGGAATAGAGTGGATGAGTGGAGATAGAAGGATATCGGGACACTTCCTTTGTCCCTCCCCCCGGTTAGCTATCTTTGATGACATTCTAAAATAATATAGACCCTATCTCTCACCCAAGGAGGATGTTTTGAGATGGTGTGGTTCAAATATAGGGATGTACTCAGTTAAAATAGGATATAAGGTGGTTGAGGAGGTAGTGGTAACTGATGATTGGCTGACCAGACTCTTCTGGAATTCTCATTGTCTACCGAAGGCTAGTGTTTTTGCTTGGTTGGTCATGAAAGAGTGAATTCCAACAGGAGACCAACTTCATAGAATGAGGTTTAATGGCCCTTTCTAGTGTGTAATGTGCAAAGTTGATAATGAATCTCTAGACCATTTGTTATTGAATTGTAAGGTGTCTCAAAGTGTCTGGAAATCTCTGCTACAAAAGATTTCCTGGGAGATCCCTCTACCATTAAAGGTGGTAGATCTTTTTAAGAGTTGGTTTGAGGAGCATAGGAAATTGGTTTATTCATGTATCTGCACTGTCACTCCTTCAATTGCAGTATCAAATATTTGGAAAGAGAGAAACAAACATGTTTTTTCTGGAAAAGGAGGAGTCAAGTGAGATTTTATGTGCTAGAGTTGAAAGGGCAATATCAGATGTAGTGTCTGCTTCAACAACAAGTCACAACTTTTCAAAATATCCATTCAACATGACCAACAAGTTAATTCAGGCTAAATGGCCCTTCTTGAAGTTCTTACCTATTCATGGGCTTTCTAGGGTTAATCCTAATGGTGGGGGGATTTCAGATAGTGTTTGGGTCAAGCCGGAGTAGGGATGGGTTAAAGTTAATTTTCATGGGGCTTCGAAAGGAAACCTGAGAATCTTAGGTGTTGGATGTGTGGTATGTGATGCGTAAGGTAATGTTTTAATTAAAGAAGCTCAAAGATCGGAGGATAGTACTACTAATGAGGCAGAGGTGCAAGCAACATTGCTTGCAGTCGAGTTGGCTTGCAACCTTAAAATTTTAAAGTTACATTTAGAAGGAGATTCCAAAATTATAGTTGATGCAATTTCGAAGGGTTTCTCTCTGTCTCGATGAATTAGAAAATTCATTTCAATTATTTGTTCAAAGTTACACTCCTTTCAAGATTTTATTTCACATATTAAGAGGGCAGGGAATAGGGTGGTAGATTTTGTTGTCCACTGTGGCATGTGAGTTGGACCCTTATGTGACCCGATGGTGGGGTAGTGTTGATGAGGAAGAACTTTGGCTGGCTTAGTTGGCAACTGACATTATTGTTTTTAATACCTGTGGTACTGATGAGAGTGTACTTGGTACCAAATTAAGTGCAGTGTTCTTGGAGAATGGTTTCTCATGAAGGGTGACAACGCAACATTAGTATCGTGCATTTATGAGATGCATTGTGATTGTGCGATGGTATTTTGGTGTAATATTTTTCTTTCCCTTTCTTGATGTTTCTTTGGAGATAATCGTGGAAGGAAAGAATCTATGAGAAAAGGCGTGAGGTGGTGCCACTGTAGTTGCAGAGAGATGGAAGTTAATTTCATGCTTAAGTCAAGAAAATAGTTATGCCCATTTCTTGGCTCTGTTTTAGAAAGAAGATTGAATGGAATGTTCTTGTTCAAGGATGAGAGGTTGGTGAAATGTGTGCAATTGATTTTGAGTGATTCTTTTGGCAACTTAAGGCACATGTATTGAATAAATATGGATGTCTACTCCTTGATAATGGCATGGGGGCTAGATTTGGGAGATTTGGTGGAGGTTGTGAGAGGGGTTATGACAACAATTATGCACTAAGACTACTTGGAAGGCATGGAGTCAATCTTGGAATGGGCAATCCCTGGTGTTGGGTTCAATGTTCGGGAGGGCATTGAAAATTTGAATGATGAAGTGTTTGAGAAATACATTTCTTTTGTGACGTGGTCGAAAGGTCCTTTCAAAGCAAGTTATAGAGAGGAGGATCATCGGGGATGGGAGGCACTGAAGGTCTTCATGCGGTTGATGAAGATTGAGTCCGAATTGCAGAGGGCGAAGGAGGAAGCAAGCCTTGTAGAACCCAGAGTTAGATGACAAAGAAAGAGGAAGGTGGCTGTCATTCAAGTTGGAGAAAGGCACAAGTAGATTTTTTTAGTAATCTTGGTTTTTCTACTATCTGTAATTCTTCTTGGGGTTAATCCCTAATTTTCATATTTCATTGTAGATAGTTAAGTTGTATGGTAGATTGCTTAGATATCTTTCATTGCTTAGATGGACAGAAAATTGGTTTTTTGAGCTTTTTTTGGAGCTAAGAACAGTGGCTTAAGTGGTTTTGGTAGGGTGGTTTGTCAAGTGGTTTTAGACAGTTGCTTGGCTGGTTTGGGGGATGGGTGGTATTTGTTTTTTTGGATGGACTTTAAGCATGCAAGGATGTAAATCTTTTAATTTTAATATAAATAAACCTTTATTAGTGATCAAAAAATAAAATTGGGAGTTAGTTCCTTAACCTCAAGGTAGGAATCTTTTTTCTTGTAAATGATTATATAAAACTAAGTTCAATGCAAATAATGAGGTTAGCAAGTTTAAAGATAGATTAGTTGATGGAAGCTTCTCCCAAGTGGAATTCCTAGATTATAATGAAACTTCTACGCTTGTGACTAAAATGCCAACTATTAAATTAGTTTTTGCTTTAGCTTCTCATATGCATTGGCCTATTCATCAAATGGACGTTAAAAAGGCCTTTTTGAATGGTGATTTACATAGAAAAAATTATATGTCTCAACCTCCTAGTTTTATTAAGGAAGGTAACATTTGAACACCTTTCTTGCAAAGTAAAAATAGCTAATTATGGTTTAAAACAATCTCTTAAAGAATTATATTCTAATTAATGTTTTCTTTACCTCTCAATGTTTCATTAGAAGTATAAATGATCCAAATATATATATTAAGCACAATGAAAATGATATTATGATCATTCTTTTATATGTTGATTATTTGATTGTCACTTATAGTTCTAACAATTTGATTTCTGACATTAAGTCCCAACTTAATAAACAATTTCAAATGTCTACTTTAGGATTATTACATTATTTTTTGGGAATGCAAATTTGGCAAATTCCTAAAGGTATTTTTCTTTCTAAAAATAAATATGCTCAAGATCTCTTAGATAAATTTAAAATGATTGATTCTAATTGTGATTCTACTCCACGTGAATTAGGAACTAAATTAATGGTTGATATGGAAACTCCATTTGTTGATCCTATTTTATATAGGTAATTAGTAGGTAGTTTGAATTACTTAACTCTTAATAGACCTTATATTTTATATAGTGTTCACTTAGTTTCTAAATATATGTCTAAACTACAACAAACTCATTTTAAAGTTGCAAAGAGAATTCTAAGGTATCTTAAGGCTACTCTTAATGTTGGTCTCTTTTATGATGCAAATTGTGAATTTATTTTAAATGGTTATATTGATTCAGATCTAGGAGGAGATACCAATGATGGAAGATCCACTTGTGGTTATTATTTCTTTTTTGGATCAGGTGCAATCTCATGGAATAGTAAGGAATAACAATCTACTTATCTTTGTTCTATGGAAGTTGAATATAAAGGTTGTACAAATGCAACCAAAGAAGCACTATCATTTAGAAGATTACTTGAAGATTTGGGTCTACCTCAAGAGGTTCCCACACCTTTACATTATTGTTATCTCTTAAAGTTGCACCCTCACCAAGTTGCAAAATTTGGTACTTTAGAGGAACATGGAAACACTCCTAGGTTGTGGGTCAGCTAAAATTTGGAGTGAATCTCTAGATAAGGTTGGATACTAGCTGGTTATCACCTAAAAACTAACTAACTCTACTACTCTATCAAGGAAAAGGGAGAGAGAAAACATAAATTGAAAATTGGAAATGAAAATAAGGGGTGATACACCAAACTAAAAAGGACAATGAAACTTATAAATTTCACACACTTGGAGGAGATATAGGAGTTGTTTTGGGGATTTTAATAGCATTGGAGAGTATCTTGGAGTTTGTTTTGCATGCCTTCATGACAGATTTGGTCAAATTTGACTTTTTCACCTATTTGGAGCATATTTGGAGGAAATCTAGTTGCTAGATTTTTGGATTTTTGGAGGCATTCGACACAAAATAGTTTCTAGTCCCTAGGTTGCTGCAATTGTTTTGTAAATTGATGGATATAGTCGCTTTGTTGACTCCTTTGTAACTCAATTCTTATTATGCACTTTTCTGGACTTAGTGATTTTTTGCAGTCCTTAGTTAGATTTTGAGCATGCTTTGTAACTCTTTTGGGATATGAAATACAAAAAATACCTTAGATACTATTGATCATGAGATCTTTCCTTCTTGTTCTTGTATTATTGTGTATTGTCAATTGATTGATCAAGTTACTTGTGAGATTTTTCTTATTTACTTGTAGCTTTGTCTCATGCTTTTATACCTAATTTGCAAAAGTATATTTATGCAAGTTGCAAAATGTGTCTTGAAGATGCATGTGACTTTCCAATTTTGAAGTTATCTTCCTTTTATGGGTTAATGCATCGTGACCTCTTTGTGAAATATTTATGCAAAGGCATGCAATATTAGGTTGTGCAAATTTAGTTTCTATCATTTGTAACCAAGTGCTTGAAACTTCTGAGTTTCATGGTCCTTTTTAGTTTGGTGTATCACCCCTTATTGTCATTTCCAATTTTCAATTTATGTTATCTCTCTCCCTATTCCTTGATAGAGAAGTAGAGTTAGTTAGTTTTTAGGTGATAACCATCTAGGAGCCAACCTTATTTGGAGATTCACTCCAAATTTTAGGTGACCCACAACCTAGGATTTTTTCCATGTTCCTCTAAAGTACCAAGTTCTGCAACCTTGTGAGGGTGTAATTTTAAGAGAACACAATTTTTGGTATGCCTGGTGGGAATGCTCATTTATTTTAATTCATATAAGGCCATCTTTACGGCTACCTTGGTGTGAGCAGCAATATATCACCCTCTAAGGAGGAGAATTTTTCATGCCCGACGACTTTGATCTCTAGCAAATAAGACTTAGTGCATTGCAACATATGAGAAGAGTACAAACAAGAAGTAGTGTTGTCCCTTTTGAATATTTGCAATTGTCACCACCTAGAAGGAATGGAAGAGTTGTAAATCAAATTTTTGTTCATACAAAAAGAGTTAAGTCAACACGACCCAATTTCAAACCAATAGTAGCAACAAGTCTCGTCGTGTCCTTAGTTTTTGTACCTGATATCCTAGCTCAGATTAATCCACCTCAAGCTGATCTAATGGATATGAATCAACCTTTTGTTCCATTTATTGGAGGCAATCCTTTAAATATTACACAACATGATGATATACCCATGGCTTCTTTGAAAAGTTTACCTTTTTTTCACAGGGGAGGATCAAACTACTCCTATTGAACATATCAGGGATATAGCTTCATTATGTGGAGTCCACCATATTACTCAGGAGAATGTTTCACTAAGACTTATTGCTGCTTCATTCAAAGGAAAGGCTCCACAATGGTTCAGAGGCCTAGCAATTGGTTCTATTTCAACATGGGATGATTGGGGACACAATTTGCACAAACAATTTCAGGATAAGTCTGATCACCTCTCACTAGTTGAACAAATAACAACAATCAAGAGATCTCCACATGAGCAGATGACAGATTTCAACTATTGTTTTCATAAGACATGGTACAAAATTCCTGAAATGGTAAGGCCCTCCCCATAACATACTTTTTTGTACTATTTGAGGGCTCTTAATAGTGATATCTCTGTCATGATACAATATATGGGGGGTGTTTCCTTACCTGATGCTTATGAGATAGCAATCAAGGTAGAAAACAGTTTGATTCAGGCTGGTAAGTTAGCCCCCATGCCACCAATGCCTATTTTTCTAGATATTCACCCTTCTATGCCTTTGCAAATACCAACTTTTGCTTCTTTACCTATTGTTGCAGCGTTACCAGCTACTCCCAACCAAGAAACAACTACTGCAGGTCCTTTTCTAGGGTTGTAGGAGATAAAAAACAACCAACAAAAGATTGAAAGTATATTGCAGACCTTTGGAAATGAGCTGGTAAGCATAAAGAAACAACGATTCCAGAATAGATAGCCTTACCAACAACAAAATCAAGGGGGAAATTAGCCATATCAGGGTCAAGGTAAGCAGTATCAAGACAACAGACAACTATACCAAGGCAATTATCAAGGTGCAAGAAAAAATATGAACCTAAGGCCTTTTCAACCTTATGCTCTAGCTCCTATTAGTGTAGCTAAGGACCTTGTCCCTGTTCAAAATAACCTTGCAGCAGATTATGAGTGGTGCTTTCCTTGCAACTAGCCTCATGATCAAGCCACGTGTTCAAATGGAGTCATCAACCAAGAGTTGATGGTGCAAAATGCTTCAACTTTGCAACCTAGTGTACCTAATCATGGAGCTCCACAACAACATGACCAACCTCCAAGTGACGCTACTTTTCCTTTTTTGGTAGGGAGAGGAGTTTTGTGGAGTGAGTAGGGATGATTCCCCAAATGCAGCAAACACCAGAGCCAAGAAGAGAGCCCTTGAGGTTGAGCAATCAACAAGAAAAGGCAAAGAAGTTGCGGAACCATCCACATCTCAAGTGCCTCACATTTTGCAAAGGAATCCTCAAGGAGCTACTAAGGAACAACCACACTTGCAAGTGCACCCTATTGGTGCAAAGACCCATCAAAAGGTATCTATTGCTGCACCTTTCAACATTGTTGAAAATATGAAAGCGATGAATGTGACAATGACCATGTGGGACTCTTAAGCTATTCCAGGTCAAGCAGACTTGTTACAATCAACCTTGTCTGAGAAGAGAGTGCCTAGTGATGCTATAGTTGATCCACTTAAAGTTGTTTTCACAAACACACATCAAGACATCAATACACTACTAGGTAAGGATGTTAAGCCTTCCCCTTTTTATGTGTCTTTGATAATAGGGGATAAGCTAGTACACAAATGTATGGTTGATAGTGGAGCCAATAGTTCAGTCATGCCTAAGAAGATAGTAGACCAATTAGGACTAAAGCACTGGCCCCTTGAAAAGGGAGTAGTTCAGCTTGACGATTTATTTGTTAACACAGTAGGTATTATTAAGGATAAAAGCCTTACACTTCTTTCCTTTCCTAATTTCTCCATTCCTCAAGACATCTTTGGCATTGACCTTCCTCCCTATTTTTCTTTGTACTTTGTGCTGATCTCAGAAAGTGTGGACCCCATTTAAGACTGACCTATCTGATTTCGAGTGTATCCATCTTTATTTAAGACAAGATTATGATCACTTCATATGGATAGTTGATATGATTGTAAAGACAATTTGATCAGTTTGGTTGTCGATTGTTGCTTAGATAGTTGTATCCTTTGCGAACTTCATGCGAAGTGTTTACTGCATATCTGCTTGGGTGTTTGATTCTTGTGAGACATTTTATTGCAAGTTTTGGATGTTTTTCGATGTTTTGGTATTCTGATATTTTTGGTTGATTTCTTCAGGACTATTTTTCAAATGTTTTTGATATTTTTTTCTTTTTTCTTTTTTCTTTTTTTAAGACTTTTTATGCTTTTTAGGATTTTTTCAGGACTATTTAACTTTTAGGATTTTTTTCAAGATTTTATCTGATTTTTAGGATTTTTTTCTTTTTAATTTTTTAGGGATTTTTTCAGCTATACCCCTAGTATGCAGACCTATTATGATATGATGATCTATAGAATGTATGTGTGGACAAATGAGATTTTAAAATGCAGTTATGCTATATGCAGGGTGCAAGATGAAGATGCATTTCCTATTTGAACAAGGATAATTTTATGTGTCTTTTATTATGAAATACACTAATTGAATTAAAGGTACAAAACATTTCAGAGATAGGATTTTAATCTATTCTCAGAAGACCTAGGACCATCCAACTTAACACACTATGTACCAAGATTTATAAACGGAGACACGGAAAACTTCACCACCGGTTCTTGAGACTTTGATCTTATTTTTCCCATGTGTGTGCCATTGAATTTATTTCGACTCTTTTAACCATTAAAGACCCTTGGAATCCTATGTGACTAGCTTCATGAGTTATTTTGACTTAAAAAGCATCTTGGATAGAGCCTCACTGCCAGTCAAACGTCTATAGCCCCGACAAGGTTATACACTGCAATCTCTCAAATATTGCTCCATTGCCAGCATATGTCCATAGCCCTAATGGAATTACTCACATTTTCCCATAGTCAAGCTATTATTGCACTTGTATCCATGATATTTCAGTTATATATCTTTGCTCTTTTTCCTGGATATTTTTTATATGGGTTTTGGCAAAACACTTTCTCTTTTAGTTTCTTGTCTTGACTTGTAAGTAATGAAACCTACTTGGGTATGACGATTACAACGATGTTGAAGTAGAATTTTGGATTTTTCACTAGCCACATGACCAACTAGGTATCTGTAATGATTTAGAGCATTTGATTAATGTGTGAGATATAACAATTGACAAATTTTGGGTAACAAGACTCAATAGTGAAACTTCTACCCAACCATGGATAAAGCTCAATCACAAGGTGACGTTGAAGATGAATGGCCTAAGATCTCCTGAAAACTTCATGTACGAGTATCTAGGAAATGAGATAACCTTCGCTCCTTTGAGTGTAGATAGGTAAATGATGCAAAAAAGTTTCCTTGTTTTATTGATGCAACTATATGCACAAGCAAAGACTATATGCTATGAAGATTGCGAATGCGATGCGATTAAGAAACTATATGAAATGATTTATTGAAATATGATATGCAAGTGCAAAAAGTAAAGAATAAATTAACCCAGCCCTTAGATGTAATATCTTTTAAGGTGCATGATGTTCATAGGATCATGGAGTGGATCTTCCTCCATTATTGTTAAGTTATAGGCACCATTTCCAATGACTCTTGTTATTACAAAAGGACCTGATCAGTTAGGCTGAAATTTTCCTATTTTTTCATGTTCTGCTAGGTTCCTTTGATTCTCCTTAAGGACTATATCCCCCACTTCAAAGCAATGTGGTCTTACTCTTTTGTTATAGCTCCATCTCATTCTGTTTTGGTTACCTTTTAAATGATTCAAAGCACTTTGTTGTTGATCGTCCAATAGTTCTAGTTCTTGCAAATGAGTGATTTTGTAGTCTTCTTCTGATATGGTGTGTTTAAGAGAGACTCTTAGTAATGGCAATTCTACCTCAATAGGCAAAATGGCTTCTAAACCATATACTAAAGAGTATGGTGTAGCACCAATAGCTATGTGTGCACCTGTTTGATAGGCCTAGAGTGTTGTATTTAGTTGAAGGTGTCAGTCTCGTCTGACTTCATTGACAACTTTCTTTAAGATTTTCAATATCATTTTGTTTGTTGTCTCAGCTTGACCATTTCTTTGGGGATAGTAAGGAGTTGTGTAACATTGTTGGATGTGAAATTGGTCGCAAATTTCACTCACTTCTTGGTTCTTGAAAGGTCACCCATTGTCTGTAATGATGCACATGGGGACTATATATCTGTAAATGATATAGTTCAAGATGAATTTAGCTATCTGTTTGCATGTTGTGTAAGTCATAGGGATTGCCTCAACCCATATAGTAAAGTATTCAATAGCTTTGAGTATGAACTTGTGTCTATTGGAGGAGGTAGGGTTTATCTTCCCCACAAGATCCAATCCCCACTATGAGAATGACCACAGTGATGTAATCAGTTAAAGGTCTTGAGTAGGTGCATGGATCAGATCTCCATGGATCTGGCATTGTCTACATTTTTGGACATACTTTTAAGCCTCCTCCATTATTGGGCAATAGTATCCTATTCTTAGCAGTTTCTTGGCTAGTGCAGGACCAAAATAGTGAGCATCGCAGATCCCATCATGAACTTCCTTTAGAGTTGTTTGTGCTTCCTCAGAACTAAGACAACAAAGAAAAGTACCATCTAATCCTTTCTTGTACAGAGTGTCAACAATGATTGTATGCCTTGATGCTTGACATATAAGTGTCTTTCTTTGATTGCGTGATAGATCAGGAGACATATATTGATCATGTAAGTAGGCATATACTTCTCTGTACCAAGGAGATTTTGGTCCTACTATTATACAAACATATTCAAAAGAGGGAATTTCGTAGGCTGGTACCACGAGTTGTTCAAATATGAACTCAAAGTGAGTTCCATTATTGGGCATATCCAAGAGAGATCCTGTTGTTACCATAGCATCAACTGCTATATTTTGTATCCTGTGGATTTTCTCAAATGTTACATCGGTAAAATGCTTCTTGTATTCCTCCAGGTGTCAACTTGTTATCTTATGTATTATAATCATCATTGACCTGATTGATAAGTTGTGAGTCTCCATAGAGTTGTAACTCTATTATCTTCCATTGTACTGCAGTACAAATTCCTATGACTAGGGCTTCATATTCAACTATATTGTTGGTACATGGAAAACTGATTCTGAATGATTTTGGAATGGAGTCTCCTTAAGGAATAATGAAAAGGAGTAATGAATAGGAAATAAGGACAATCACAAAATCCTTAACTATTAAAGAACTCTTAAACATAAATCAATAGAATAAATGTAAGTTTGATAGAATTAAACAAATGAAAAATCCCTCAAATGCATTATAGATTCCATTATTCTTCTTAACCTTGTGGTATGGTGGCTCTCAGATATCACGCTGATAACCTGCAAGTAGCACAAAAATTTCGAAGTTCATGATTGTTTGAAAACAGAGAAATGATCTTGCTTTTATAGATTTTTGAGACATATTAGGTAAGAAATTGAACTGAAGTATTGATTGATAGTTGAACTGATTTGATTGATCAGTTAACTCATTTTAATTCATCTGTTGAGTGGATTGATTGAATAGATAACTCAATTGATTGACTAGTGAATTGAATAGATTGACTAGTTAAACCAGATTGATTGAGAAGAAGACTGAATTGAGTGGGAGATGACAGAAATAGATTAGTTAGTCATAAAAGGTGATTGGGAGTGAAAAGGGCAGATTGAAGAGTTAACTGAGTTAACTGATTTGATCAAATTAGTCATGATTTTCAACATCTATTGTAGGATTTTTGAATTGAAATTCAATTTCATGTTTATTTGGATTTGATTTATGATTTTTGAATGTTGAAATGCACATGAAATTTATTGAAATGGGATGAAATTCAAATTTGGTTAAATGTGAATTTGGAAGAAATGAAATTAGTTGAAATCTGAATTTGGGGATTTGGAGGAATGAATGAATGAATTAATTAATTTAAATGAAATTATTCAATCATTAGAAATGGAATTAATTAAATGATAAAGATTCTTTAATTAAGGAATTAAATTGCAATTAATTAAATAAGTAATATTTAATTAATATTTTAGATAGGGTTAAAATGATGAATTGATTAAGAAGTGGAAATTGAAAAATTAGTAATGTAATAGGTGAGGATTGAGTCAGTTGACAAGAAATGAGATTAAATTAATTAAATAATTACTTAATTAATAAGACGAATAATTAGTGTGTGATTAATGAAATATTTTTAGGTGTCTACAGTTTTCTTTTTGCATTTTTGGTGTTCAATAAGTTTCCAAGTTCTCATCTTTTGAGTTACAATATGTTCAGGTCTGATTTTGAGTTTACTAAGTGACTTTGTGCCCAATATATTGCCTATGCAACTGGTCTTGATGTCTAGTAGGCAGACATATAGAAAATATCAACATAAATGTTACCTAATTTTGCCTATAGCTCAATCAAGTGGAGATTTCTGATTTTCAAACGGAAAGAAAGGTACATTTTATCTCTGCTATATTACATTCATGTGCATAAGGAAATCTGAAGACTATTCTACCATATTGCATTATGCAACTGCATGTAACATAAAAGATATTTTCACAAGTCTTTCTGAAAAGAATCTTTATTGATAATGAAATGTAAATTGTCTCACACAAGCCATGAGACTAACTTATTCAATGTAGTAAACAAAGAATAGCATATAAATTGATAGGTAAATAAAACAAAATGTACATATAAGGAGAGAGACTAGTCATTGCCTGAATGACTGGTTCGGTGTGTTGCCTTGCTCTGTGTCTTTCCTCGAGCTGCTTGTATCCTCCTTAGCTCCAGATTTCTCCTAGTCCCTACATTTGAGTGGTAAAAAATGATGTTAGAGCAATGAAAAGTCTTTAACATTACATGTACATTACACCTATGCAGGTATAAAGTGATCGAATGTACATAAAACAAACAATGCATACTTTAGGTGTCCAAGAAAAAAAGAAATTCATCATACACATCTAAAATATGCATTTGTTTTTCTAACTTGTTTTCTTCATGTGCAGATATAGCTGCAATCATGTCTTATTTTGATCTATCTGATTCAACATGTGGAGTAAAATGGACTCCCACAAGGGTTGAGCCTAACATGCTGTTAGGGATAAGTGCGAGTTCCTTGATAGAGATACAATAATTTTTGCCTATCTCCCATGGTGATCATAAAAAGAATAATTGTCCTTCATGGCAATAAGTTGATATAGATATGTAGTTTCAAACTATTAGTACCAACCTACTATCAAGAGGGAGGGACACTCATTTACGAAGATCATTATACAAGAAAGATAAAGAAGGTTGCATCTTTGTTATAAAGGAAAATTTTCCAATAACAAAGAGATGTCATTACAATATTTTAGAAGATTACATTTCAGGAGGTCAAAGCCAAGTACAACACACTGATGTTGCAATAGTCACAAGAATAAGCCTGATGTCAAAGTGTCGGCACTAGTGTTCCAGGGTCACAATGAAGGGTATGATAGCACTAAAGGGCTCAAACATCACTATGTTCATGAGAACAACAACATATTTTGATAATGCATAGCATTACAAAGTAATCAATGCATCCTTCCAAGAAAACCAATCATAAAGGCTCAAAACAATGAATCATCATCACAATCACAGATGGCTTGGAGCAAAAATATGTTTAAAGCAATGAAAGACAAGAATGCAGTTTTGACAAACAATACAATAACCTCCAATGCATAAAGTCAACATAAAATTCTTAGGCATGTTACAAAATTTAATACAGTCTCAAGGACAGTGAACAATCATACTTCAAATTGACTGAGAATAGGAAAAAAGATTAAAATCAAAATAGTTAAAGTACCTAAAGCAAAGTTATAAAATATGAAAGCCATGTCTATCACCTCTACATAATTTATGCTAGGGTTTAGTAGAATAGTCATTGAAAGCACAAAATAGTGTAGTAAAGTCAAGTCTATAGTTTTGGTGACACGTGATATGAAGACTTCACAAAACAATCCAAATCTTATGAGCACAGAGACCATGAACTATGATAGCATCATATTCAGTAACTCAAAAAGCAGTAAGACTATAAAGCTCACAAGAACATGAAGAGAACATTATAGACAAAAGGGTTACATTCATAATGAGCATGTGATAATGAGATGAGAAGGTTATACAAAGATAAGCATGTGATATCTTATGAAGGAGGTGTTGTTCTAGAGGGGGAGCTCATGGAATGCATATGAGTAAGGTCCAAGAAGTAAAAGGGCAATTAGTAGCACAAAAATTTAGTAGTGTTGATTCAGTATCAAAAGGTAATAACCCTTAATCCTATTAGGGATGTAAGCAGTAGTCCTCAAAGAAGCAGAGTATTTCATGAGTAGCAGACAGTAAAAAAATAGATCTTAGAGGACATTGTCTTATATCCATGAGGATGATATATACAATGAGCATCAATGGTTAATTAAGATCATGTTCCAAACTTGACAATACACAGTGGTAGATCCTCATAGTAGCACATAGTAAGAGTTTCATTGCCAATCATAAAGGTCAGAATGACTGAAATCCTTGATTCCAAGAGTGATGAACCATATGTGCCAAAGACAAAGACCTTCATCTATAGTTCAATTACAATTCACAGACAAGAACATGAAAGCAACCCCTTAAATAATATGATTAGACTTTGAATAGAACAAACATATAAAAATATGTAGTCATCATTATCACTATCAAAAATAGTGAAATGAAAATATAGCCTTTCATGCACAAGGGAGGGATCAAAACATGAATAGAACAATGAGAATAGCATGGTAGTGAATAAAAATCAATCAATATTGTAGTGACAACCATGAAGACTGCCTCAAGATAGAGCAGAGCAAGTAAGTACTTATAGAAGTCCATGAAAATAATATTAGAGAACAATAAAAGAAAAGAAAGAGTGATACAAAGAGCCTTTCACAGAGAAGAAAGAACAGTCCTATACTTGATGCCAAGACAAAGTTTAAAGCAAGATATAAGAAGCGAGGGTCATATGATTAAGAATAGCAGCTATTATAATTAAACTACCAATATATGAGAAAACATAAATGATAATTGATGCCACATCAGGTGAACAACAGATTTTAACTATCAGGGTGATATTAAGGGCTAATGTGCATGTATAACAAACAATGCAAAGATAAGGAAGAATTGGAAAGATACAGAACTAAAGTGTTACTTTTTTTGCAAAACATTACAAACTCAAGGGTTTTATTTTTAATCTAATGTATGGTAGTCATCAAGTTCTAGTCATAGAAATCACAGGTTTTTCACCATGAAGGAATAGATCAAAGCTTTTCTTCAAGGCCGAGAGTAAAGGAAGCCATAAAACCTTAAAAAATACAATGGTGATTATGGAAAATGAGAAAACCCTCACAGGTTATTACATAAGACAAAGAATTACGGCTTGCAAGAATGATGAAAGTCGTGTAGCAAAACCCTAAACAAAGAATCATTTACAAAAAATGCAAAAATTGTAGCCATTATATCAGGAAATAGAATGAAGCCGAGCGGACAAATAATAAATATGAAGCCACAACAAGTATAAGTAGAAATATTTGAAGAAATACATGAAAGGAGCAAGAATAAGTAAGTTTTTTAAATCTTTTTGGGAGAAAATAATTTTTGGCTCATGTTCGAGCCTTTTATCCTCAGAAAATAAAGTAAAGTAACATAAAATGCTTACCACAGAATGTAAAAATCTTTTTTTGTTAGAAATGATGAAGGAATGTCACTGTGTGTTCAAAATTTCACCATGGTTGAGCTCCAGAAAATTTCCAGAAACCCTATGATGGCGGCGACTTGGCTTCTTCATGAAGCTTCATAGCATAATGAAATGTGAGTAATGCTTTTGCTAGGGTTTCTACCCTATGATGCCCATAGACATAACGCATTTTTTTCCTTTATTTAAAAAAAATTGCAATGCCACTAATGCTTCCCATGGGCTAAGACTTCTATGTCTTATGCTTTGTGTTTTACATGTCACATGGAGTCTTATATTTTTTCTTTAACCCTTGAATGGTCGAACGACTTGTAATTTTTCATTTTTTTGAAATGTAAAGTACTTTGACAAGTGATGTTTTATAAATCACTAAGTCAAAGTTACTATTTTGAATGCAAGAAATAGAGTGTTATGCTTTGTAAATGCATTTATGTTTTTTTTCAGCATTGATGCTTTTTGCAAGCATCTAGGGGAGGTTAAAAGAAGTTTGCAAACACTTGGAGGAGATATAGGAGTTGTTTTGGGGCTTTTAATAATATTGGAGAGCATCTTGGAGTCTATTTTGCATGCCTTCATGACAAACTTGGTCAAATTTGACTTTTTCACCTATTTGGAGCACATTTGGAGGAAACCTAGTTGCTAGATTTTAGGCTTTTTGGAGGCATCTGACCCAAAACAGTTTCTAGTCCCTAGTTTGTTGGAATTGTTTTTCAAATTGATAGATATAGTCACTTTGTTAACTCATTTGTAACTCAGTTCTTATTATGCACTTTTTTGGATAGTGATTTTTTGCAGTCCTTAGTCATATTTTGAGCATGCTTTGTAACTATTTTGGGATATGAAATACAAAAAAGACCTTGGATACTATTGATGATGAGATCTTGCCTTCCTGTTCTTGCAGTATTGTGTATTGTCAGGTGATTGATCAAGTTACTTGTGTGTGTGTGAAAAAGTGAACCTGTAGCTGCAAGCACAACACTTCAATTGAGTCATTATATGCATGGTTAGTAATCAATAATCAATAAAAATAAATCATAGCAAAGCAACTAATTTCCTTCTAAATGATGCGAGTATAAGATTGCTCTCAGTTTGTTATAAGCAATACCAGTGACTAGACGACACCAAGACGAAGGATTTAATCTATATGATATTAAACTATATGGATGCAAGATGGATGAATAATTCAAGCAATAATAATCAATTCAAGCAACAATGGATGCAAGCAATAATGAATGTAAAATGGATGCAAGTAATCTAAAAAAGTAATAATAATCAATCAATGACTCCAGAGCAAAATTAGCGTGATAATAATCTCCAAGTGTGTTCTCAAAAATCTCTGGGGTGAATTAGAATGAGAGCTGAAGACTGAATTTATAGAGAATTACAAAGAGATGATGAAAAAGCTCAATTTAGAATTAATTGAAATAATTGAGAAATCAGGTTGAGTTAACCTTGAGATAGATTCCAATTATAGTTTAATTGAAATGCATTCGAATTAGAAGTCCAAGTTGCATTGGAAAATAATAATAAATTAATTCCATGCATATCTGATAAAAATAGATAATTTCATGCACATATTTGATTCATTCAAGAAAAAGGTCTTTTCAATGCAACTGAACTTCTTTTTCTGAAAAGCTTTGAGTTCCAATTTTAGAGAATAATTCCATAATTCAATTAAATTGCTTTTCTGATTTCAAGTTCTAAATTTAGAAAAAGAAATAATATCTCAAGTTTGATTTTTCTCTTAATGCAATTCTTTTTATTTTTATTTTGTTTCAATTCAACTCTTTGTAATAAATTAATTCATCTTTTGTAATAAATTAATCCTTTCGCATGATTGAATGGCAAATTTATTAATTTAATTAAATATGCAAGGATATTTAATAAATTAAAATGGGATAATTGATCAAAATGAATATTCTTGGAAATGATTCAATTAATTAAATAAATATTTAATTAATATTGGGTAATTGATTTTGCCATGTGATATTTGATAATTAAAGAATTAATAATGTGCTCAAGATTGATTTAATTGCCTTTTGGTTAGGATCTTGGTGATGTTGTCGAGATTAGGGGCCCATGGTTTAGATGACCAATTTTAGGGTATTACAACTTGTGATATTTTTCTTATTTCCTTGTAGCTTTGTTTCATGTTTTTATACCTTTTCTACAGAAGTATGTTTATGCAAGTTACAAAATGTGTCTTGAAGATGCTTGTGACTTTCTAGTTGTGAAGTTATATTCCTTTTATGGGTTAATGCATCATGACCTCTTTGTAAAATATTTATGCAAAGGCATGCAGTAATAGGTTGTGCAAATTTAGTTTCCGTCATTTGTAACCAAGTGTTTGAAATTTATGAGTTTCATTGTCCTTTTTAGTTTGGTGTATCACTCCTTATTTTCATTTCCAGTTTTCAATTTATGTTTTCTCTCTCTCTCTCTTTTCCTTGATAGAGCAGTAGAGTTAGTTAGTTTTTAGGTGATAACCAACTAGGAGCCAACCTTATCTAGAGATTCACTTCAAATTTTAGGTGACCCACAATCTAGGAGTGTTTTTCATGTTCCTCTAAAGTACCAAGTTTTGCAACTTGGTGAGCGTGCAACTTTAAGAGATAAAAATTGTGATAGTAAAAGTGTTATTGTTTTGGAAAAGAATCTACTCTTTCATGCAAGAACCAAAAATATTTCTCTTCAACATCACTTCATCAGAGAGAAAATTGAAAACAAGCAAATTTTTATTTTGTATTGTAAAGGTGAAGATCAAGTTGCAAATATTCTCACCAAACCACTTTTCAAATATAAGTTTCTCCATCATTGTAATAATATAGAATTACAACCCATTGTATGGTTTGATGTGAACTCCCCAAGTAACATTTAAGGTGTATGTGTGGGGGGGGGGGGGGAGGTGTATTAGGGAGTGGGGGTGTAATAAATTACTCTTTAGTAGGTAAAAGTTATTTATTTTACTTAAGTTACTTGTAGGAATATTCCAAAACAATCCCTACAATTTTTTTCTCTTACTTGAGTATTCTCACACATGTAAGAATGACTCATTTATTTTATTCTTACTTTGTGGAATAATAATCTTAGGTGTAGATTCCTCCTTATAAGTATTTTTATATCTTGCACACAAATAGGATGAAAGGTGGCATGCATCAACTTGGTAATTAATTATGCAACTCCTTTCTCACCTCTATTTATTTGATTCTCTTCTCTCATTCTTCATGTGAAGCATTCAATGCTCTCACTTTCTCTTCCTCTCATTGTATCATTCTTAGGCTTTATACCATCTTCATAATATTGATGGTTTTTTCTTTGTCCTTCTCCTCTTACAAAATCTTTTGTCCCCTCTTGAATATTTGGTGTGCATGCTCTTGTATCAATTATTTTTCATCTTAATGTTAATCTTTCCCTTCAACATTTTCTCTTGGATTAGTACTTTTCTTTATTTTCATTTATCATCCATTTCACCTTACATACTAAAAACAATGGAAGCAAGCAAGATGTCAAGTAAGACCATCACCTTTCTTTCTCCATATGCCTTACAATCTCTTCACTTTCGGTCAACATTAATTAAAACTTTGGCCTTCCTCACATGCCTATGATATTCATCACAATTTTTATGCCTAGAATAGATGTATCAAGCATAAAACACTTCACCAATATATGTGTGTTGTGCTTAATTTCCTTTAGATCAATGGTTCTACTAATTCAAGTTTAAGTAAAATTACTAAATTTGTTGCAAACTAGCAGGTTGCCTTCTAATTATTGGGCGCAATATACAATTTTAAAATTGTAGCATTTTTTGAAATTTTTGCTCATCATTATACTCTTTATTGAACATAAACTTGTATTCTTTATAGTCTTAATTATTTCTTGGCCTCTAAGAGTCTCTCATATCGATTGAAAATCTCCCCTTTAGTGCTTGCTTCATGTCAAACAAATTTGATGTTGATTCATCTCCATTCACAACAATTCTTTATTCATTTCTCACACATCCAAATAGATTAGTCTTCCATTTCCTTCATTAACACAGAAAGAATATTTGCTCGAATACCAATGTAGATCACAAAAAATAGAATAAAAATATTAAATCTTTATATTTCAAATAATAACAAAAACAAAGAGGAATTTTTTTTATCACCATATATCCAATGCATTAGCTTTATAAAGTCATTATTTCTTCGTTAGGGGAATAACTTTCCACCAAATTAACTGAATTAATAAATAGATTATTGAATGTAAACCTTAATTTTCATACCACTTAAAAACATTATTATTGAACTCCCTTTTTAGTAGTGGATGTTAGATTTTATTATACCTCTTAACACATATTAGAGCAAAGGACATGTGCATCTTCTTATTGTGATGACTATCTCAAAAATTGGTTGAGGCTATTTTTACAAATTAAGCTACTTTAGAGGTCATGTGCAACCTTTTGAAAGAAAATATTATTTCATGCTTTAGAGTGGCTCACAATATTGTAACAAATAATCAGAAAAGAAAATTTGCAGCGATCTATGATAATTTACACATAACCCAAGTAGATGGAATCATGCAAACAATTACTCACAATCCATATGCAAAAGAATAGACAACATGCCAATAAATATGACTCAAGATATACCTTAGGAAAACTCTTGAGAGGGAGAAACCTAGACTGTAAAAGAATCCACACTTAATGTATTATTCATCAATAAATATTACAATGCATTTGTAGAGTCTCCATAAATACCTTTGAAGCATCAATCACTCTACACACACTCAATGTGAATAGGCCATGCCATGCTTGAAACCCTCACATGTGAAACCTACAAGAGATTCTCTCTCAATCCCTTTAACAAAATAGACAATCTTAGACAACTACATATGTGCTTTCTTTTACATACACAAGCTTGCAAAAAAACCACCAAGTGGTATTCCATAAACCACACAACTAACACCATGACCTTAGAAAACTATTTCCTCCCATATTTTTTGGTATTAAAATTTTACCAATATTAAATATTTTTTCAAAGTACAAACTCACATTAAATATTTATCTCAATATTATATACAACACATAAAGTGGCCCCAAGAATGTCTAATGCATGTGACATGCATACATCTCTAGATCCCTTACGTGCACCACAAATAATTTTAAATTTACATTATTACATTATACAAGGTTTGCAACACACATTTTCCTATCAAATCCATCAAGTTTATCTTTTGATGCGATCTTAGAATTCATTTTTTAATCCAGGATTATCTTGTCTCGTATAACCCTTGGGATGTTGTGCAAGATGACTCTTTCAATATGAATATTGTCATAGTCATTTTAAATTTCGTTGACACTAATCAATATATTTGGCATAAAGAGCTATAATATGTCTAATGGGTAGACGAGACTAATCTAAGAGGGTCATTGACTCATCATTGTTTATCATTATCTATACAACATAGGTAGTGTAGAGTTGTAAATTATAACCAGTCCAATTTACATCTCATGTTTGTGCTCTAACTTTAGTGTGTCCTATCTTCATTCCCTCTCTAGTTCATTTTGGCTCCTTTTCTAACCCTTAATGTCATGAACATGATTGAGTGAGCCCCATATTGGAGGTCCCTTTCTTATTTGTTGATTGGCAAATCCTGTTTGTTGGAGGAATGAGGCATGGAGCACCTTGGCTTGGACCAAGGCACCCCAAAATTCCCTAGTCCCCATTTGAAATGGGAGAGGTCCTCTATCTCCCTAATGGCATTTGGTGCCCATGACTACACTTGACTATCGAAGGTTGGCCTAATCATTAACTTACCCAGGGAACCATATATAAAGATATCCTACCAATTTATTTTGACATTCGTTATCTATCCATAATATTTGTGCATCTGTGAAGCATTCATCATTAATAATTTTCAAAGATTCAAGATTGCATTTCACCCTTCAAGCATTGTGGAGAAAAGTTACATCAATCTTCATGCAAGCATGTTTTTGTGATTACGGATTTTCATGTTCATGTGTTTATCATGCCATTACATTCAATATTTACATGATTACATTCAAAGAGCATTTTGTCATTAATCCTTCTATCAATAATTGCAGATTTGAGGTATATCTCCTTAGCATTTATTTAAATATTTTCATTATTTCATTTAAGGTTAATTCCTAAACCATGGTTTGACCTAAGGCAACACCCTATCCAGAACTCTATTTCCTTTCTTTTTGTGCGTAGGAACAGGTTCAAGAGTTATACTCAGGAATTTTGACAGAGTCGATAGTGATGAACAATTTCATCTTTCGATAGAGGAAAACTCAGAGGACCAAAGAGAATCTATACTACCTGGTCTTGAAGAATCAGACCGAACTTCTTGGAACTGGTTCTAAATATCTTATTTTGCCCAGATCTTAATTTGAAGCTCCCAGGGATATCTGTAGTAGCCTTTTTTCAACAATTGACTTCAATTATTCATAATTTTATTCTAATTTCACAACTATCATCCAATTTTCAACTAAGAAAGAAAGAGATCACACACACAAAATTGGTAAATCTAATCAGTATACTCGGCCCCTTTTCTAATCAAATTGTGGCTAGATCTATTGGATTTACCCCCTTCTTTCAATGTATGGTTAATTTGGTTAGTTAGTGGTTTTATTAATTGAAACCCTAATTCCAAATTTACACCATTACAAGTAGTTTTTTAACACTTTGGATATATCAATATTAAAACTAGTCATAGTTGTTTAAGACAATGGATTCAAGGACTACAATGAGAAGTAAATAATTTATTTAATCAACCCCAAAGAAGATAGAATAGAGGTGGTAGATGGGACAATTAACCACCATGAATGAGTAAAGAAAATCTTTGACAAGAAGTCCCGTTAAAGGGAATTCAAAGTTGGTGATGTCATTCTACTTTGGGATGAGACATGGACCAAAGGAAAAGTGTGAAAAAACCAATTCTTTGTGGTTGGCATATTTCAAGATATGACAAGCCATTGGAGATGATACTTTCTTTACGCTTGGAATGTATTTGTTTGTCATTGACCTATAGTGGGTCATACCTAAAGCACTTCATTCATTAGAGATTGGAGGGGTTTCCCTCTCTTTATGTTTCATTTTGTGTTTCCCCATTCATGATGTATATGTGATTTTATATTATTTTTCCCTTTTATGTGTTCAATAAAGTTGTGTTTTGTTAGGTAAATCCAACATTTCATCTTTAGGTGATGTAGGAGTAGTCTCTCTATTGCCCAATTGATATAGCACTAGTATATTTATAAACCCAAAGATTTTGATGTCCTCCTATATGTCACAAGTACACAATGTATTCCTCAAATGAATTCAATTATTGTACACATACAAGTTTTTTACATTGAATATAGTTTATCAACTAGAAATCTCTATTCATCCATCTTTAATGTGTTTCAAATCTTATCTTCTACACATAATCATATTGGTTCTTTTTAACCTTGTAGAATCATAAATTGAAGTACTTGGGGAAACCAATGTGTCATTGAAAAAACAAATGAAATTTGTAACAATTACAAAATGATTATGTGCATTAAGTAGTTTAGGGATGTTATTAAGATACTCTAACATGTGCCTTAACTAGCATACCTATCTTTAGAGAAATCTATGTAAAATACGTCGAGATATCTATCTTGAAGAGTGTTATTTTCAATCTGAAACTTAATTGAAGCCTAATCTTAATTGAATGGTTACCCTTACCTTATATGTATTTATAATTCTAATCATAAAAAATCATGAATGTGAAAAATAGATATTCCTAAATTTAGATTTAAATAACAAATAACTATAATATAATGCATTTGATTTTGTAATAATATCATACATGAACACAACAATACATATTAGGAAGAAAAATGACTTCAAAAATTGCAAAAAAAAAAAAAGAAAAAGAAAAAGCCTCATTCCTCACTAACTTAAATTTTTTAATACACACCACAATTTTAAAAAAACTTAAAAGTGTTCATTAAAAAAAGGATGAATCATTACTAGTAGCATTTGGTAGATCTTAAAATCTACAAATAGTCAATCAAATACTTTTTGTTCTCTAATAAATTTCCTCAAGATTTACATTACTGAGATATTCTACTAGTATACTTATATTTAAATAATATATATAAAATATGCCAAGAGATATCTTATAATAGAAGAGAATAATTTGTAATATAAATGTTCTAAAATAATAAGTAATATAAATGTTCTTCTAAAATACTAAGTAATATAAATGTTCTTCTAAAATACTAAACACCAAGAATACAAATCCATTAAAGTCACGCATGCAAAAATCTAAGAATCTAGCCGGAGACAAGTGGCGAGGGTTCTATTTTATTTGGAGTTATTAAATAATACCTCCACAAAAATTGAAGCATGGCATATTTCATGCATTTACCTATCATTTGTATGTCAAATTGTTTCAAAAATGGATTTTTGTTTACAAACATTTTGATATCATTGTAGATGTCTCTCAGCATAACAAGTGGCAAGGGTTCTATTTTATTTGGAGTAATAAAATAACACCTCCACAAAAGTTGAAACATGGCATATTTCATGCATTTACCCGTCATTTGCATGTCAATTTTTTTTTAAATGAATTTTTGTTTACGGACATTTTGATGTCATTGTAGATACCTCTAGACATAACAAATTATTTCAAAAATGGATTTTTGTTTACAGACATTTTGATGTCATTGTAGACATCGCTTGACATAGAAATAGGAAATAACTACTACATACATCATACATGCACCTTAATAATAGATGGAAGTTTTCAAGAAATTCAAAAGTTATGTGTTGACATATGCTAATAAGCTCATGTGGGCCAATACAAATCAAACTTTCAGAATTTGTGGTACCAATGGAATCTCGTGCAACGAGTATTCCATTATGAAGAAAAAACGTAAGTGCAAGTTTATTAGGGGAAGAGTACCAATAGCTGGCATAGTTCCAATAGCCACCATCTTATTGTCATAGTGACCCCCCAACAACATTCATAGTAAAAACACCATTAATAAATTTGTTTTGTACCAATAGCCAACCATTTTTTTGTCATTTTTTATAAATTTTTGTTCATAATTGGCCCATTTGTGCACCACTATTGGAATATTTATGCAAAACTATCGGGACATTTGTCCACAAGTACTGGTGATTTTGAGTGGACGGTTACTGGAACATCTTTAGTTAGGTATGAGGTGACACTTTGAAATGTGTACTTTTTGACCTTTGTGCATATAACTGATTCCACAACGTGCATCGTTACTACCCAGAAGCCAGATCAATAGTTATAAGCAGTTAAGTTGCATAAAAAGAGAACTAAAGAGAAAAAATCAAAATCCGATGTACCGTTTAGGATCTGTGGGTGCACAAAGTTAGCTGTGACAACTATTGGTATTCTTCCCCTAGTGCATGTTAAACTAATGGCACATGCCTATGCAAAGAAGCTTTCCAAATTTAAATTTATTTTTGTTATAATGGAACACATGACTAAGTTTTCCAATCCAATTCAGTATCCACTAGTTCAAAATGGTAGTGTCCCCTAAGTTCATTAATAAGATAATGGTAAAATTTAACTTCAAGTTCCTTTTATGAAAAGTGCATTTATGACACAAAGGGCATCGCGTGATCAATAGTTTAGAACAAGTAAATGCACATTTCGAGGATTGATGACTATTTTGGTAAATTAAATGTAAATGAGTTTGAGTTATATGTAATAGATTTCAACCACCTAATAGTTCACCAATTTTCTAATTGTGCATTGGAGAATATGGAAGGAATTTTAGATACTAAGGATGATGTCTTATCACCGTAGGTTTTGAAGAATAAAATATAATTTAATAATTCTGGTCTTTGATCAATTGGTCAAGCAAGGATATTTTTCAAATTAGAAAAGGGTCAATATGGTTCTCAAGCATAGCAAGAATTTCATAAGTTTTAAAATGATAAGAAAAATGATATCATCAATGTAGAAGATTTGAGTTATAGAATTGTTAAAAAAAAGACAATTTTGCCTTTCTTAAAATTAGTGGTAATGATAAAAGGAATTAAACATATGCCAAGGAAAAAGAGGAGAGAAATAAATAGTTCTTGTTTTTGACATAATTTATGAGGGAAAAACATGGACTATTATAAGAGAAAAAGCGGTAAGGTCCATTGTCGATCTAATGTTGTGATTGATTCAAGTGGATATTTTCACCAAAAATTGAAGTGTTATATATGTTCCATAAATCAGCACCATGTTGAAGTGTTGGGTGAAACAAACCCCATGCAACTTGAACAGAGTTGATAGGAGGTCGTATGCCCAAGATATGCACGATCAAAGTTTGGTTGCAACTAGGGTTCCAAATCCTAGGTGAAAATTTTGATTGCCTCAAAATCAGGTAGAACCAGTCTCAAATTGAAGGGCTCGTCGAGACAATTCCGACGCCACTTGAATCGCGTCAATCAGAGTTCGAACGAGCAATATATGGCCAATCAAAGTTGCAAAAGAAAAGGGTTGACCGACTTTGATGACATCAACATGATGATGTGACAACCACGGGCATACTGACATGGCATAAGTAGCTTAGGTGGACCAATCAGGTAGTGACACATGGTAGGAACAGTGTGCTGACATGTACCAATTATAGACTGACATGTGTTCCATTGGTGGCAAATTATATTGTGCCATGTGGCCCAATGGTTGGTTGCCACATGGCAATCTTGGTGGCATTGGTCACAGTTTATTGGTTCGAAATGTTGGTTGGGGTTTCTTTCATCTTCTATTTTCCTCTCAACCAATACCACATGGAAACCGTTTTAACCTAAATGTGGCATGGGTTATATTTGAAGTCGATACTCCCAGATTTGGGGGTTGATGGTATGGTAATAATAGTCCATGTGCCAAACATAAAATCAAACCTGAAAAGATTATGATACGAGGTTGGTTAATATTGTTGGTGTAAATAAATATTCATTTTGGATATTATTACACTTACTTAAGTTAACTTAGGATAATGCATCTCATCGTAATTTGGAATTGAGACACTTAGGGAAGTGTGCACTTAGGGATAGAGCTTGTAGGAGAAATTCCACCTTTTGTGGTCTTATTTTGCTGTTACACTCCACATTCGGTGGGTCATCCACCTCTTGTGGAATATTATATTATTTATCCTACCTACCCTTAGTATTTCTTACCTACCCTTGTTTCTCATTGAGCCACATGTCATATTTGTGTGCTCATACATCCATATGGCCTTGCTTATATAAGCAGGCCTCTATTCATTGTATTGGTTAATCCAGTTGATCATTTTTGTATATTGATGAGAATACAGTTTGTTCTTGTCATTCTATTGTCTCTTTTATACTTTTCATTGTGCCCTTGATCTTGGCAAAATCCAACATGGTATCAGAGCTATTGGGGCTTCATTGATCGGTTTTTGGAGACATCGTGGAAGGCTTCTACTTTCGGATTTGGGGATCTTCATTTTTTGGGGGCATCATACAGCGATTTGGACATCACCGTTGAATCCGGAAGGCCATTTCCATAAATTTCGACTATAAAGTCGACCTATTTTGGTGAGAAATTTTTTTTCCCCATTTTGGCTATTTTCGTACGAATTTCAAAAAAATTTTACAAAAAAATAAAATAAAATTATTTTTCACAAAAACTTTTGAAACATTTCGAAAAAAAAAAATATTTGAAAAAATTGAAAAAAAAAACAAAAAAAAATCAAAAAAAAAAAAAGTGTTTTTTGAGGGGTCTGCAGACCCCCCATACCTGGCCGTACTCGATGTGCGCAAGTTGCAGGTACCCGTCGCAAAGCGCCCCGATCGCCGCGCCACAGCCGTGCTGGTCCCCCGCCGCCGCTGGTCCTTGGCTCCGGTAATCTCCTCCCGCCCGGCGACGCGCAGACTACCGCCGCTGGCCAAAGACTTCCGGCAGCGCCACGCTGACATCCAGTCAGCACCCGACCCCGCCACATGGCTCTTAAACAGCCCTCCGTACGCCACGTCAACTGCTTCGCCACATCAGATCCATACAGTTCGTACTGTACAGTCACAGTGCCACGTAGACGTCCGTACAGTGCCACGCAGACGTCCGTATAGTGCCACGTCATTCGTACGGTCTGTATAGTCACCTGCATAGTCAGCAGTCCGTACAGTACGGACGCCCAGTCAGTAGGGAGGTGAAGTTTTCGTGATGGTCATATGGCCGTCAAATTTAACACAGTGGCTTGTTGACGTCAGTGCCACATCAGCATTTTTTGAAAAAAAATTTGACCTCTCTCCATTGGCCTTTTCAGTTTTGCAGTCCAACTTTGGAAGGCCATATCTTGCTCATTTTTGCTCCTTTTTTGGTGCAATTTTTTTTGAAATGGGCTAAAATTTCATGATCTTCGCAGTGGTGTGGTTATTTTCTGATTTTGATGCACAGGTTTTTTGGAATTTTTGGATTCTCTCAGCTGTACCTATCCAATCCTCAAATTTGCAACTTCAAAGGCCTCGTTTGAGCTCATACGACCTCCTTTTCAGGTGCCATTTTCTTTTAAAGTGCTTATTTTTTCATCTACTTTTAGAATCTATGATTAGATTTTAGAGATTTTGAGTGAAAATTGTACTTTCAGATATTGGTCTTATTTGGCCTATTAGGTACTTGTAAATTGCTTGGATCTTAGTTAGATCTCTTGCATTATCAGTTTGAGACTCTTTTGGCCTTATTGAGGCAGTTGTAAAATTGTAAATCAGAAGTCCACTTTGCCCTCTTTTGCAAGTGGCCCATTGTATACGCACTACTTATAAAGTGCCAAATCATCACATTTGGGGGGGGTTCTTTGATTGAGTGAATTTGGGGGGGTGTCTTGTGTGATTGTGCCTCTCTTTGTGCTCTTTCCATTCTTGTTGCAATGAGTCCTAATAAGTTTCCACCATTAACTCCACATAATTATGCATCATGGAAAATTAAAGTATGGAGTAAACTAATGGAAAAGGGTCTCACACACTACATAGATGGAACAATAACAACACCACTTGATCCTAAGGCTGATCCAAATGCTCAATTAGAATGGCTCACAAAGAATTGCATGGCTCTTGGAACCTTACGCAAGTATGTATCAGATGACCTCATTTTCCACATTGAGAAGTGTAAAACAATTAAAGAGGCTTGGGATATGTTTCAGAAATTGTATGGACAAGTTGATGAAATCAGAGGCTATCAAATTGACAATGAGCTCACCAACTTAGATCCCAAGAGTTTTGATACAATCCAAGATTATGTAACCAAAGCAAATGAGCTAAGAGCAAAGCTAAAGGATTGTGGAATTGACAAAAAGGATGCTCAGTTGATCTTCAACTTGTTGGATAAGCTTGCACCAGAATATGCAGCATTTGTGTCTAGCTTCCAAACTCATCGTTAGACAGTGGGGAGTTCTTATGTTATGCCTTCATTTGATGCTTTGACAAAAATGTTGATATTGGAACAATCTAAGTTGTTGAACATGGGGTTTCTCAAGTCTTCAAAGTCCAAGGCTTTGGTAGCAAATCAAGGAAATCAAGGAAGTCAAGGCAAATATTCCAACAAGAAGAAGAAGCAATCCAAGTCTAAGCCACACCAGGAAAAAGGACAATCATCCTCTCCATCACAAGGCGATTTTTCATCCTCTTCCAAGAAGGGGACACCACCTAAGAAGGATAAACCAACTTGTGCATATTGCAAAAAGTATGGTCATGATGAGCATCGATGCCACGCAAAGCAAGTTGATGAGTTAACCAATCTTCTCAAGAAAAACAACATCAACTTGCCATCTGCCTACACAAAGAAGGATTCAACTCCTTCCTCTTCCTCACAGTCTAAGGGAAAAGGGCAAGCATTTGTGGCTACAACAGGTTCTTCACAGCAATGGATACTTGACTCAAGTGCCTCATATCACATGGGTTCTACAAAGGAGCAGTTTTCTTCATTGGAGCCATCTAAGGTACCTCACATTTACATAGGTGATGACACACAAGTAGAGGTTGAAGGGAAAGGTTCACTTGACATGGATGATGGAACATTTGAGAATGTTCTCTATGTTCCTAACTTGTCTACCAACCTTCTCTCCATCTACCAAATCACTCACTATGGGAATGGGAAAAAGGTTGAGTTTACCCCAGATTCAGTTGTGGTAAAGGAACTTGATGATGATGCCTTGATAGCAGTGGGAAAAGTTAATGACAACTCTAGACTTTATTCATTCTCCCACTTTGTGCCAAGTTCACCTTCTAGGGCCTTGCTTACTCATTCAAATTCAGAAAGTAAGCTATGGCATGAGCGGTTTGGTCACCTCAACTACTGCTATCTTCAGCAGCTAAGCACTAAAGACATGGTCACAGGTCTTCCTCGAATCAGTTTTTCAGAGGGTGTATGTTCAAGTTGTTCCATGGGCAAGCATCTCGAAGAGAAGTTTGATAAAGAGAAAACTTGGAGAGCTTTGGAAGTTCTTCAACTTGTTCACAGTGATGTAGCAGGTCCATTTCCAACACCTTCATTCAGTAAGGCCCGCTATGTTCTTACCTTCATTGATGACTACTCCCGCTTCACTTGGGTCTACTTTCTCATTCATAAGAGTGAAGTATTTGATAGATTTTAGGACTTCAAGACTCGTGTGGAGAAGCAATCAGGAAAAGTGGTCAAGATTCTTCGCACAGATAATGGAAGGGAATATGTGAACAAAAGACTTGAGGATTTTTGTACATTTGAGGGGACTGATCTTCAGCATTCTGTTGCATACACTCCACAACAGAACGGGGTTGTAGAATGCAAGAATAGAACTCTCAAAGAAATGGCTAGCTGTATGATACATGCACGTTCTCTTGATCCCACCTTTTGGGCAGAGGCTATTAGTTGTGCCACACACATCCAGAATTGGGTTCCTCACAAAGCTTTGCAAGGTATTACTCCTTTTGAAGTTTGGGCTGGTAGGAAACCGATTGTGAGACATTTCAGAGTCTTTTGGGTGTCTAGCATGGGCTCGCATACCTCCACAGAAACGCAAGGCATTGGAACCTCAGAGTCGACCTTGCATATTTGTTGGATATCCTGAGGGTGTTAAGGCATATAGATTGATGGATCCAGAGACGCATGAGGTATTCATTGAGAGGAGTGTTCACTTTGAGGAAAGCTCTCCTAGCTTAGCCTCTCTACCTCCTCCACCTTCCTCCATTGTGGATAGTGATGTTAGTGATTCTGATGATGAGACTACCTCAACTCCGACTCGCAGGGTTCCACCTCCGCAGGGTCCACTTGCAGTTGAGGAGCGTCGTTCTCCACCTCCACCTAGACCTCGTTGGGCTCGACAGACACTTGAGTCTGCGGGTTCTCTTGTTGGGGATCCTTCAGATACATGAAGAACTCAATCACAACATCAAGATCTTCCACATGCATTCATTACTACTGCTTCCGATCCACAAACATTTAGGGAAGCATCAGGGGTTCCTGAGTGGGACCAAGCTATGGAGGAAGAGTATAGTTCCTTGATGAGGAACAACACATGGGATCTAGTCCATCTCCCTAAGGGGAGAAAGATGGTTCGATGTAAGTGGATCTATCAGACCAAGTTTGCAGCGGATGGTAGTGTGGATAAGTATAAGTCTTGGCTTGTTGCAAAAGGATTCTCGCAGGTTGCAGGTGTTGACTATACTGAGACCTTTGCACCTGTAGCCAAGATGAACTCCATTCGTTTGACACTTGCTATTGCTGCAGCTCATGGTTGGGCTATACATCAGATGGATGTGAAGAGTGCTTTTCTTCATGGTGATCTTGATGAGGAGATTTATATGGAGCAGCCACAGGGTTTCATCCAGGATACTTCCTTGGTTTGCAGACTAAGGAAATCTCTCTATGGCCTTAAGCAGGCCCCCAGGGCTTGGTACGCCAAGATGGATTCCTTTCTTCTCTCCGTCGGGTTCACCAAGTGTCATTTCGATCCGAATGTTTACATTTTGCGACAGGATGACTCTCACTTGATACTTGTGCTCTATGTTGATGACTTGATCATTACAGGGAGTACTTCATCCATCATTAGCAGGGTCAAATCTGCTTTGCATGATAGATTTGCTATGACTGACTTGGGTCTTTTGCACTACTTTCTCAGGATAGAGATTTCATAGTCACCTTCCGGGATTACACTATCACAGCCCAAGTATGCTCTTGATCTACTTGCACGCTTTCATATGGCTGATTGTAAGCCTGCCCCGACTCCCTTTCTTTCAGGAGTCAAGCTTGAGGCTCGGTGTTCTTCTCCACCAGTTGATGCCACTTTGTATTGTCAGCTTGTGGGTAGTCTCATCTACTTGACTCATACACGCTCTGATATTTCATTTGTAGTTGGCATGGTTTCCCGCTTCATGCAAGAACCACATGAGCTTCATTGGCAAGCCGCCAAACGCATTCTACATTACATCCAGGGTACACATCACTATGGGATTCACTATGCAGCAGGCACAGGACTTCGCTTGGTTGGTTACATAGACTCCGATTGGGCTGGTGATCTAGTTGATCGTAAGTCTACTTCTGGTTATAGTTTTCACCTTGGTTCGGGCCCCATTTGTTGGCAGAGCAAGAAACAACATGCTATTGCTCTCTCTTCAACTGAGGCTGAGTATTGAAGCACCGTTAACGCAGCGACTGAGACCATTTGGCTCCAACAGATTCTCACAGAGTTTGGTTTCACCACTCCATGGCCAACAGTTCTACATTGCGACAATCAGAGTGCTATTGCGATCTCGAAGAACCCGATCCAGCACCAGCGGACCAAAAACATCGAGATTCATATGCACTATATCCGAGAGCTCATCCAGGAGCAGGTCATTGATTTGCAGTATTGTCCTACAGCAGAGCAGGTTGCTGACATATTCACCAAACCTTTCACCGAGAGTAAGTTCCAGCAGTTGTGAGCTCTCTTGGGGGTGCAGGATGTGTCATTAGGGGGGGTCAGCTGACTTATCTTTCCTCTCTTATGGGGGGGAATTTTTCCTCTTTGAGGTTTTGTCCTTCTTCTTTGAGAGTCTTTTTGTACATTCATCTCTCTTTTGGGGGGGAGTTTTTTCCCACTGGGTTTTCTCCCTTTCTCCGTTTGTGAGAGATTGCATTGCATAGTTTTGCTTGCATTTGCATGTTGTACATGGGTACCTATCATGGCCTAGTAGTCGGGACCCATCTTGCATTGTTGACTTGAGTCTTCATTCCCCTAAGTTGCACTTAAGGGGGGGTGTTGGTGTAAATAAATATTCATTTTGGATATTATTACACTTAAGTTAACTTAGGATAATGCATCTCATCGTAATTTGGAATTGAGACACTTAGGGAAGTGTGCACTTAGGGATAGAGCTTGTAGGAGAAATTCCACCTTTTGTGGTCTTATTTTGCTATTACACTCCACATTCGGTGGGTCATCCACCTCTTGTGGAATATTATATTATTTCTCCTACCTACCCTTAGTATTTCTTACCTACCCTTGTTTCTCATTGAGCCACATGTCATATTTGTGTGCTCATACATCCATATGGCCTTGCCTATATAAGCAGGCCTCTATTCATTGTATTGGTTAATCCAGTTGATCATTTTTGTATATTGATGAGAATACAGTTTGTTCTTGTCATTCTATTGTCTCTTTTATGCTTTTCATTGTGCCCTTGATCTTGGCAAAATCCAACAAATATAAGTCACAAATTTTAAGGGGAAATATATATTTTTATTAAATTATATTATAAAGCCCAAAATTATAAGGGCCGTTATTTTAAAGGGGGTAGGTTTATTTTGGAAGATTCATTGTTGTAAATGGGAGATAAGGTTTATTTTCAAAATCATATGGTTATGAACCATATTAGGTAAAAATTGTGTATAAAAGGGGGGTAGCCTAGGAGTTTGAGTTAGTGGTGATTTGTGAGAGAATTTTCTTGGAGAGTTTGAGCGTTCAACTCTGTGCATCAGAGGAACCTCATACTGTTGCACTTAAAGGAGAAGAACTTTGTAACTCTTTGTAACTGGGAAACTTGAAACTTTGTCTAGTTGAAGGCCTTGTAACCACTTTTGGAGCATAATCAAGGATCTGTCACTCTATTGGAGAGGGACTTAGAGACATAGCCATATTGGAAAACTCCATTATCAACTCGTTTTCTTGTATTCTCTCTTCTTTCTCTCTTTTGTTAAATTTACCGCTTTATTATTGTCATGGTTCTTTAAGCATTTCAATTACACTTTAAAGTCCTTCAATTTAATCATTGTAATAGTTTATCATGCACATGCAATAGTCATACATCCTAACAATCAAATCAAGTTGGCATTAGAGCTTGTTGTGACTAGTGTTGTAGAGGTGAATGATAACAAGATCCAAGAGCTAATGAGGTGAAAGCACACTTGCAGAGTATAATCCCGGGATCAGGTTACAAAAGACCTTTCCATAAAAAATGTCAAAGGTTGCAACTGAACAAGAACAGCCCGAGCTCAATGAAAAAGAATCTCGAAAAGCATTTCTTAACATGAAGACCATGGTGGAGGTGCTCTACAAAGAAACGCAAGAGTGAAGGAAATCTGAAGGAGGCAGTCCCTCAAGGCGTGAAGATTATGGAGAGCGTGAAGATAAAAGGAAATGATCAGGAGGTGGTGATTCACCACCAAAAACTCCTCCATCTCCTTCTTCCTCTTCCTCTTCTTTTACTTTTGTTAATCCTTTCAAGAACACTTCTAATCCTATTATAAAATTGAATGTAACATTTGAGTTCCCTAAGTACTATGGGTAGTTGAATGTCGAAAAGTTAGATGATTGGGTCCAACAAGTAGAAGTGTACAATAGGATTCAAGGCTTACTAAAAGACGCTTCTAGGATCCAGTTAGCTACTCTCTGGTTGGGAGGAAAAACTCTCACTTGGTGGGAGAGTAGGTCTCAAGCAAAAATTGCTCGCAATGGTAATGTCGGTATGACTTGGATGGAATTTATTGTTGCTCTCAAGAAGCAGTTCTACCCTTTAGGTCATATGCAATAGTTGACAATGAATTGGCAAACCTTTAGGCAAGCTAAGGGTCAGTTTGTCCAAGATTACACCCATTAGTTTAGAAAATGGGCTATTGCTTTTAATGTTCCACTGTATACTCAAGATACCCTGCTTAAGTACATAGGTGATTTGCATTCTTACCTAAGACATACTATTCTAATGTTGAATCTGATAGACTTATAAAGCACTGAGAGGGGGGGGTGAATCAGTGATAGCAAAAACAATAACACTTTAATCCTGGACCAGTAAAAACATTTAACCAGTTTACTTAAGACTTTGCATGCAATCCAAAGTGTTATAAAAGCATTCACAACAAGTAAAACATTCACCATAACACAAGTAGTTATATGTGGAAAACCCAACTGGGAAAAACCACGATGAGATGGAACTCACAAGTTAACTATCTACAGAAATAGGTAACTGACTGGTTAAGGTCTACAAAGTGCTTTGTTAGGAGCGAATCCTCTTAAAGATCCCAAAGCCTTGTTAGGAGCTATACCTGGTTAAAGGTAACCTCAGTGGAGGATTTAGATCCAATTTAATGAATCACCTTGCTAGAGGATTTCTACAATGAAGCTTGTTAGAGCTTACTCGGTTAGGGGATCTAACTGTTGTAGTGATTAGAAAACAAGTGGTATGATCTAGGAATATCACATTCTGCTTGTATAGATCCTTTTCTGCTCACTCAATACTGCATCACCGACATACTCTGCAACTCCTTCAATAAATCGCATCAACTCTAACTCATAACATCGCTTGTATCTCACATATCAAAATAACTCATCATAATGTCTTTTTATAGACATTATATTTCATGTCGACTCAAGAACCTTGACACAATTTCCTAGGTTCAGTGAATCTGGACAATCTTTCATAACACCTCACAAATCACCACCAAAAATGTCGGTTAGAGGTAACTCGTCACACAATCTGTGAAACCGGTTGGAACACTGATACCGATTGAGTGTTGACCGCTTCCAACTCACATACTGATTGTCTCCTTTCGCCTCCTTGCCTCTCTCCATTGCATCTTGATACTAGTGACAGTGGAATTGACCAAAACCGATTGTCTTTACTACATATACTGGTTGTCTACATATACCGATTAGACACCTTCATACCGGTTAGACTTCTCTATACATTGTTGGCAATATTGCATTATAACAAACAATGAAAGATTGTTGGCATTTTATAAGGATACTGAGAAGGTTGTTGATGATTATGGATATAACTGATTAAAGATGTTTTACTATCTTGATATTATTATTTTGTCATTGATGTCAAGAAATTGATTTTCTAATTCAATATGATGTTGCCATATCTTGAGAAGTATGATATGAAGATTATAAAGATGTCAGTAAAAGACACAAGAAAGAATATGATGAATAAGGGGATGAATAAGGTATTCAATGGGCAACTACTACCGAGTCAGGCAATGATGAGATCATGATGTTTTAGATTGTTTTAACATCATACATATGTTGTAAATTGTAAAGGTTAATACTATACTATGTTATCAACCAAAGAACCTAGTCAGTAAACCCTAAGGAACCTAGTCGGTAAACCCTAAGGTTATCACTATCGATTAATGAAGGCAGAATGTCTACCGAGTGAAGTTTAGTATTCACCGAGTTGTTACCGAGTTGTAACCGAGCTATAATAGAATGCATTAAATGTTTACATGCGGTATTTAATGAAGGAAGCCGATGAGCTGGAGCAGATTAAATGATTGGTAAGCTGTGGAAGAAGTTTGTTAACGAATCTAAGGCAATGAAAAGTCAGCATGAAGATCTACAGCTCAGATTGAACCGCAATACCCTGACACAAGTTCCAAGACTAGTATGCAAGTTCCAAGGCAGGGTAAAACATTTTCAGATCGAAAGATGCATTGAACTTGGACAAGATTGAAGATCTGATGGCTATGATTGATCATGGGAAATGTGATCAAGGAGATTAAGCGGTTATCTAATTGTTTATAAATAGGAAACTATTGATAAACAATGTATGCGGGCAAGTGTATGCATAGGGATGCTACATAGTGATTACCGAGCACAGAAGCTTGAAGACCTGTTAAAATAACAGAGTATAGAAGCCTAACAGATAGACAAGATTAGTTCTATGTCTAGATTGTATTGAACAAATAAGAATCTACTTTAGCATTTTAGATGTGAAGTTGCAGATAGATTTTTATTACTGTTATTTTGTGAAAGTGATAGAAAATCTCCTAACCGAGTGGACTTAACAGTCTTATATGTAAATCCTCTAGCAAGGTGGCATTCTGATTGAGTGTTTGAAATCCTTTAACAAGGTCACTTCTAACAAAGTGAAAATCCTAACAGATCTGAGGGAAATCCCTTAACCGGGTCACATCTAGCTAATCTTTAACAGGATTTGCTTTTAACCGAGCATACTCTAGAAGAGTATATTTCTTAGTGGGTCCGAAATCCCACAGTGGTTTTTCCCTATTTGGGTTTCCACGTTAAATCTGGTGTTATGAGGTTTATATTGCTCATATGCTTTTGAGTTTGCATGTTTAACAGTTTTGGTTATATTGTTGGTATATATGTTACCGAGGTTGAATCTGATGTTTTTATGGATGATTAAGTTTGTATGATTCACCCCCCCCCTCTCATCTTGTTGGCTATTGGATCTATACTTATATTAAGTATCAGAACTATCATACATATGATACTGATTTACAATATGGACACTTAGGAGTAGTACCGGTTTGAGTTAACTAAGATGACTATGATAATATGAACATATGCGTGTGTGTATATGTGCCATCAATGACAACACATAAAGTCATCCAATACAAAAATCATCATCATGCCAACAATCTCCCCCTTTGGCATTGATGGCAACACTTAGGAAATTTTTGTCAGCTAAGTGTGCTTACAAAAAATGTACAAACTCCCCCTTAATAGTACATACAAAATTTTGATCTCTAAAACTAATTCTACTCCCCTTTGACAACAATGCCAAATTGAAAAGTAAAATACATATATTACATCAAAATTTGTTATCAAAAACTGCATATATATAAATATAAGAGTTTTTTAAGTGTGTACAATGCAATGCCAACAAAATCCTTGTAATCTAGATGAAGTGTGTGTCCAATCCACTCACCTAGAGTCAAGGGGTAAGAACACTTTCAGTGACAATTTTCCCAAAAAACCATCTAAGCCTGAGGGTAAACCAAAGGGCAAAGGTAAAGGGAAGAAGATGGTTATAGTTTTGAAGGAGGATGCTAAGCCTACATGCTCCCATTGCAAGAAAGAGGGGCATGAAGATTCAAAGTGTTGGAAGCTGCATCTAGAACTGAGGTTAAAAAGATATGGAGGTAACAAAGGCAAGCATAAGGTTGTTGTGGTGGTTCAACAAGATCTTGGATTTGACTCTGGAGATGAAACACAATATTTTGCTGGTGGGGTCCAAGGTAAAGGAAAAGGTATAACTCTCTCATCTAACACAAATATTTCCAATGCAAGTACAAGTAAATTTTGTTTTCATCCTAAAGTTGATAAACAACAAAATGAACTGTTTCATATTCAAGTTGTAACAAAGCACACTAAGATTGACACTTTGTTTGATACGAGTTCTCAAGTCAACTTAATATATAAATAGATTGTAAAGAAACTTAATCTAGCTACAACACCTTATCCAATGCCATATCCACTTGGATCGGTTTGCAATTATACTCAACTACAAGTAAGGAAACAATGTAAATTGAGATTTTCTATCATTGCAAACTTTGTTGATGAGCTAGAGGTAGATGTAGTCCCTTTGGATATTTGTGGTCTTTTGATAGGGAGTCCTTATTTGTATGAAAAGAAATCAATCTTTTATAGGGGGGAGAATAAGTATCATATGTTTAAGGATGGTAAAGAGTACATTGTATGGGTACATAAGAATAAGACTAATCTTGCACTAGTAAATACTGGTCAAATGAAAAGGTTGGTCAATGCAAGTAAGAACTTTGTATTAATGCTTGTAAAAGCCAAAGAGGATGAAAAATCTGAGGCATTTAAGGGGTGTGATCTAGAACATAAGTCTGAGCTGGTCAAAGTTGTATTTGCCTATGATGACCTTTTTTAGGAACCAAAGGGGTTGCCACCCAAGAGAGAGATATAGCACGAGATCTAGTTGCAGTAGGATGTGCCTCTTCCTAACATCGACATGTACCATTTATCCATTTTATAGAATGAAGAGATTAAGAAGAAGGTTTAGAAGTTAGTCGAGAAAGGAGTGATTTGATCGAGTACCTCTTCTTGTGGTTCGCTGATTGTCTTGGTGCCAAAGAAGGGTGGGTTGTGGAGAATGTGCATCGACAATAGAGCCCTAAATAAAATAACAGTAAAAAATAGGTATCTTCTTCCTCACATTGATAATTTACTTGATCAATTAAGACATGCGATATATTTCACTAAGTTGAACTTGCATAGTGGATATCATCATATAAGAATTGCAGAAAATGACATCTGGAAGACGACATTCAAGACCAAATAGGGAATGTACAAGTGGTTGGTCATGCCCTTTGGGATTTGTAATGCACCAACTACCTTTATGCGTGTCATGAATGATGTTTTTCATCGTTTCATTGATGAGTTCATCATAGTTTATTTAGATGGTATTTTTGTATTTAGTCGAACTTGGGAAGAGCATGCAAAAATGTAAAGAAAGTTTTTGATGTTTTGAGAAAATAAAAACTTTTTGTAAAGATGTTGAAATGCAAATTTGCTAAGACATCCTTAGTGTACTTAGGCTATGTTGTAGGAGGTGGTCATATGAAAGTAGACCCTACGAAGGTTGAAGTTATTGTAAAATGGCCTAAGCCAAGTACCGTCACAGAAGTCAGAAGTTTCCTAGTGCAGTTCAATATTGGAGAAAGTTCATTACCAATTTCTCCTACATTGCATCACCACTACACATGTTGACCAGTACAAAGACAAATTTCCAGTGGGGAGGTCCTCAACAAAAAGTCCTTTGAGACTTTGAAGGAAAAGTTGAGCACAACACCAATTCTGGCTTTACCAGATCTACAACAGCAGTTCGAGACAGATGTGAGTGGGTTTGCCATGGGAGCAATACTCATGCAAGGAGGTAAACCAATCTACTATCAATTTGAAACCTTTACAGTTGTAGTAAGTAACTATCCCACTTATGATAAAGAGTTGTATGCCTTAGTTCAGAGTGTTAAAAAGTGGAAACACTACTTAATGGGTAAAGAAACTATAATCAATGCTGATCACCCGCCACTTCAATATTTGCACTCACAATCCAAACTGCAACAAAGTAGGCACTTTAGGTAGATGGGTTTTCTTTAACAGTTTCATTTGGTTATAGGCACTTTAGGTGGATGGGTTTTCTTTAACAGTTCCATTTGGTTATTAAGTATAAAAAGGGTGGCCATAATAAAGTAGAAAACATGTTGTTTAGGCCTCCTATCATGAATGTTATGGTTATCCCTCAAGGTAGTTCTATGGTACATGAAAGTTTTTAGGAACAATACACCAAGGACGAAGACTTTAAGCATATTTATTCAGCTTTGATTGCAGGAAAACATGTAGAAGAGAAAGACTACTATGTGAAGGATAAATTGTTGTATCATTTAGAAAATTTATGTTTTCAAAAAGGTGAACAAGCACAAGTAGTTAGAGAATCACACACATCATTGATTGTTGGACACTTTGGAGAGAGAAAAACAATGACTCAAGTGCAAAAACTGGTATTGGCCTCATATGAAAGAAATTGTAACTAAATACATAAAGGGATGTATAATGTATGTGAAAAGTAAACCTAGGAATAGGAAGTTGGGGTTGTACATACTTCTTCCTGTTCCATCTCGTCCATGGGAAAGTGTTTCAATGGAATTTGTAGGGGGACTACCCATGTCTAGGAAGGGACATGATTATCTATTTGTGGTAGTTGATAGGCTCAGCAAAATGTGTATTTTAATGCTTTGTAAGAAACTGGTCATAGTTGAGCTAAAATCACACTTGTAATTTCAATTTGTATGGGTTAATTTTGGGCTTCCTACTTCTATTGTATCGGATTGAGATTCTCAATTCTTGGGGGAATTTTGGACAACATTTATGAAAAATCATGGACACTAAGATGAAGAATAGTAAAACCTTCCATCCACAAATTGATGGACAAACAAAGGTAGTGAATTGGACAGTTGTGCACCTACTTAGAGGCTATTGCGATAAACATCGTAGTTTGTGGGATGAGAGTCTATACTATGTGCAACATGCTTACAACTATGTGACACACTCTTCTACTAAAAGATCTCCTTTTGAGATGTGTTTCAGGTATATGCCAAGAACATTGATGGACTTTGCTTTCGAGAAGGACAATGTCAAAGATGAACTCCATGGTGTAGAGAAGGCTTTGAAGTTCATTCAGAAAGTCCAAGCAATTCATTAGGCAGTTGAAGCACAGTTGGAGAAGATCCAAGCCAAGTACAAGGCTCGACATGATAAGCATCTCATTGATCATCATTTTTCAGGTTGGTGACTACGTTTGGTTACATATCATCAAGGAAAGATTGCAAGGTGAAGTTAAAAATATTAAGCCAATCAAACATGGACCCTTTGATATCTTGGAAAATATTGGTACCAACATCTTTCACCTAAATATTCCTCCATATATGCACATCTACTCAATTGTAAATGTAGATAATCTGAAATTATATGAGCCTCCAATGATACTGGATGAAGAGGCCAATGTTCAGGTTCCATATGTTGATGGTCTTTCAATTGAGTACATGATAGAGCTACAAGAGGATGTCATCCTAGACAGGAATGTTAGGACTTCACGAAGAGGAGTTGTTGAGTACCTCAGAGTGGGATTGAAGGGGATGAATCCAAGCAAGGCAAAATGGATGAAAATTAGTAATATGAAGGAACTATACCCTCACTTGATTTCTGAGTAATCAAGCTTTCAGAGGTCCAAAATATCTCCAGTGGGGAGGACTGATCTAGGTGGATATTTTCACCAAATATTGAAGTGTTATATATGCTCCAGAAATCAGCACCATGTTGAAGTTCTTAGTGAAATGAACCTAATGCCACTTGAATGGAGTTGATAGGAGGTAGTATGCCTAAGATATGCACGATCAAAGTTTGGTTGTAACTAGGGTTCCAAATCATAAGTAAAAAAATTGATTTTCTCAAAATTAGGTAGAACCAATCTCAAAGTGAAGGGCTTGTTGAGAGGATTTTGATGCCACTTGAATCGCGTCAATCAGATTCCAAATGAGCAAGATATGGCTAGTTAAATTTGCAAAAGAAAAGGGTTGATCGACTTTGATGACATCAACATGATGATGTAGCATAAGTAAATGAGGTGGACCAATCAGGTAGTGGCACGTGGCAGACACGGTGTGATGACATGGACCAATCATAGACTGACACATGTTCCCTTGGTGGGAAATTATATTGTGCCACGTGGAAATTTCATTGTCGTTGGTCATAGTTTATTGGTTCAAAATGTTGGTTGGGGGATTGAAACCTACAACCTTTCTTTCCCAGTTTTACCTCTCAACCAATACCACATGCAAACCTTTTTAACCTAAATGTGGCATGGGTTATATTTGAAGTTGATACTCCTGAATTTTGGGGGTTGATAGTATGGTAATAATAGTCCATGCAAAACATAAAATCAAACCTAAAAAGATTATGATACGAGGCTTGGTTAATACAAGTCACAAATTTTAAGGGAGAATATATATTTTAAATTATATTGTTAAGCCCAAAATTATAAGGGCCATTTCAAAGGGGGTAGGTTTATTTTGGAAGATTCATTGTTGTAAATGGGAGATAATGTTTATTTTCAAAATTATATGGTTATGAACCATATTAGGCAAAAATTGTGTATAAAAGGGGGGTATCCTAGGAGTTTTAGTTAGTGGTGATTTGTGAGAGAATTTTCTTGGAGAGTTTAAGTGTTCAACTCTGTGCATCAGAGGAATGTCATACTGCTGCACTTGAAGAAGAACTTTGTAACTCTTTGTAATTGGGAGACTTGGAACTTTGTCCAGTTGAAGACCTTGTTACCACTTTTGGATCATAATCAAGGATCATGCACTCTGTTGGAGAGAGGCCCAAAGACATAGCCATATTGGTGAACTCCATTATCAACTCGTGTTCTTGTCTTCTTTCTTCTTTCTCTCTTTTGTTAAATTCATCTCTTTATTATTGTTGTGGTTCTTTAAGAATTTAAATTACGCTATAAATTCCTTCAAGTTAATTGTTGTACTAGTTTATCATGCACGTGAAATAGTCATAGATCCTAACAATCAGATCAATGATAGTAACAAAGATGAGATAGTTGCCATTGTAAAAACACAACAAAAATGTCGTCTGCAATTCATAAAAAGACACTTCATACATGATGAAGAAGAACAATGTTATGACCATGTTAGGGTAGTGATGTGGCAAGGGGAAAGATATGGTGAAAATAGTCCAAGACATCACAATGAGAATTAAGTGCTTATGGAGATAAGGGTCTGGCATAAGAACAAGAATAAAGAAACAATGATAGAGATAATAGACATGGCATTCTCTTGAACGAACTCCAACATGACATCAAAAAAAGTCCTATGAGTGGAAATGTCAATAATAGTCCAAGAAAGAAAATATATTGCTTAGCAAAAATGGATTGATGATGACTTGTATGTGTCTTCTGCTTGTGTAAAGACATCTCAAGGATACAAGCACATGTGAAGAGTAGTTTTGAGCCTTTATGATTCAATTTGAAGTAGTTGGGAGGGTATTTAATGACAATTTTAAGTTTTATTCGACCCAAGGTATATCAATACAACAAAAGCATGAAGAGTTCATATGTCCTACTATTTTGGGAGTTGTTTGAGTAGTTAGGCAAGGTGGAGCACAAATATAGGGTAGTTTTAAGAATCTTTTAACTCAGTATTGAACAAGTCCCAAGCATCTAGGGACACCTACAACCAATAAGGCAAGACACATGTCTTCATATTTTTATTGCCCATGTTGCAAACATTTAGGAGGTCAATGTAGACTATAAAGCACAACCTTAGGCTCTTTTGTAGTTAGTTCTTATTAGCAAGACTATGTATTGTAACTTTGTTCAAAGTTCTTTCATGTTGATTAAGAATTGTAACTCATTTTTCTCAAGGGGAATAATATGGTAAAATTTATATTTTCTTAAGGAATAAGTCATTCTCACGCATCTACTATTGTAAAGATACCTTTTAGCAATAAAATCTCAGTATTTTTTACCTTCCTTATTGTTATATCATTGTGTGTCATGTATTGGTTGAACAAATATTTATGTGAATTCCATCCATTCCTTTAATATTTGTCTCTTTTTAGCACCTTTAGGTAGAAGAAATATACTTTCTTTGGAGATTGTAAGTTGTCTGATGGTTGCAAAATAGTGACCTAGTTGTGAAAAAAAAATCTTCAAAATTGTTGAGAACTCAACCCTACTTACAAAACATTGATACATTGGTCTATGAAAACATTTGAATTGTGTAAAGTTAAGATGGTTATTGAACAATTGTGTGCTACAAAACAACAATATTAGTCTTAAAGTATCTAGTGCATCACCTCAATATCATATAGGTTTCATTGTAAGCACTCTTTCCCCTTTTCATCAACAACATCGTTAGTTCAAGTCAATTTAGGTGACCTCTCTAGAGGTTGGTCTCAACTATTAGAGCCCACACTCTGTGAGACCATCCCATGTTTCAACAGGTAGTTGATTTGGTAACTCATCAAGGTTGCATACTTCATTGATAAGGGTAATAATATTTATGCATCAAATCCTTTGACATAACATTTATGTAACTATAAAAATGATATGATGGAATCATGATTAAACTAAATCCTGGATCTAATATCACAAGCACATGCAATCTTAAGTATACATTCTCTAGATCACTATGTAAGGATATGGGCCATTAATGATATGTAAAAAAATCTATATATAAAAAGGAGTATTAAAATAATTAACATTCAATTTCTACTCGTTAATGCAACAAGTATAATATAATGAGGAATCTAATCATCCTCGGCAAAAAAAAATGTTTTATGAAGAGGGCATTCTTGCTATAGTGATGATTGTGAAATTAATCTATTTGGGGGAACCAAAGTATTATGTGTCTTTGGTATTTTAGAAAAAATACATAGATTATACTCTACATGTACCACATGTGCCTTATTATTAAGATTGAACTTTAAGGGTCAATGAAGTGTAGAAGGCATCATTCTGATGGTATATATCGAAAGACATGCTAAAAAATACTACATGCTAAGTAATTACGCATAAAATGGAGTATTGTATCAATAGTAATAGGTCTAAGTATAAAGGGAAAATAGATAACAACTAGTTACAAATCATAAAAAAAAACTAACAATGATCCCTAAATTCTATAACTTTTTTAAATTGACATTGATGTTGTCCAAAAATTATTTGCTACAAATGTTCAAACTTGACCCATTATCTATCAAAGCCCTTTTTATTTTATATTATTGAAATTTGACAATAATAGATACCAATATATGTTTCTAAATGATTGAAGGACTAGATAATCCATGAGAGACAAGAGGGATCTTATAACCATGATTATAAATGATCTCTAAAATTATAACAACTTCTATGTAATTAACATTGGCTAGTTTGATTGTTGGCTCTGAAACTTTCCTGCTCTGCATCATTTTTTAACTTCCTTGCTCATGGTGTCTGTCGAAGGTGGGGCCATATCCCCCCGCCTGTTAATCTTCTCGCGGATTTTGCTATGGTGGCAGGCTTTATGGCAAATATACCTACTCTTTCTCGGGATGATGTATCCCATGGTGATAAGGTGTCCATTCATTATGGGGGGGGCCATGATTACTCCGCATGTGAAAGAAATGACAGTCAATCGTACCGATAGAGTGGTATTGTTGGGACCTATAGTGGTTCCCCAGGTAGGGGATTCTTCAAACCCCTCCTTGTGAACAATGTGACTATTTCCAATTCCAAGGATATTGACGTTCATGTTGAGATTGTTTCCAAGGCTGGGGAGATAGAGAAGGTATAACCTAATGGTAGCACACATGCCAAGGGCCGGAAGAGTGTACTTGTAGGCAACCCTCTAGGCAGGTTGAATCCCAATTTGTCCTTGAATGCTTACAAATTGAGGAAGACACGACTATTGTCTTACCAAATGTCTTAGTGGATCACATTATGCTCACTATGAACAACACTTTGGTGGGGAATTTTTTTCTCTCAGACCCACCATTGACATGTCAGGAAATGGGATACTGCTGAATGGAAACAAAAAGGCAGTGTCTCTATTAGCACCATGCTTGGTGCTCTCTTTCTTTTCAAATTTATGACAGAAGAGGATGGTGTCATGGTTCTCTCTGGATTTTGGACATATGGAAAACATCATCTCTCTCTCTATAGATGGAAACCTGGTTTTGACTTGGGTACTGATCTGCACAAGTTTGGCCTCATTTGGGTTTGCCTTCTAAGACTCCCTCTGGAATATTGGGATGATTCGGTTTTCAGATGGATTGGAAATACGTTATGGCACTTTGTGGTGGTTGATGAGGTTACCCGGATAAAATCCAAGTTGATGTATGCTTGTTTCTATGTTTTGGCCATGGTGAGTAAAAATATTCCAAAATTAATTACTCTAAAATCTAAACTGGGAAGTTGAACCCAAGCTCTGGTTTATGAAAATGCTACTCTCTTTCTATCAGAAGTGTTCTAAGCCTAGCCATTTGATTTTTGAATGTAAGGCCCCTAATCATAGACCTCTTAAGATAAAAGAACCTATGACCAATGTGGACACCTCAAATAAGGGGAAAACTGGCTCTATGTCTAATAGTGATGACTATCCCTTTTGGGAAGGCATAAATAAGTTACGTGAAACCCCTAACAAATTTACTTGTAGGTCTATTGCAGTTTTGGCCCTCCCCTATCGGACTCTGTTGTTGACCTACTCCCTAATGGGGAAGCTCAGCCCCTGCCAGGTGAGGATGGACATGTGTCTGACATGCCTGTTTGTGGCCCTCCCATGGGGATAGGAAATTTGGAAGAGGGGGAGATCCCGAGCCATCCATCAACCCCTACCAACAAAACTAAGGAAATCATGATTTCAAATACCCCTATTTCAAGTGAGATGATTGAGAAAACTTGTACTATTATCGCAATGAATTATTTTATTCCACTAAAGAAATTTTCTTCACCAGGCGCCTCCTCAAGTAGTTGTTTCCTATCTGGTGATGAAGGCTAGATAACACAGAGGAGGAAGACTATGAATATGAAAACTGATGTTGGGATAGATTCAAATATGGGTCGTACTTCATTGAGACTCTCGCAACACAAGGAAGCAATAAGGAAAATCACCACTAGAAGGCAGAGGACCCCAGAAGCATCATCCAAATCAAAGAAATGAAGATCCTTTCATGAAATATATGGGGCCTTAATAGTCCCCACAAATAATATGCCCTAAGAATTGTATTATGGAAAATAGGATTGATGTTCTTTAGCTTGAAGAAGTCAAAATGATTGATAAATCCTTTATTATCATTGTTGACAAAATTTGGCCTCGATCTCAGTTCATCATTTTCAATGCCAACGGGGCCTTTGGTGGGGTGGTTACCATGTGGGATCCTCAATGAATTTCTAGCACTCTTGTCTACTCAAACAACTTTCTTGCCACTAGATTATCTTCTCATAACACCTCGTTGCTTCTTATCAATGTGTATGCTTCCAACGCTAGACAAGGTCATCTTACCCTTTGGAATAACATTTCACTTTTGATCTAAAATGATCCTAATGCTCATTGGATGGTTGTTGGGGACTTTAAATCCCCTCTTTTCCCATCAGAAAAGTCATGGGACTTACTAGATTACTTTGATAACATGATGAATTTGGCTAACTTTATTAGCAGGAATGGGCTTCTGTATGTGGATTTGATTGGACAAAAATTTACTTGGTCCAATCATAGGAAAGATGAACACCTCATTTAGGTCAGAATTGAAATATTTTTAATCTCAGCCAATAGGGATATTGGCTTCAATGCCTCTCTACATTCCCTTCCAAGGATGATGTTTGACCATAATCCCATCCTTCTAGTGTGTCCAATTCGATGTGCCAAGAGTGGTTTTACCTTTCATTATGAAATCGTGTGCACTTCTCATCCAAAATTTAGGGACTGCATTAAAAACTGGCGGAACTCCCTTGTCACTGGAACACCTATGTTTAGGGTGAATCAAAAATTGGATCTGATTCAAAGAAATGTGAAGGGATGAATAAAATTACCTTTGGAAATATTTTTGTTAGAAAGAAGGAACTGAGTGGTAAGTTGTCTGTGATCCAAGAGCGGATTGACCAAGGGGATATCCTTGATGCCATTCATAAAGAAGAGGAAATTATAAGAAGGGAATGGAAGGAATTATGTAACAAGAGGAAGTATTTTGGAAGCAGAAATCAAGAGTACAATTCTTGAAGGAAGGGGACAAAAACTCAAGTTTATTCCACAAGTCGACTAGTAGACACAAACATATAAATATGATTAGTTGTTTAAGAAATTATCAAAATTAGGAAATCAAAGAGGATGATCTTTTGGGGACTATGGCCTTAGAATAATCTCATAGGTTGTTTGAGGATGACAACAAAATTAGGGATTCTCTTTTGGATGATAATCTCCTTCAATGCTTTCTGACTTCCCTGAATGAGCTGAACAACGTTGTTATAATGTCCCCTGTTACAAATGATGAGGTACAAATGGTGGTCTTCTCCATGGGTGTTTTCAAAGCCCCAGGCCTTGATGGCTTCCCTCTAGATTTTTTCTATGAGTTTTGGGAAATCGTTGGCGTTGATGTCACATTGGCCACTAAGGACTTCTTTAGAGCAAGTAAATTGCTAAAAAAGTTAAATTCCACCTATATTGCCTTGATCCCAAAAGTTCAAGAACCCACATGCCTCAAGGATTTCAAACCTATCAGTCTTTGCAACACAGTCTATAAAATCTTTTCCAAGGTCGTCGTTAACAGGATTAAGCCTTTTATTTATAATCTCATTAGTTATAGCCAGAAAGGTTTCATTCCAAGTAGACAAATCTTAGATGTTGCCATCACCACTCATGAGGTTATTCACTCTATGGACAAATGTCGTCATCCTGGTAGGGTTTTGAAGCTGGACATTTCCAAGGCCTATGATAGAGTTGATTGGGACTTCTTGTTTAAAGTCCTTAGGAAGCTAGGGGTGGGTGACATGCTACTTAATCTTATTAGGGAATATATTACCATTGTTAATTACTCTGTCCTTGTTAATGGTTTCCCTGGGGAATCCTTCAGAGATTCTAGTAGAATTCGTCAAGGCAACCCTTTGTTCCCTTACCTCTTCATTATCTTGGTTGAGGTTGTTGGTATAAATTTTAGTTCCTTGGTTCACAATGGAACCTTAAAAGGGATCAAACCTACCTCCTCCATCCCCCCTACTATTTTACAATAGTTTGTTGATAATACTATCCTCTTTGGGGTTGCATTGGTTGTTGAAGCTAGGGGGTGGAAAACATTCCTTAACCAATATGAAGATGTGTTTGGTCAACATATCAATTATGATAAGAGCAATGTTTATTTCTTCCACATTGTTGCTAGACTTCAAAACAAGATCAAGGGTATTTTGGGATGCCAGATTGCCTCCCTCCCATGTACCTATCTTGGATTGCCCCTCACGATTAAGGTTGTGTCTAACTCCTTTTGGAATTCCATTCTTGAAAGAATGCAAAAGAAACATGTAGGTTGGAAGGGCAAACTTATCAGTAGTGTAGGTAAACTTCAACTCTTGGCCTCCTCTTTGCAAGGGATCTTTCTATATTTTCTCTCTTTATTTAAAATATTTGCCCTAATGTTTGAGAAGTTGGAAAGAATTCAAAGAACCTTCCTTTGGACAGGTATGGAAGAAAATAAGAGGTTGGCACTGGTTGGCTAGGACAAAGTTTGCTACCCGAAAAGCAACGGTGGACTAGGGATTAGGAAAATTTCTCAATTAAATAAGGACCTCATGGAAAAAACTGGATGGAAACTTGCTAACCAAAAGGCAGATTGGTGTCACATCATGAATGCCAAATGTTGGTTGAAAATTTTGCAAACTAGGTGAGTTTATAAAATTGTAGTTTCAACTACAGTGTGTGAGATTGAATCTCTCCTAATTTTTAAGAGAAGGCTCTCCCCCTTTAACTTACTACTCTATCTTTCTAAAATAAGATACAACTTTCAATTACTAATCTAATCGGTGCGGTACATCATCCTATCCTTGTTTTTAAGATAGATGTTATTCTTTTCCTCTTTTTTCAAGAAATAATTTACAATATAGAGCAAAAATAATTCTTGCAATTTCATTGTTACAAATTAAATTATAAAGCAATAATGATACAATATGGATAAGTAAAGAAGCAAAGTTTCTATAAAGGCAAAAAGTCCTATGTTGCTTCTCCAGTACGAGAAAGAGTGCTTAATATCAAAGTCTTAAAACTCGTTGTTGTCCTATCAACCTTTTTATAAATACTTATGTAACCCAATGTGTTAATTAAGAAAATCAAAGTAAAGCACAAAGTCTTCAATCTGACACTTAATTATACTTTAGATAATATTTTTTTGAAATAATAATATGAAGTTCAAAGTCTTAAAGTTGTGATTTCCTTTTCCAAGATGACACAATAAAGAACAAAGTCTTCAAGGTGCTACCATAATATATATTTCGGCTAACTTTAACTTGAAAATACCAATATGAAGCACAAAGTCTTCAAAATGATATCACAATCACTAATTCCTAATTCTATTAACAAAATTCAAAATATGACACAAAGTTCACAAATTAACAATTGCCTCTACACTTTAACAAGATTCTCTCAACACACCTTTACTTGAGCAAAATAAGAATTATAATAAAAATGACATAAGAACACTCTCGCCATAAACCACAAATGAATCTAACACAAAGTCTAGATGCCAAAGCTTTCTTCTTATTTCATCAAGTTTGTAAAATCACAATAGGAACATAGAGTTTCACTTTTTCTCTTCACTTCAATAGAGTTTTGGTATATAGATTAAAGAATCTAGATCTAAAAAGATCGATCCTCCCAGATCCTTATTACAATGAAAATCCTCATATATAGAGAGGAGAGGTGCAACATGAAACTAGGAAATTTACAACTATATTGTGACCAAGTGAAAGGTGGAGTTCGATTTGACTTCGGACACGTGCAAGTTCAGGATGCAAAAACTTGAATACAAAATGACACTTGAGGTGACAATTTAGAATACAAAATGACACTAGGCTAGAGATGCATAAAAATGACTAAGTGTCTAGAGCCTTGTATTTTTCATCATTGTCTCCATTTTTCTTCAAGAAATATTCATATTGTTGCAAGGTAGCCTGTATTTCACAATCATCTGATCCCAATGTGTTGAATCTAGCATCTAGAGTGGAGTTGCAAAAATGGATTTGAAGAATTCTCAGAGCTGGACAAAAAAGACCAAAGATGTGGTTCATAAAGTGCATTTCGGACTTATAAGTCCGATTTGCATTTGGGAAGGGTCAACAATCATAAAGGTGCATATCAGACTTATAAGTCTAAAATGCACTTATGCAAAAGATAGGAAAAAAATACTCTTTGGTGTGAATTGGGGTTATAATCCTGATTTACACCTAAGAAAGAATCATGGTGCGAGTTGAGGTTATAACCCCGATTTGCACCAACACTTAGCACTCGACAAAATGGTCAAAGGAAAACGGTGTGGGTCGGAGTTATACCCCGACATAAACCGTTATAGGGAGACTCAATGTAGATTGGGGATATGACCTCGATATACACAATTGGGTAAGGCCTCAAAGTAGGTCAGGGTTATGGCCTCGATCTACACCAAAATGGGCGAACTTGGTGCAGGTCGAGGTTATAACTCCACCTTGCACCAGAGAGGGAGAACTTGGTGTAAATTGGGGTTGTAACTTTGACTTGCATCAGAAATGGGACTTGGTTATGAAGTGGTGCAAATAGGGATTACAAACCCAATTTGCACGAGACTAAATTTTTTGAAGGGGAAGAGTAATTCGGGTTTGTAACCCTGATTTATACCAAAACACAAAAACTATCTTAAAAGAGACAAAAAAGGACTAGAACCTCTGAATTGAGAATTGAGGGTCCTAAATCATGCATGATACCTTGAAAAACATGCTTAGAGCACATGGAATACAATTTGGACAAAATTTGTAGGGGTTATCCTAATTTTGTGACATAGCCAAAGATGAGGACAACACCAAGTACCTTGGCCATGACATTTTTTTACAAATTTTTGAATTTGGATGGTGTTCATGTTGGCAAGAGACACTATACCGAAAGAGATAAGTGCTTGAGGATTGTTTGGGTGTTGTCATTGATGGCAACTCAGATCAAAAGCTTCATCCAAAATATGCAAAATCATCCTACCGGAATTTCAAAGTCTACTTTGCTTAAGTATGGAAGGTGGAACATAGTGTTCATCAGAATAAGAGTACATTTAGTAGAACTCAAGTTTGGGTACACATTTTTCTTTGCGGTGGAAGGGGTAGTTGATTGGATGTTTGGAATAGCTTAGTCCACAATCCTAGCCTCTGGTATTGATTCTCATGCAAGATTGAAGATCTGACATCTAAAATCTTAGGAAGAACAAAGTTATTTGGGTGATTAGTGATAAAGTGTGTTATGCAAAATATTTGGGATGATTTTGTTGATTGGTTCTGAGTTTGAGGTTGTCGAGCCGACATATGTGAATCATATAATCAATTTGTTTTGTCCTGCATGTGCATTAGTAATTGGATTGAGCCGACTCCTTTTTACACATTTCATGTTTTGCAAATGTTTTTGGAGCCGAAATGTTGTCGACCTAAAACAAGTGATGTGGATATATAGGACCAATATATATGATCATTTTTGTGATCAATTTTGGTGTGCAAAGATTGTATGAGCATATGTGCATAGTTTTACATGCGCTATATTTGGATTTATGCTTCGATGTATGACAAAACAAGAAAATAGAGCAGTGTGCCAGAACAATGGAAGTATGATACTTTGTGCTTAACCAGAGCTGCACTTTGGCATTTATAGATGCTATTAATCAATTCAAACAATCAAGTTATTATTTATAAACATTTGTAGGACAGGGTCCTCCAGGGATTGTAGCCCTCTCTTGTAAACTAAGCAGTGAGCTCTAGGTAGTGTGACTGAATGCATTTGCATTCCCCTTGTAATATTATTATACTCTTGATCACAGTATTTTAATATTGTCAGTCTCAATCCCATCGTGGTTTTTCCCTTTCCGAATTTCCACATAAAAATTTTGGTGTTATGGTTTTGTGCTTGTTTGTATTGAGTTTCCGCACTTTACTTTTATTCATTTGCATTGAGTGGTTTAAGAAACAGTTCAAGAAAGTTAAAAATTGCAGAACACTAATTCAACCCCCCCCCCCCCTCTAAGTGTTCATTGATTCCAACAATTGGTATCAGAGCCTAGTTCCTCGGAGGAAGCCTAACAACTTGAGGAAGATCCCGGATGGTGAATCAATGGACTCCAGTTTACAGAAACAACTCAATGTGGCACTTGAAGATCTAGATACAACAAGAAAAGAAGAAAATAGCTTGAGAAGAAATCTGAGTGATGCTGAAGACTTCATTGAGTCATTGAAGGAAAAAGTGAACACATCCAGAGAAAAGATAAAGGAGCTTATGGACAAACTCAAGGAGAAAGAAGACCAAAGCATTGATAGCCAAGTCTTAAAAGACAAGACAAATGAATGTGAAAAACTTGCTAGAGATAATGCAGCCTTGAAGAATGAAATGCAATCCATTGTGATGAAGCTGACAAAGGAGATTGAAGACAGGGATAAGAATGAGGAAAGTTTGACTTATTCATTAAAGGATAGATCTTATGAATATTGTAGAGTAAATTGAGAAAATGATAAGGCTTTAATTGATACAATCCAAGAATAACGAGTGAGAGCTTGAAAGGCAAGTCATAATTCTGAGAGATGAACTTACCATTGCTAATGAGTGAAAATAAAAATTCAAGGTTAGCTCAATTAAGCTAGATGAGATGCTACAAAGTCAGAAGAGTAGAGATGATAAGCAAGGACTTGGATATGAGAAAGGAGAAAGGTCTAGATTTGGTCAAAGTAATGCTAAACCTCATCATCAAAAGAACAAGAGATCTCTAGTAAGACAACCTAATTCTTAAAAATTCAATGGTAAATGCTTTATTTGCAATAAATTTGGTCATATGGCAAGTCAATGCAGAAATAGGGAAAATCAGAATAGCTCCTCATTCTCAGGAAAATGTTTCAATTGCAATAAGTATGGTCAGAAGTTAAATGAATACAAAAGTATGAAAAATAGGAGAAATATGAGATGCTATGCTTGTGTAAGATTTGGACACATTTCTAATCAATATAGGTCAAGGGGAAATCAAGGTAATTCTAGGCCTACTCAGGGAAACAACATTGTTTTCTATGCTTGCAACAAATCCGGTAACATTGCAAAATTCTGCAGAAGCAAGAATATGAACAAGAATGCTCCAACAGACAAGAACAAGTCAGATGAAAATGGGAAAAGTGAAGGTTGAAGAGATCATAGAGCAGTGCAAGAAGAAATGGGTCAAAAAGGGTGATTTCGCACTTGATTCTAGTGTTGGAACCTCATCCGGGAACTAAGGCACTTGGCCTGAGGGGGAAGCTTTTCATGCAGATCCTAAAAAAACCCCCATCTAAGATTTGTAATTGGTTGTGGCAGGTTGCAGATGATTGTGAATGATTGTACAGTCGATCCCGAAGGATCTTTGGAAGACTTCATGTTGATTTGTCTCCAAAATAATATTCATGAGATATAGAGCATCTGAAAGAGTTAGCATTGAGCATTTATTATACCTAAAAGTTAGGTATGAGGTGGATAAAAAGGGCGATTTAACTCTCATTTCTCATATTGCATTTGAAGCGAAAGAGCAGGAGATCTTGGCGAAGAAGACTGTATAGTGAACCCAGAGCTTTGAAGAGATTTGACGAAGATTTCTTGCATCCAGTTGGAGGCTAAAAGGTATTTTTTAGAGTTTGAAAAATTTCTCTGTTTATAACCTAAAATTTGACAACGACATCATCTGTTGTGGCAACTCTGTTGGATGTTGACATAACTGATAGTGTAAGGCCAAATTTTAAGAAACACCCATATAAATCGATGGAAGATGATCTGAAAGGAGCATTTTCATCGCTTTCGTATGGTGTTTTGCATGTTGAAGATATTAGGGTTTACATTCATTGCAACATTGAAGAGCTCAGGAACGCTTAAATGATGAAACTTTATACAGAGCACATGAAAGATGGCATGGGAAACCTAAAGCCTGAATTCAAATCTCTCTAGGACAAGGGTTTCTTTCAATTCGTAAACTTTCCAATTTTTTATGAACCCGAATGGGTTAGATACATTCTCAAAAGAGTTCATGACTAATTCATATGGCTTGACAAGCCACATAAGATCACAAAGCTAGCAATCAAAGCCATAACATGTTTGAATGCAACCAGTAAAGTTACTGGCCTAAGGAATGTAAAGAAATAGACCATGACAGAGGCAACTAGTTCCCAACATGATGGGATATTGATGACAATCAGTGACATTATTGAATATGATGTCAAGTTTGCATCCATGGCGATAGGCTACAAGGTCTACTAATCCAGTAGAGACAACTCAGTATCTAGTACAACCATTTACGTTGCCTACCAAATTCTCAAAGAAGACAAGTTGTATGATCAGTGTGGGGTGCTCTAGAGTGAGCTCACGAACAATCTGAAGAAGATAAAGAAAGACAAAAAACATATATTTAAATATGGTACCCTGATTATCTGCATATACTTCTATTTCATGAATGAGGTCCCCGATGTAGGCAAAGTTCAATGGGCCTATGATAGGTCGGTGGCAGTGCAAATAAAGGAATCTCTAGAAGGGTTAGGAGATCTACAAGGTCAAAAATCTATTTTGTGGGGATACTTCAAAACCTTCCAAGGCATGGTGCAGAGCAGGGAAAGGATCCTTGAGGAAATTGTGGAAAAGTATGCAGACTCCATATGCTTCATGGTGGGCACTGACCAATGCTTAATGGAGGCTATTGAACCCAAGACAACATGGATCATGCTCATGGGGTATGAGTTTGATGGTAATAATCTTAATGGGTATGCTCAGAACCTCTTGAGAAAATCGGTGGACAAATCAGAGGGAATATTTGGAACATATAAGGAGAAAAGGTTGAGCTTGCACTCCCAATTCACCAAACCTGGGATGTAGAGAAGAGTGAGGAAGGAAGTGGAGCAACTAGCAGAGGATATGGGAATTACAAAGGAGGCATCCTGAAGAGCCAGAGAGAGGAACATATTGAAAGATGAAGATATGATCAAACCAAAGAAGACCAAACTGGAAACTCTTTCACTAAAGCCAAGGCAAACAAGGGAATCAACACCTTCCTCCGATGCTCAAAATCTTGTCCCACCACCAAAGCCTCAATCCAAACCATCCAGTGGAGCTGAGAAGAGGAAGAAAGGGAAACTAGGAAGATTATGTGGAAGCCACTATGGAAGAGGAGACTAAATCAGATGAAGCAATGAGATAATCCAAGAAGAGTGCTACTGCTACTAGGGTTGTCAAGATGCAACCATCTGAAGAAGGTCAGCCTAGAAGGAAGCCAAGAGTTGAAGTTGAACAATTCGACATAACTCTTGAGCAAGCAAAGGAAGAAATAATAGAACAAGGTAATCTCAAATTGCTTTCTCAATTTTATGATCAATTGGATGAGAAAGGGAAGAGATCACTAGAAGAGGTTACAATTGTATATTTGAATAAGTATAGCAAGGCACTTATAGAAATTGCATCTGAAGTTCCCAAAAGTTTGTATGATATTTTGGATTTTAGAAAAGAAACCGCTAGAATAGAAGAGGAGAGAATAAGGGAATATGAGCTAGTGCAACTCTGTCCGGTAATTGGCAAGATAGAAGTTGACAGAATTCTTTAAGAAATTAGATTTAGAAGCAAAACCAAAGTAAATAAAATAATGATTGGGAAGAATGAGGACGTACACAAGGAGACACATGAAATTTTGAGGGAAATACTTCAAAAGTATAAGTATGATGTAGTTGCTGAGAAATCTCAAGAAAGTGTTCAAAGGTATTTCAAAATTCCTTGGGATGCCACCCATAGGAGATAAACCAAAAATTGTAAAACCAGTTAAACAAACAACTAAACAAGTTACTGCTGCAGATGATATTGATGATAGTCAAAAGATTGCAGAATTAGGTGAAGCAACTCAAAATCATCCAATGATGACTGTTGAATCAGAGAATAAAGTTGAGGAGGTTGGTAATGAGAAGGAAGAGGATACAAAGAAGGAAGAGAAGGAGAAGGATGAAGGCAAGGATGAATAGGTTTCAGTGGCAATAGACACCATGGAATCTAAAAAGAGCAAGCAAATAATGAGCGACACAAATCTCATCCAAGGACCTATCAATCTTAATTCCTTATCTCTTGTTCAAGCACTCAAATTTATGACAATTGCCCAAGCTAAAGCTAGTGAAGACTTATTGAAGTCCCACACCAAGGGCAAAGATTTTATATCCTTACCTACAAGTGTTTTTGAGATAATTTTGCTATCTTTCAAGAAAGACACACTTGAATCACCCTTTGACAAGCTGAGAAGTATGCTTAAGTCAGTGGACTCCCATTTTGAATCCCTAGAGAAAGTTGTTAAAGTAAAATTACTGAGCCATTTCAATGCCATGAGGTTAAGGACAGTTTTGAGGATGGTTGAAGGAGATAGGATTAGTCTGATTACTAGTGTGAAGGGCATTCAAGAGGCATTGGATGAAGGAGGAAAAATATACAAGTCATGTCTTCTATTGCCGAAGTTCACTATAGAGATTGAGAAGAATATCAAAGAGTGTGAAGGACAACTGGCTAATATATCTCAATCCTATGCCCTACAAGTCATCTTTGCTAGTCATTATGAAGCTCAAGTGATACTTTCACTAGATAAAATCAAGAGAAAGATAAAATAGTTGGTAGAGTGGGAGAATTGAGGAACCTAATCACTCCCTGGTTGGATACTCTACTTAGTAGTCAACATGATACCATGAATGCACTGAGTAAGAGTGTTCCTTCAGACCTCAGGGGAGAAGAAATGCATGCATATCTATTCAGTGCTCTCATCAACATTTTGGAGAACCTAAAGAAAGGTTGGGATGATCACTTGCAGTCCTTGAGGACTATTTTTGCAGACATCTTCAATTTTTTGTAAGTTGTTGTGTATACCCTTGTACATACAATTTTGAGCAGATACCTACCTTTGTCATTGATGTCAAAGGGGGAAAGAGAAGTGAAAAATGTTGTATATTCTCAGCGGGAGCCTATTGCAATCTTGCATTTTCAAAGTTTTGAAATTTTGCAGTGTATGACATTTTTGGTTTAACGTAGTCATTTTTCACCAAGTGTTGCCATCAATGCCAAAGGGGGAGATTGTTGGCAAGAGCATTGGACTAGAAGAGATAAGTGTTTAAGGAGTGTTTGGGTGTTGTAATTGATGGCAACTTAGATTAGAAGCTTCATCCAAAATATGCAAAATCATCCTACTAGAAGTTTGAAGTCTACTTTGCTTAAGTTTGGAAGGTGGAACACATTGCTCGTCAAAATAAGAGTACATTGAGTAAAACTCAATTTTGGGTGCACATTTTTCTTTGCGGTGGAAGAGATAGTCGATTGGATGATTGGAATATCTTAGTCCACAATCCTAGCCTTCGGTATTGATTTTCATGCAAGATTGAAGATCCAACATCTGACATTTCAGGAAGAACAGGGTTATTTGGGTGATTAGTGGTGTAGCGTGTTATGTGGAATCTTTGGGATGATTTTTTTGATTGGTTTTGAGTTCAAGGTTGTTGAGCCGACATACGTGAAATATATAATCAATTTGTTTGGCCTACATGTGCATTAGTAATTGGATTGAGTCGACTCCTTTTTACACGTTTCATGTTTTGTAAATGTTTTTAGAGGGGACATGTTGGTGACCTAAAACAAGTGATGTGGATTATAAGACCGATCTATATGATCATTTTTGCGATCGATTTTGGTGTGTGAATATTATATGAGCATCTATGCACAGTTTCACGTGAACTATCTTTGGATTTATGCTCTAGTGTATGACATAACAACATAACAAAGTAGTGTGCCAGAACAGTGGAAGTAAGATACTTTGTGCTTAACTAAAACTACACTTTGGCATTTGTAGATGCTATTCATCAATTCAAACATTCAAGTTATTATTTGTAAAAAATTGTAGGACAGTGGGTCCCCCAGGGGTTGTAGCCCTCTCTTGTAAACTGAGCAATGAGTTCTAGGCAGTGTGCCTGAATGCATGTACATTCCCCTTGTAAAATTATTATACTCCTGATGACAATATTTTAATATTGTGGGTCTTAATCCCATCGTGGTTTTTCCCTTTCTGAGTTTCCAAGTAAAAATTATGGTGTTATGGTTTTGTACTTGTTTGTATTGAGTTTGTGCACTTTACTTTTATTCATTTGCATCAATTGGTTTAAGAATCAGTTCAAGAAAGTTAAAAATTGCAGAACACTGATTCACCCCCCTCTCAGTGTTCATTGATTCCAACAATTCCAAAAGGCTCTAAAATATGGAATGATATTATAAAATGCAAAGACATCATATCTCAAGGATTAAGGTGGCTCATGGGCAGTGGCAAAAATATTCACTTTTGGGAGGACTGTTGGATGGGGGATAAACCTTTAGCTTTTATCCCTTCTTTCAGAAAACTGCATGGTTGTGCTACAACCTTCTTTGTTTAGTGGGTTTATAATTATCTCATAGGTAACAATTGGAAGGACATTTCTCTCTATTGTCATGACTAGCCTCACCTTCTGCTTATTGCCCTGGAGGTGCAGAACATGCTTAACAAGGTTTGCCTATACTTCTTCCCTTGTGAGGATAAATTTATTTAGAAATGGAACTCAAGGAGACTTCAATGTTAAATCAGCCTATTGTGCAGTCTTGTTCAGGATAACAACTCTCCTAATTGGTGGAAGCAAGTTTGGAACCCCCACCTCATCCCCAAAATCAATTTCTTCTGGTGGATAGCCCTCCATAACAAAATCCTCACTCAAGGCAACCTTACTAAAAAAGGTTTTCAAATTCCTAATAGATGTGTAATGTGTAAATTGGATGAAGAAAGTGTTCCCCAATTATTTCTCCATGGTGCCTTTGCCAGAGCCCTTTAAGGGATGATCTATTAGAAGTTTAATTTCTATTAGACCATGAATGAGGACTTGACTCCCTTGATTAATGAATGGAGAGGTTCTTCATCTAATCCCTTGATTTGTCAGTTATGAAAGCAAGTTCCACCACACTTGGGATGGATTATTTGGAAGCAAAGGAATAACATGATCTTCCATGATGTGGAAGCCCCTGCTGAGGCAGTTTTCAGATCCTTCCTTAAGCTCCTTTTGGAGAACATTTTAATTACAATTGTTGAACCTCCCCTAACCCCCCTCTATTCGTGACATCGAGGTATCTAAAAAATGGAACCTTCCCTTCTCTTATGCAACCTTTGATAATACTAAGCGCTTGCTAAGAATGAATACCAAATGGGTACTTCCTCCTTTTGGTTTCTACAAGCTAAATTTTGATGGTGCTGCCATAAATTCCCAGGGTTTGGCCACTATTGGAGGGGTTCTAAGATTATATTTTTGTAAGTTAGTGGTTGCTTATTCTAGAAATTTGAGTGGATGTACAAGTAATCAAGCTGAAGGTATGGCTTTGGCATGGGGTCTTCCCATCGATCTCTCCATTGACATTCGTGCCATTATCATTGAAGGGGATTTTAAACTTATCATAGATGTTGTCAAAGGATTGAACTAAATCAATTGGACTATTGATGGTATTATCATAGATTGCTTATTTTGGGATTTGACTCCTTTGTTATAGGCCATGTTTATAGGGAAGGTAACAAGGTTGTTGATGCTTCAGTAGCACTTGGCCTCCTTGGCCAAGGCTTGAGGTGTTGGAGGAGAATGGATTCATTTCCCATTAATGTCAGATCACTCCTTGAAGGAGAGTACAACATCTGGATCCCACATGGATAACCATTTCTTTGATTTTACCCACCCTCCTTATCTGTGTCGAGGGGGCCTTTGGAGGTTGGAGTTTTTGAATTTGAAAAAGCCCAGTGTGGTGTCAACTAGAAACAACGGATGCATGATGTGGACTATCAAATGGACAAGAGTTTGTGAGGGCCACCTCATCATAATGACTCGATATTGCTTTTCTATGTTTCTCATAATGATGTAGCTTACCTGTGTTGGAATTCATGGACACCCATGTGAAATTATACACCTATGAAATGGAAGGAGCTTGTGTGGACATGTGGGTGTATAAATAATGGTATTTCTTTAAGCCTTGATTACAAGGTGGTGATATTTAAGTCTAATGTCCTTTCAAAAGGCTGGATAAACCTTTTGCTCATTCCACACAGTCTGGAGGATAACTGGAGTAATTATATCATTACTGGCTTGCATGATTTCAAAAATCTTAAGAAATCTATTAAAATTAATCTCACCATAACAAGGAAATGCTTTTTGACTATCTTCTTTGCTAAAGGGTTAATATTGAGTGAAAGAGCCTTGTTTTCAAACACCAACGAGTCTGCCACGAGAGGAGATAGAGTGTGTATTGAGCTTGATAAGCCCGATGAATTTACAAATTATTTGGTGGTCTACCATTATTGCACTGAAGGTGGTGTGGTGGATTATCCAAAGAACCTGCGAGGGCATGACAAATAGCTCTTAAATCAATTTGCTATGTCTTGGAATAATCGAAGGGTGGTTTTTTGGGGAATATCTTTTGAAGTTTTAGAGGAAGTTATTACCCAGGCTACTGGCCTTTCTCTAGAAGGAAGAAGATGGAAGCGGACGAGCCATGTGACTAATAACGACAACCTGAATAAATTCTTTGAGGGTAAGGAGGCTCCTGTGAAGCTGTAAGGTGGTTTTACCAGAGAATAACTTCAACACCCATGAAAGCTGGTGTGTTTAATGGTTATGAAATACTTTACCCTCGAGGGATTTCATAAAGTTAATTATTACTATCATATGCCCTTCTTGGATCATTTGAGGAACCATGATCTTCTTTTGTCTTCCCTTTTATCTATTTCATTCACTAGAAAGATCCATTAAGGAGGCCTTTGACCATAAAAATGAGGACAAGCAATCTGTCCCTCTCCACCAAGGTTTGATATATCACTATCACTCATCTTTGTATCCCACTCATAAAATTATGTTAATTCAACCTCCCCTGCATGGTTCCCACCCCTTTGTAGCCTAAGTTGTGGGTGAAATTTCCCCTTCTAGATTTTTCGAGCTCGCTAGTGAAGCCTTTGCTTCCTCTCCTCTTCCCTCTTCCTTTGTTACCATCACAGAGTTGGGCTCCCTTTCCTTTCCGTCTCCCTCTGCTGCTAAAGACCATAAAGCCATTTTCTCTACGAGTAAGAGAAAATTTGCTAGAAAAAGGAGAAGAATCACAATTGACAATTCTATTCTGAGAACACAAATGACGAGGACCATAATGTGTAAATTTAGGGAAGGAGAAGGTCACAAAGAATTGCCTCATGGGGCACTGGTGAGAAAAAAGAAAAGAAACAAATTGTTGTTGATATTGAGGAGGACACTAAAGGGGGGAAGGTGGTGGTAATGAACCTAATGGCGAGGAGATTTATATTGGGGTTTTGGAAGGTGGTAATTTGGGTGGTCTTGGCCCCCCACTGGGCCCCTAGGATTTGGATTAAAAAAATATGCGCTTCGCTGATAATTTGGAAGATGTAGCCCCAGACACTATTATGTAGAAGATTGACCCAGTTTTTGGTGATGTCATCTAACTTGGGTATCAAAGGGGCTAAGGGTAAGGAGGGGGTTGATGTTGATTAAATTAACAAGGGAAAGAGAGGTGGAAAGGAAAAGGGGGAGAGGAAAAAAGATAATAAGAGTAGACATCCTATGGAAGAGGACAAATAAAATATAGTGCCCACCAACTAGCTCAGGGAAGATGAGATTTAGGCCCTTAAACTTGAGGTTCGAGAGTTGAGGAGCCATCTCGATAGTCATGAGATGAATGAGGAGTTACAGGCCTTGAGGGAAGAGATAAATGAGACAAAGCACAAATGGGACTCTAGGGACAAACAACTTGTCATTATCAACAAGTTTTGCATCAGAGACATGCATAGTTTGGCTATGACTCTCTCTTGCTGCAGGATTAAGTTGCTGAGGCTACTGACATTTCTCTAGAAGGAAGATGATGGAAGTGAATGAGCCACGTGACTAACAACAACAACCTGAACAAATTCTTCAAGGAGAAGGAGGCCCCTATCAAGTTGCAAGGTGGTTTTGCCAGAGAAGAACTTCAATACCCATGGAATCTGATATGTTTAATGGTTATGAAATAATTTACCCTCGAGGGCCATCTTAAAGTTTATTATTACTATCATATACCCTTGTTAAATAATTTTAGGATCCTTGATCTTCTTTTTTCTTCCTTTTTATCTTCTTCATTCATTGGAAAGATCCATTAAGGAGGCCTTTGACCATAAAAATGAGGACAAGCAACCCATCCCTCTCCACCAGGGTTTGATATACATGCTCTATCGCTATCACCCATCTTTCTACCCCCCTCGTAACATTATGTTAATTCAACCTCCCCTGCATGGTTCCCACCCCTTAGCAGCCTTTGCGGGTGGAAATGCCCCTTCTAGATTTTTTCCAGTTCGCTGGTGAAGCCTTTTCTTCCTCTTCTCTTTCCTCTTCCTCTGTTACCATCACAGAGCTAGGCTCCCTTGCCTTTCCCTCTCCCTCCATTGCTAAAGAGCGGAAAGCCATTTTCTCTAAGAGTGAGAGAAAATCCATTGGAAAAAGGAAAAGAATCATAATTGATAATTCCACTTCTTAGCATATGAATGATGAGGACCCTAATGTGGAAAATGGGTGAAGGAGAAGGTCACGAAGAATTGCCTCATAGGGCACTAGTTAGAAAAAAGAAGAGAAACAAACTACTATTGATATTGAGGAGGACACTAAAGGGGGGAGAAGGTGGTGGTAATGAACTTGGTGGTGAGGAGATTGCTATTGGGGTTTTGGAAGGTGGTAATTTGGGTGGTCTTGACCCTTATATGGGCCCCCAGGATTTCGATAAAAAGAATACGCACCCAGCTGATAATTTGGAAGATGTGACCCTAGACACTATTATGTAGAACATTGATCCAATTTTGGTGATGACATCTGACTTGGGTATCAAAGGGGCTGAGGGTGAGGAGGGGGTTGTTGTTGATGAAATTGAAAAGGGAAAGAAAGGTGGCAAGAAAAAGGGGGAGAGGAAAAAAGATAATAGGAGAGGGGGAAAGGAAAAAAGATAATAGGAGTGGCCATCTTGTGGAACAAGACAAACAAAATATGGTGCCCACCGACCAGCTCAGGGATGATGAGATTTAGGCCCTTAAATGTGAGGTTAAAGAGCTAAGGAGTCATCTAGATAGTCATGAGATGAATGAGGAACTACAGGTCTTGAGGGAAGAGATAAAGGAGATGAAGTGCAAATGGGATTCCAACGACAAACAACTTGCCATTATCAACAAGTTCTGCATTAGAGTCATGCATAGTCCGGCTACAACTCTTTGCCTACTACAAGATTAAGTTGTTGAAGAGGATGTTGATAAATAGGCCTACAAGGAGCTCTACAAGTTCCTTATGGAGGATTGGGACAATTTCCTAGGTCTGGTTGGGCTCCGTAAGCCAACTTCTTAGGGCTAGGTCTGTTCAATTTTTGTTTGTTTTTGTTGGATCTTTGGACTTATGGGGTATGCCCCTGTTGATATTTTTACTCTCTGCTATTAGACTTTCATTTACAGTTTGATATTTGGTTGTTAATGTGTTGTTGATAGCTTTTTGTTATGTTAAAGGTCAGCGCCCTAATCAACGCTACTTTTATATAAAAAAAATATTATCTAGTATGATGATCTCTTCTATAGACTTATTTAAAACATCTCAATTTAAGTATTAAATGTATGAATGAGGTTCCAAAGATAAATATTTGTTTGCACGTTCTTAAGTTAATTAAATAAATCATGATCTTTACATGTTTTATATTTTCAACTTGGGTAGAGAAGTAATGTTAGATTAGTAGATCACAAAGTTGGCTTACTTATTCAACTTTTATTCCTCTATTCATTCTTTGATTTAGGTATTCCCGACTAGATGATAACCTTGACAAGTAAATGCCACATGAAAATTAAGAATATTAAGTTAGGTTAATTAGCTACCCATGCACTACGAGAGGGTCACTAGATGAATTCATGGAAGGAATAACACCTCCTATAAGTTGCACAACGTGAAAAATAAATGGCTTAGCTCTAGAACCAAAGGTTATATGAATGTTAAGGGAGGAGGGAGTAGCATCAAGAAAATTGGTATCGTTAAAATCGATGGATGGATTTCTATGGTTTCATAAGTAATGATTACTAGAAAGATAATGCATTGAAGTGCAAAAATACACCATTTTAGGCCATAATTATATAATTAATAACAAGCATTTAACAACATGCAATGACATTGTAAATAATGTGATACCACATGTATTGTATATGATCTAAAACTAACTATATGCAAGAAAAATTAAATCATCAAAGTGCATGCATGTGTAAACATCATAAAGCTTTTCCTAGTTATGGTTCTAAGACATATATGTATCATAAGCATCGAACACGTAAAAAGGAGACAAAAGTAATATACCATGTGAGGGGACATCATTGAAATGCAATCAATGCTTATAGTATAATCATTAGATAGATAAATCATCACTTGGGTGTACAGAGGGATTCATTATGGACCTTCAATATAATATAAAGTAAAAAATGATGATATTTGAAAAGGAAAATGAAAAAAAAAACCTTAGTGGAAAACATTATAAGATCAAACACACTTTCTAAAATAAAAAGACTACATAAGTTACAATCAATAAATGGAATAAAGCATAACAATTAAGTTGCCCTAACTTATTTAGTTAAATCTCAAAGCATTATGTAAATATGCACTCTAAAAATCAACAAAGTAATGTAAAGGTACTTAGATCTAAGATCAATTCAAGGACTATTTTATTGGTGATTGTGTTTCATGATTCATCTTAGTTTTAAGCAATCAACCTTACATCATTTAAGTTGTAGATTACAATTATGGTTATTCTCTTTTGTAGTTAAAAATTACACCTATAGTTTCAATTTGTGCATATTTATGGTTATGAACATACCCTATAGTTTTTACCTAATATTTTTGGTTTTGATCTTGTTGTTTGTTTTCTTTAGAAATGTGTTTGCCTTTGACAATCTAGATATGGTGGCACTAATGAGAACTGATAGAGTTTGTTGTTTTAGGAGAGGAAGGGGACTTGCTTCCCATCTTTTTCTTTTATAAACTCTTGGAACAATTTAATTATTTTGAATAAGTTTGAAGACATGTCAAACAATATATATATATATATATATATATATATATATATATATATATATATATATATATATATATATATATATATATATATATATATATATATATATATATTAGTAACGTGTGATAGTAGATGATATCACGATGTGTAATGAATTAGGGACTTAAATCCTTCTATACAATGTGCTAGTGTGCAATTTTGAATATATTTGTGCTCACATTAGTGAGTAATGACTAGTTGGAGTTAGGTTAACTTGAGCCCACTGAAATTAAGGTTAGTTTTAAAAGTATAAGGGTCAAATCCAAACATGTGGTTTTGAACTAACTTTAAAATGACAATCATATGTTAGATTCGAGGAAGATCAAATATAGATTCATGGGATGTGTATTCTATCAAGGCATAACTAAAACATAAACTTTCAAATAGAAATATATTATTTTCACACTATGTTATTGCATTAGAGACCAAGGGTTCAAAAAAGTTTAAAATAAATTATAAAAAATGTTGAGGATTGAATTTTTAGCGTCACAAAAAAGTATATCACTTAGGAGCACATCATTGATGATATAATTTGCACAACCATGACAATGCTTATCACTAGTCATATGATGAGATACATCAACACCATGTGAAAGTAAAGCTGAAATGTGGGTATAAATAAAGCTTTCATCACCACGATCCTTAAGGAATGATAGATCATAACTTGTACATTAAGGAAAATATAGAGATCATGTACATTAATTCTATAAATATCACGAGAAATAAAAATAATAGCATCACTAGTCAAGAAATATTACATGAAGAATAATCACTAGATGTATTGTAGTTTAGAGGTAAACCATCATCAAAATAAAGACAAGCATTCTAAAGTGGAGGAAAAAGTGTTAACAAGATCCATGAAGGATGCAATGTTATATATTCAAAAAATAAAACCTTTATAGATAATGCACACCATTTGCATGGTGAGATACAATGTCACTAAGGATTGAAGGATGTGATTTAACAAATTATAAGATCACATTGAAAACTTTGATGCATGAATGCACATATGCTAAGGATAGGGTTTGGTTACAATTCATAATGAAAAATCTAAAAATGAAGCATAAATCAAGATATTGTTGTGTGGAAATCCAAGGGGAAACATTTAATAAAGACCCAAAACCTAAGTGGTTCTTATAAATAGCTAAATTTTAAAATTATTGTGAAAATCAAATTAATAATATCTAAAACTCAAAAGATCTTATTATTATATAATCATAAGGGCTAGGCATGTAAGGCACACATTAATCAAATGAAGAGGAAGAGATTTACTATCCACTTTTGAAATTTATTCTAATTTAAAATAAATGATTAAATAAATAAAAAAGATATAGGACAACAAACATGAGCCAAGTCATGTGCAAGGCACACAATACAAATTTTAAAAATAATGGTTGGGAAATTCTTAGCTCCCCCAATGGGGTTGTTGTGTCCATATGTTTTGCTTCTAAAGCTAGTTTCCATATGTAGTCATTAGATAATCTTAAGCACATGTGCTTTTCAACCCTATGAATCAACTAGATGGAACCACTGCTGTAATTATCTTCCAAAAATTGTGATTCCATCTAGCATTTGTAATGTTGTCTCATATGTGTGATCTTGTCTTGTACACATGCAAACTCGATAGATTTGTTTGCCTTCACTTGTTAGCTAATATGATATAAAGTGGTTTTGATGAACATCTTTAGGAGCTCGCTAAGTTAGGATTGAAGTACTTCACTTCCTCTCACCTTAGTCAAGCCCCTTTGATTAAATATTTAATGATGAAGACATGCAACATTTCTCCATTCAAATGCTCCTTGTTCTTTGCCTTTTTTATGTATGGATTTTATTCTCCAATAATGATGCATTACGAAGCTTTGATCTCCTTTTATGATGATCCTCACTTATTCTAAGGCACACTTTTAAACGTGTCAACCTAAACTTCAATTCAAGTAAATTAACACACAATCAAATAAATAATGGTCATAAATTTTTATTAGGTTGCCGTAGAGGATGCATGAGAATTCGACAAGAATAATACACCAATGATTGAATCCAAGAAATGTGACGGGATGATGAGTGTGGTGTATGGATGAATGGGTAGATTTATAGGTTTAGCCAACTTTTAAACATATACAACCCAAATCAAGTGTTAAATTAACATATTAATAAACATGATTAAAATGAGTTCAAAATTGAAAAATGAAAATATAAAATATACTTTATGCATGAGAATTTGACAAGAATAATACACTAATGATTGAATCCAAGAAATGTGACGGGATGATGAGTGTGGTGTATGGATGAATGGGTAGATTTATGGGTTTAGCCAACTTTTAAACATATACAACCCAAATCAAGTGTTAAATTAACATATTAATAAACATGATTAAAATGAGTTCAAAATTGAAAAAAGAAAATATAAAATATACTTTTATATTATGTAAATTATTCTAGACTCAATAAAATATAATTATATTTTTTAAAGGTTAATCAATAAATTTTTAATTTTGAGACCCACAACTTGTCCAAATTATCCACTAAAGATTAACATGGACCGACACATCCCACATAAAAATATTACTCCGCCATACACATTAATGTTAAAATGTCACGTGAAAATTTGAACCATAAAAAATATTGATGCTATTCACACACACAATCTCAATAACATAAATTTGAATATCACACATTGAAAACAAAATAACCACAAACAAGACTCAAATCAATTTTCTTCATTTCATTCAATAAATACATAATGTTTTGCCAACAAGATTAGTGGCCACTTTGGTCTAATACCACTAATACCATTGATGCAATTTCAAACTTCTTGCCTCGCAAAGCTCAAATACAATCCACAAATTATACATGCAATACTATGCCTTAACTCTCTTAAGGTTGCTTCCTTTCCTCTTGGTAGTGACAACACACACCTTTCTATGCAACTTCACACCCACATTCTATTCTTTGCACAACCCACTATTTTCTTTCTTGTGCTGCCATTCACTACCTATGATGGCACATTGGTTGCTGCCCACACATCTCCATCAACCCCCTCTTTTTCACCTTCCCCTCCCATTCAAGGACGATGATCACTATATATATTTTTCATTGCAGCTTTCCATCTCTTCCTTCTATGGATGAAACCAATCCTTATGTTGTGTCACCCCTTCTCTTTCCTTCCTTCGAACCTTCTACCCTCCTTCATTCCACTCCCTTAATTAATGCCAATGCCCGTCATAATTTTGTATTTGGTCATTTCTAAAATAACTGATGCCCCTATCAGCTTTTATTGCATATTAATCTTCCTCTGACCAAGGATTCTCCCAAGGAATATCTTTATCTGAATCCCCCAAAAACTCCCCATCATGCTTAACGTGGAACATAATGAATATCCTCCACTCTCTTTCACAACTTGTCGTCTCTTAAATTCTCTCACTATCTTTAGCTTCCACTAATTGACAAACTTCTTTATTAATCGATGGATGTCCATATCCTATTTTGGATGCTCCTATTTTGGTAGGAGCAAGCAAGATGCTCCTGCATCAAATATCTAACAGGGTAGGTCCCCATGCGGTTGCTTAGTTTATTTTGGCTAGCAACAACTGCTCAAATTTTTGAGGAGCAATTTGTGGAGCAGATGGCCCCATGGATGGTAAAATGATTGCTTATTTTTATGAAAACCTCTTAAATACCCTATATTACTCCTTTGTTTGGATGTTTAGTAACTACCAAATCAATGAAATTCAGAAGTCTATCAGGAGGTTTCTCTGGTCTGATGGTAGAGGTGACAGTAAGTGGCACTCGGTTAAATAGAGGTGGTGCTGTTTGGATAAGTGTATGGGTGGTTTAGGCCTCAAAGAGTTAAGGCTTCAAGGCATTTCACTGGCAGCTAGATGGATCTTTCATGCCTTAGAAGGGGAGGACCCCTGGAAAATCCTAGTGAGATACACCATTAGCAGCGCAGTTCCTAAACAATCTAAGGGGTGGAAAAATCTTCCCTTTGTTGACTTGATCATTGGTAGATTCCCCATATCCCCAATAGGATTCTCAATTTTCAAAACCATTTGGAAGGCGTGGGATTGTGTCAAACACTTGATTGCTAACAATGGGGTGGTGGATAATAGTAACACCATTGTTGGAGAAAAATCAATATGGTGGAATTTAATGCACAAGGACAAACCCTTGGCTCTTATCTAAGGGTGTTTTGCTAAAAATTGGGTCCAAAAAGGCATTAATTATTTCAATGATATTATTGCTAATGGTACACTCATTTCATGGGATATTCTATAGGATAAGTATTGCATTCCTAAATCTAATTGGAGAACATACTCGATGTTTAAATCTGCTCTGAGAAGATTGGACCTATCCATTCCATGTTTAGTGAAGAAGGATCGTCCTTCCTCCTATACATGGATGAATGGGCCCCCTCTACACACTATTAATGCTAAAGCTATTTATGAGGCTTTGCTGACCAATGAGGATATTATATTACACCTTAACTCTGTATGGCATGTGCAATACACCAAGGAAGAATGGCAGAAGTTACTCTCTACTCACTAGCACTCCTATATTTCACTGAAGCTTAAATACTTCAAGTGGCTACTCATTCTACAAAGGCTCCCTATAAAGGATCTACAAAATAACTCTCTAAATTGCTCTATATGCAGGACTCCTGAGAACATCATGCATATCTTTTTCAGTTGTATATTTACCAAAGAAAGTTGGAGTATGTTTGGTATTAACTTTCACAATGGTATTTCTCACCTTGATTTTATTAATGGTTACATTAAAGGATTGAAAAAAGATACTAATAGTTTCTGGTCAATATTAACTTGTGAAATTTTATGGATTATTTGGAAATATTATAATGAGGATAAGTATCAGAATAGTGAGAGGTTGCTTACTGAGTCGCTTAGGAGATTCATCTATTACAATGTCGCTTTGTAGGTGACCCTTATTATGAAGATCTCAGAGGAAAAATTTGGCAGACTCCTGAACAATGGATCGGTCCGAGTTTATATCAATGAGCTCACCTGGGGTTATGGATGGTTCAGTATCACTGCTGAGCAAGCCCCCTTCACCACAACACTTGGAACCATAATTAGAGAAGTCTATAATCATGGAGGGATGCCCCAACAACACCCAGTGCAACCCACGCCTGCCATTTTCCATAGTAGCAGGACATCCTAGGTTGACAATTGAGGACTATCAGCTGAGGCAACGTTTTGCTATATGTTTTACCTCATAATGGACAAAACCCACGATGCATAGATTTAGGATAGTATGAGACTTTTCATATCACAATTTTTGACAAGCTATGTTTTCTGGCCAAACTCTCTGAATAGTGATCCTCATTTCTTAATGTAGCAAGGATTTGACCTCATAAGTACTCTTATGTAATGTTTACACCTTATATTTAATATAAAAAAAACCTCTTAAATAATTTTATAAATGAAATTATTATTAGTATTTCTTGCAAATAAAATTTGTAGACAAAATTGTAGGCAAATAAGAAGGAGATGAAAAAAAACTGGTGAAGCCACATGTCATTTATTTCAATAAGGTTGGGGTCCCATGAAGGGGAGCTCCAGTTCTTAAATTTAATCATAACGCATTGGAACATGAGATAGCACAGTCATTTTGAACATTACGATTTAAATTTATTCTCCACAATAAAAATCCAACGACTTAATTATTTCAACACAAAAAGTTTCGACATAAGTTTGCCCTCGTATGTTAAAATTAAAAATATATTGAAATTTGCCCAAGAAAAATAGAAATAAAAAAATTGTATTCAATTGCGTAATGTTATCGGTTAAATTTCTATGGTGGTGGAGACGTAACCATGGATTGAAATTGAAGATCGTCTCGCCATGTAAGCAATGGCATTGTAATTATAATCCACAACCATGTCTGCCTCGACACTGACATACCGCAGTTTTCTGCCCATAAATTCTTTGAAACGAGGGGGTTGTGTCTATTGCCGTCAGAGATTGAGAGAAAACAATGCGGTGGGCGGGGCCCTGCTTTCTGTGGGCATCAGCATCGCTTTACTTGCTCCTTTGCCCGCATTGCCACTGCCCTCCAATCCAACGACGCCATTTTCTGAGTCTCAAAGTTTGCAGCTTGGATTAGAAAATGGGTCAGAATTTCTCTTTTAAGTTTTTTCCCTGTCATTAAACTCGATTTTTTTATATTGTTTTGAAGTGATGTCATGTTCTATGAGGATTCGACTGTTTAGTTTTTGAGTTCAACTAGAAAATTGAATATCCAGAAAACATCACATAATTTAATTTGACACATTACATAGTTCAACTAGACACTTGAATCCCCATTAAACATCGCATAATTTGAAACATTGCAGAAAACATCACATACTTGATAATTGTTTTCAAGTGTTTAACAGGCGAATTCGATCCTGTCCCTCGTCTAATCCGAATTGCATTTCTACCACATCAAGATCTGCTTCCTTCGCAATGCCGTGGGGAATTCCCGAAGACTACCCTGATAATGCTGTCCAAGTATGTATTTATAATTTTTTTGTTATACTTTTTTGGATTAAGTAATGAATGAAATAATGTATTTATTGTTGTGCTTCCTTTTATTTTGGGTGTAGAAAATCGAGGACGCAATTTTGAAAACCCAGAGAAATCCAAAGATTCAAAAGAAGGAAGCGACCCCAAGTGGTAAGATCTGAAGTCTTCTTTTCTCATGAATATCCATAATTGTACTGGCCTTTGGACTATATGTCCTCTGAGAATAGTTATTGAACGTACTAGCATTATTAAGTTCTACCACATTATCTGCCACGCTCCTTTGATTGTAAGGTACATTGGCTGTTTAGTGGACGTGTCATTGCAGTTCCACATTTCTGTATAAATGCATATTCTGTTTGTATCTCAATTCTCAATTTCAAGAGGTTCTGCTGCATCTTGTTCAAATTATCCTTCGAACCAAGGGTCTCTCTAATAATAGGTTCATTCAAATCCAACATCACCATCCCTCCTTAGTTCTTCACTGTTTTGAGCTTTTCATCATAGTGCCTAACTGTCCAGGTGATGATATTTGGATTCTTTTTTCTTGATTTATAAAAGTGGCAAAACAGGGTCACACCCGGTTACAATGCAAGTTGCCTTAATGCAGAGATTTACAGTATCTCCACAGTTTTTAACAGCAAAAAAGTGCCAAAAACCAGCAACAAAAGACCTATGTCTTCACAAAACAGGGCTGTTAACTTCTACGATTTTACCTGGCTCCACCACTACTCGACAGTTCCCTCGGCTCCCCTGGCACACCATGCTTCAATTCCCCCCCTTTGTCTGGCAGCAGACCTAACTTGCATTTCAGGTGTTCAATGCCAGCCAGCACTTGCCCTTGTCGTGTCGCCTCATCCATTCATGTCCCCCAAATGAGGAAGGGGACATAAGGGCTGTCAAAGTGGTAGTATGGCCTCAGTCATCGTCTCCCTTGAGGCCTTAAACCCGCACATATCACTACTCTCTCCAACCATTGGCTTAGGCCCCCTAACCACTTTGACCGAACAGTTGCCACCATTAGTCCCCGAGCCTTTTCATTATCCTCTATCTCCAAGAGCGATGCCAAGAAGGAGGCCACCTCAGAGTTTGTCTTGTATCTACTCCAGTTCAAGGAATTTGTCACCTAGTATCATCTTAATGGCTTGCATAATCATGCTTGAATGGCACCAGAAAAATCCGTTTTAGTAGCCCGTTCAAAATTTACCCTAGATTGCCATCTGCTTGGCATAGGACCACAGGCAAATGGTTGTCTCCATCCTTCTGCAATCAACGGCACTCTCTTCTGCTATAAAAAGCTTTCCCATACCCAAACCTACAAACATTGTGCCCAATGCAATCTTGGCGCCCTTGACATAAATGCTTCCCTCGTGCGAACTTTAACTCCTTATCAGTGCCACCGCCACAAATCCTCTTGCCAGTCCTCCAACTCATCCTCCAAGTTCACCAAATCCAACTTTTCGGTCCATTGTCAAATTAATTACCCATTTGGAGAGGCAATCCACTATTGTGTTCCCCTCCCTATACATGTGGCTCCATGCCCCCCAATATGCTCTATATTGGCCCCAAAAAATTATTCAAATGCCAATTTGGCTTTCTCTAGCATCAAATAGCGTTGAGGATGATTTGCTAATTCCCCTCCAAATGGATTCTCCTGAAATTTAGTCTTTTGCAAAGCCTTAAGGCCATCCATGCTGCCTGGACTTTGGCCTCATTGTTAGTCCCAATTACTTCTCATTAATGGATATCAATTGCAAAATTAATGATGAAAAGTGCAATTACTTCTCTCTTTAGGATATATATTCTTTGAATCCGATTGCACTTATAAAACTAAAAAGACCTAGGTTGTTGAAGGTTTGCCACTATGGGATGATAGGTGACTAAGTTTGGCACTAGAGGGTGATGTTTTTCTTCTACACATGCTTTGATAATGATATGATGCTTAAAGAATTAGACTTGGATGGATTGTTAGAAAGAGATTCAAATAATGAAAAAGCGGTAGAAGAATTGCAAGCAAGAGCTATACAATTGAAACCAATTGTGGATCTAGAATGTCAAGAGAAGTAGATTGAAATTTTTCTTCAACATCTTCAATCTTTTTTGGAAGATGATGAGTAGATTGAATTCATGGTTGAATATGTCAAAGTGAGAGGTGAAGGGGATCGAATTAGAGATGTAAAGATCACTATTCCTTTGAATGTGCTACAACCACAAGACGTTGCCTGATACCTTGAGAAGGAGGCACAATATCTTCATTTGCTCAAAAGGTTTTTCCTTATGGAAGAAGACAATCTGGAACCATGCACATCACTTAGTGTGTGTTGGATTTCTCACTTCATGATTGTTCCTACACACTTTAACCGTGAATCTTGATGAATATTTTATATAGTGATGCCAATAAGAAATGGCGACTTAAGTGGCTAGGTGGTTGGAAATCCATGACCAGTGAAGGAGAATTCAAAGACAAAAAATGGAAATCACACTTTTACATTGGCAATGCCATAGACAAATCACAATATAAGTGGTTGAGTAGACGTAAAATCACAATCAGCATGTATCAATGCAAGTTCAAGTGAAATGTCACACTTTTTCCTTAGCATTGCCATTCTAGAAATGGGACTCTACTGGTAATGGAGGTGGAAAAGCACAACCACAAGTAAATAGGCACATAAATACTTAAGTCATTTCACACTTTCCTTATGGCAAAACCAATGTAAAATGGTGGCCAATATGGCAGTGCTGCCTAAAAACTGTGACTAAGAGGTTGTGTTGCATGAACATAGTTTCATTACCAAGTTAGAAGATCATAAAGTAAAAGCATTGAATCATGGCCATTTATTGACATAGGCAACCTATTCAAGGAAGAATGCATATTTTAAAGCGGAGAAAGACTATGTTAGGCTATATTGAAATGTCTATTGCCTCTTTTACAAAGGACATGGATTTGAGTTGCTGTGTATTATTATTTTCCTTAGACGCTTCTCTTAGGGTGCTTATAAATAAGTACCTTGAGCACATTGAATGTAATGGGAGTTTGTGTTAGGCTTTAGAAGTTTTCATTCAAGTTGAAGAGTTAGACTATTGTGTTGCAAGTGTGATAGTTTGTAAAGTTATTAATAAAGAATATCATTGTTTAACTTTGGTGGCATTTGTCTTCTATCCTTCAAATTAGCTTTGTATGCTTCTAGGTTATTGTTACTTTTCAATCTCATACTTCATTCTTTGTTGTCACTGATATTGTTTCCTTTCGTCAAGCCCAAATTTTTTGTTAATAATAATTTTCTGATCACCGCTTTAATCAATAGACAGTATTGTTGTTTGGCTGCATAAACTTAAAAAACTTGTGGTGAGATAAAGTACTTTCAATTTTGTGCTCCCACTTCTGGGATCAAAAAGATGGGCCTATTTTGTTTACATGCAAACCCCCTAGAAGATAAATTGTATCGTGTACATAAGTAGCAATCTAGTACATTTGTTTTCAATTTTAGGAGTAGATTAGATTAGGGGGATTCCCTTGCAAATTTGAAGAGAGGATTTCCTCACATTTCATTTTGTGTTGTCAAAAAACTAACAAATCAAAATCCTAACACATAAGAGTAAGGAGAAGGGGCATCATTGGAGCACTTTTTCTCTAACCATAGAGCCTTACGGTTCCTCTGCAAACCCCCAAATGGGAGTGGCCCTATCCTTCAACGAGGACAGCAGATGAGAATTCTTAGCAAACCATAACAAATATCACTGTACCATATGTATCTATATAAAGATTTCCAAATTCAAGAGAGTTGAGAGTGTTGGAAAAGAAAATGAGGGCAAAAACTTCATTGGCTTATCCAATCACTTGTCACCCCATGCTGAGAGTGTTGGAAAAGATAATAGGCTCCAAACTCCCATTGATTTACCCAACACTTATTAGCACATACACATACCAGCAGCTAGCGTTAATACAAAAATCAACCATCTCACGAACTACAGTTTAGTTTAATAACAACTTAATATAGTTAAGACAAGTATATATCAAAGCATCACTCAATAAAGCTATCTAAATTTCTAATGACACTACAATGTTTTGGGTGCCTTGGAGTGTGGTGGTTCATCTAAGGAGAGTCAAGCTTTCCTTGACTGAACCAAAACAGCTCAGCCACTGTAAATTCCCACTATTTTTTATTTATTTTTCAAAGCAATATCACAATCACACCAATCACCCGTTAGGGTTAGAATAATGAAATCCAAACAACTGGAAGGAACCCTAGACTTTCTGATCACCGAGAGCTCAGACTGGGAGGGTGAGAGCATATGGTAGCAGGGGATCGTTAGAAATAATCTGCTGAATTGATGAAATACAATAACGGGCGGCAAGCCAGCCCCTTCCGCTTATCTAGTGGGAAAGCAAGGAACTTGGCGGTAAACCAGCCAAGAGAACAATACTTCAAACACAAATCACTCTACCGCAATATTTCACCGGGAGGATTGAATACACCGAACAAACTCAACTCAACCGCTTATGCAGCGGGTGGATCATTACAACCAATATCACTCAACCACTTATGCAGCGGGAGGACTGAGTTACAAAATATCAGATATAGGCGACAAGGCAGCCTCTTCCACTTTTCAGCGGGATATGAAGAATACAATCCAGAAACGTTTAGTAGTAGTACTACTAAAGCTTACAATAGAGAGGAAAGATAGAGTAGAAGTATAATGCTGAACACATGAGATAATTATCATCAAACTAACTCAACACCATAAAACAACAGGCTGGAAATGCATAACCAGCAACACATAAACTCGCTAAATTGCCCATATCTCATATCTCCTTCAATTCACCCCAAATCACTCCCAAACAATCACTAGACAAGCAGCGACTAAGAACACACCAAAAAGAGCTACTAAACACCTCGCAAACACCTTGCACGCATCCCAATGCACTTCCTAGGAACCACGCCTAAGCTAGAAATTTCGATTTGCAAAATAAAATCTAAGACCCCAAATAAGGGGCTGCAAACTTACAAGATATATCGCCAATAACATAAAGAAGGTTTGAGCCAGTACCCAGAATGACCAATTGCTCAGGCAGGGTGGTATGATCGAAACTTGCTTTAGCCACATCAAACCAGCAACTCCAGAAAACACACCACACTTCGAAAATACTGAAATAAGCACTGAAAATGTCACAAGAATACACCACTCAGCTAGGTACTATATCTCAAGTACGAAACTTGTCATACTAGGGAGCCACACTCTGAAGCTTCAAGTTCATACGCCAATCCGGCAGCATAACGATGCAATTTTTCAAGATGCCTAAAATGAAAGCCCAAGGCTCATATTTATAACTTCAAGCTCCCCCAAATTCAAATGCAAATGGTGCCCAGACTCAACTCAAACTCCTTTCATTTCATTTCAAGTCTTCACCCAACATGGCGCCCACTTCCCTTCTTCCTAGGCAAAGTTCGAAGTTTACCTTTGGTGACAATTTTGCAACATAAAATAATATAACACGAGATGTTTTATCATCCCCAATCGCCACCAAAAATTACACCATTGACTTAGGAAAACAACACATTGATATCAGATAATTATTTTTCCCTAAGTCATCCTCAATACATTTAATCGGTAAATACAAATATTTAAATATTAAACATTAGAACAAGGAAATAATATTTAATTAAATCACTTATGACTCCCATACTGATTATCAACAAAACCAAGATGAAGCGGAGTAAAGAAGACCATAGAATTGCTGCAGGATCAGGATCCTGTCTACTGCCAAAAATAGAAATGCTCCATACTGCCACTTACTAAAAATAGTAAGTCATGAATTACTCCTCCGAAAAGCATGATCTTCGCACCCAGAGACAGAGCTTGGAAAGCTCAGTAAGACAACATCATCCAAACAACCAAACCCTAACTTACTAAAAATAGTAAGTTCTCACTTCACCAACGTTTGAAACCCTAATTCTCCATTCCACATAGCCTATGGGTCTCCGGAATAGGCCAATGGACCTCTGAAAGCACATCATTGAGAAGGGGACATTACAATCCGCCCTCCCCAAAATTGCTTGTCCTCAAGCAACTGTAAGGTTGGATGCAATAAAATCTCTTCATTTTCCCACGTAGCATCCTCTGCTGGCAAATTTTTCCACTTGATCAAGTATTCCTTGATCACCCTTCTCCTCAAAAAACGCTCCCTGAAATCAAGGATAGCTTCAGGAATCAAAACTAACTCTCCCTCCTCATCAAGTGGAGGTAACTCTGTTGAAGCCACAACATTATGTCCAAGAGCCTTCTTAAGGCGAGACACATGAAATACATTATGAATCCTGCTGCTCGCCAGTAGTTCCAACTCATATGCCACTTCTCCAATCCTCCTGTTGACTCTGAAAGGCCCATAGAATCGTGGTTTCAATTTCTCAACTCCACTCTTCTTGAGAGTAGACTGTCTGTAGGGTTGGAGCCTCAAATAAACCATGTCGCCCACCTCAAAGGTGCGCTAAATTCCCTGCTGATCAGCATACAACTTTTGCTGATTCTGCGCATGTTGGAGATTGTCCCTCAACGTCCTCAAAATATCTTGACTTTGTTGCATCATATCCTTCGCCTGAGGGGCTCTGCTATCACCAAATATCAAGTCAGTAAAGCTAGGAGCTTCATAACCATAGAGTGCCATGAATGGTGACATTCGGATGGACATGTGATAGGAGTTGTAGCAATACTCTCCTAGGTGAAGCCATCTCACCCATGTATTCTGCTGCTCCGAGACATTGTTTCTAAGGTATCTTTCCAACCACTTATTCACTATCTCGGTTTGCCCATCTGTTTGTGGGTGATAACTTGTGCTTGGAGTGAGCACAGTACCACATAATCTGAAAATCTCCTGCCAAAAAGCACTTAGGAACTTGCTGTCCCTATCACTCACAATGTTCTTTGGTAACCCATGTAACTTGAACACCTCCCGAAAGAACACTTCAGCAACCTGAGCTGCTGTAAATGAGCTGGTGATGGCGAAAAAGTGAGCAAACTTAGTTAGTCTATCCACCACCACATAAATACTGTCCTTCCCTTGAGCCCGTGGCAACCCAGTGATGAAGTCCATGGATATACTTTCCCATTTTTGATTGGGAATGGGCAAGGGTTGTAACAGACCAGCTGACAGAGTGTGCTCATCTTTGTTTCTCTGGCATGTATGACACTCCTTGATGTACCTCAAAACATCATTTTTTAGTCCCTTCCAAGAGAACCTCTCTCAGGTCTCCCTGTATGTCTTGAAGTAACCTTGGTGACCAGCAAGGGGAATGTCATGGAAGGTCTTCAAAATTTTCTCCTTCAGCTTAGATTCAGCCACAATGAAGATCCTTCCTTTGTATAGAATCAATCCCTCAACCAATCTGTACTTTTCATCATGAAAAGTGCCCTCTATGATGCTGGTTGCAAACTGTTTTTTGGCATAATCAGCAAGCAACAACTCCCTCCAATCAGCAGTAAGCTCACACAGTGAACTCAAATGGGACATTCTAGACAAGGCATCAGCCACAATGTTTTTTTTTCCTTTGACATACTTGATATCAAAGTCGCAAGCCTGCAGCTTACTCACCCACTTCTGCTGCCTTTCTTTCAAGTCTTTTTGATGCATGAAGTGTTTAAGACTGCTATGATCAGTCTTAACAACGAACTTACTCCCCACAAGATACTGCCTGAACTTTGCAAGGGCATGCATTATGGCAAGCATCTCCTTGTCATATATCGAATATAGCCCTCCTTGTCATATATCGAATATAGCCTTTCAGGCCCTCTCAACTTCCTGCTTTCAAAGACTATAGGATGCTTGTCTTGCATGAGGACTGTACCAACACCTTCTCCAGATGCATCACATTGTAGTTCAAAAGGCTTGGTGAAATCAGGTAGAGCCAAAACAGGGCAAGAGCTCATGATCCCCTTAAACTGATCAAATACTCTCTGTGCCTTTTCTGACCTTTCAAAAGCTCATTTCCTTGTAAGATCTGTGAGGGAAGCAGCCAAATGAGAGTATCCCTTCACAAACCTACGATAAAAACCACAAAGACCCAAGAATCCCTTTAAGTGTGTTATATTCTCAAGAGGAGGCCAATCAATGATAGCTCTAATCTTTTCAGGGTCTACCTTCACACCTCCTGCATTGATAATGTGACCAAGGTAGAGCAATTCTTCCATTCCAAATTCACATTTGGACTCCTTTGCAAATAGGGACTCGGATTCCAGTATGCTCAACACTTCATCCAAATATTGTAAGTGTTCCTTCCAAGATTTGCTGAATATGAGTATGTCATCAAAGAATATGAGCACAAACTTCCTCAACTGTTTCTGGAAGATTTTGTTCATGCATGATTGGAATGTGGCAGGGGAATTAGTCAAGCCAAAGGGCATGACTAGGAACTCAAAATGTCCAAATTGGCATCTGAAAGCAGTCTTCTCCACTTCTGAAGCTCTCATCCTAATTTGATGATACCCCGACCTGAGATCAATCTTTGAGAAGAACATTGCACCATGTAGCTCATCAATTCTCGGAATAGGATACCGATTCTTTATAGTTTTCTGATTCAGGGCCCGGTAATCCACGCACATGCGCATGGTCCATCCTTCTTTTTCACCAAGACAACAACGAAGCAAATGGGCTTTAGCTTGGCCGTATGTAACTGTTGTGACATTTTCACACATCGCCCCATTGCAAATGGGGACCCATGTTTTTTGCTTTTTAGGGTTTGTTTTTTAGGTCTTTTAGGGTTTTGTAAGTTGGCTTTTGCATTTTTGAGTGCTGTCGGGGAGATCAATAGGATAGCAGGTCCTGCTGGAGTGAAGTCCTGATCCTGAAAATTTGGCTAAGTCTGAAAGTCCTGATCCTGAAATTTGGCTAAGTTTGGAATGTCCTGATCCTGAAATTTGACTAAGTCTGGAAACTGAAAAACCTCAAAAAACAAGATTTTGCAATATAACTCCTGGAGGTCTGAAACCACTCTCAAACATCCTGAAAGTATATAATACTTAAATGTTATATTCCATAAAAATTATCCTGATAGAGAGTTCAAAAAGTCAAATTTCGCTCCTGTCCTTCACTGAGGATCCAGGGTGAAATTCGCTCCTGTCCCTCTCCAAGGGACCAAGGCAAAGCGCTCCTGTCCCTCACCAAGGGTCCAGGGCGAAAAGGCTTATTTGAGTCATTCCTGGCCTTGTTTGGTCAGATTGAAACATCAAAGGCATGGTGAAGGACGAAATGAACATTATAGAGCATCCAGACTTGATCAAAGACAATGAAATGATGAAGCTTTTGATAATTCGCCCTTGTCCCTCCCTGAAGGACCAGAGTGATTTTCTTTATACACACCTTTTAAGACCTTTCTCGGACATTAACTTTTATTCATAGCATGAAGTAAGGTGAAATCTTCCCTAGCAAGGAATTTCGAGATAAAAAGTGAAAAATTTGGCCTAGAGGACAAAATTCGCTCCTGTCCCTCACTGAAGGACCGGAGCTTGAATTTCAAATTTGCACTGTTCTTGCAGGATCAAGACAATTTTATGATTTGAAGAGACCAAAGAAAACATGATTTATCCATTGAATATAATTTGGAAGGCTAACAAAGGACAGATAAGCTTGGATTTGCAAAATCGCTCCTGTCCCTCTCCAAGGGACCAAGGCAAAATGCTCCTGTCCCTCTCCAAGGGACCAGAGCGAAGTTATCAAAATTCATTATTTTTTTGCCTTATTTTAGCAAATCGCACTAGATGCCAAGTTCGCCCAAAACTTCGAAATATTTTAAAATTTTTTTTTTTAAATTTTTTTTTTTAAAAAGCGCATAGCATTTAATAATTAATTTTGAGCCTTGGAAAATCGTTTTTTTTAATTAATTGAGGCATTTCGAAATTAATTATTATTAAATTAAAATTTAAAAAGGGAGCGCTTGAGGTATCATTTTTTATTGCTTAATTAAGTCGACCTTCTCCTTTTATTAATCTTTGTTTATTTTTTCCACCAAGTCGGCCTATGGAGAGATGTAGAAGGTGAGCGCTCTATATATTGGAGGTGTTGTTTCACAATTCAAATCATTCAATCATCCTTTCAAGTGCGAAATTGGAGAGCAATTTGAGGAGCGAAATCCAGAGGAGTGGAGCGAATTTCTACTAAGTGTGGAGAAGCTAGTGGAGGGCGAAATTCATCTTGAAGGCTATTGGAGAGGCGTATTTCTTGCTAGTTTGGAGGATAATTTCCAGATTTTGAAGACATTTGAAGGCCAATTTCCAGATTTTTTGAAGAGGAAGGTGGAGTTCTTTTCCAAGCTAAAGGAGGTGCATTTTATCCAAGGGAGAGCTTTGATCTACACTTTGCCTAGCAAAATTCATCTATTTTTACATCATTTCTTAGAGTTTAAAACTCAAGAGGAGGTATGGCGAAATCATCTTGACACCCTTATTCAAGGTTTGATTTTTTAGACATTTTTTGGAAAAATCTAAGTATTACATGGTTAATTAGGAAATGATAACTCAAGATTTATCATGAAGTTTCCTAAATTAGAATCTTGAATCTTCCTTTTAAAGTTTAATTTTTAGATTTCAAGATATATCATTAATTGTGAAATGTTGTGTAGGTATCAAGATGGCGACTCCCAAGCTCGAAAGATCTACAAGCCAGATCAAGGACGGTCTCATCAAGGACGATCAAGCAAGGACAAGGGCGACCTCCTCCAGTCTAGCATCGACAAGGACGGCCTTCTTTGGACTAACGTCATCAAGGGCGACTTCTCCAATCCAGTATTCCAAGGCGAGGTACATCAATCATCCTGCAAATCAAGGACACAAGAAGTCAGAGCAAAGGGTTCGTTGAAGAAGCAGATAGTTCCAGATGAATTAATTAAAGCTAGCTTCTCAACAACATCAAGTTGAATATCTACCAAGTTACAAGTGTCGGACGAGGTGGCATCCTAGTCATCGCTCATCCAGTCAGTGTGGTCCACCTCCGCATGTCCAAATTCAATGTACCTAACTCATGGAAGGTGGCACAAACTTCTATGTACCTACCCCGGTTATTCATTGGTGGAATTTTCCAGAGAGGACATGTGTCCAAGCAATACAATTTTATCATTGGTCAAGCATTAAATGTTATGTAATGGTTGTAACAAACCCTAATTAGGGTTTTCATTGTTGAATCTTGGCCATTGATCTCGAATTGATCTAAGCCATCGAATTGTATTGAGGGCACTATATAAGCCCTGGCATTTCATTTTGCAATTAGAGAATAGTTAGAGGGAATTAGTAAGCAGTTGGAAGTATTAGAATAGCAATTAGAGTAGAGTAGAGAGAGAAGGCAAAGATTGTTGCCAAGATGTTGTTGTAAAAGACTTGTAACTTCATTGAAGAAATGGTGAAATTTATGGGTCGATTCGACAATTTGCATGGTCTTTATACTTCTCATATTTGATTTCATGTTATTAGATGAGTGGAAGAAATGTGCTTGATTGATGGTGAAATTCGTATATCCATACTACTAGCAGTTTGTTGATTGCAGACTTGCCTTGCGTAGTCAACTGGAATCGTTCAGCTTAAGCCTAACTTCAATTATCGCTTCTTCATTGATATGCATCAACCTGATGGTGTCTATGCCTGCAGTGATGATTTGAACATCATAAAGCTTTCCTTCGAAGATCGCACTAGCCTTGTGGAGATGGTCCAGCGATGTCAAAACAAGACTTAGTTAGAATTTCATAGAAGATCAATCATTGCTCCTACATTCCTTAGTATTAGGATTAGATCCTCTCCTCACCCTCGTCTTTTTTTCCTTTTTCAAATCAAAGCTAGTAAGAGCCTGTGTTCCAGTAATATTCAAAGCAGACCAGACGTTCAATCATCAAATGTAAGTCCCCTTGTGATTCCAGCAAATCACATCATACCACAAAGAGCTTATCCACACGTAGAGACCCTACATACAAGAACCTTGGAGTCATCCTGATTGATCCTTTTTCGCGATATCTTCAGCAATCAGAGGCTTTACTCAAGAGAGGATAAGGTACCTTTAGGTATTTTATTCTGTGTTTGATTGTGTACAAAATACACGTCAACAGTAACCCATGTCAAGCAACTCCTGGATTGCTTTCTTGATCTCATCCTTCTGCTTCTTGGGGTACTGATTTTGAGTAGTCATAACCGACTTAGCTCCTTCTTCAAGCTCAATGATGTGTTTTGCACCTCTTTCAGGAGGTCTACCAGGAGGTGGATTCTCAAACACTTTACTTCTCTTGGTTATCAAAGCTTGAATGTCTTCGGGATAGCTCTTATTCTCCTCTAGTGATTTGGAAGGCATGACCATAATCTCAGGAAGTCTACCAAGATATGGCTTCCCAAGGACCTTACTTTTGTCTGTGATCAATGCTTGAATGTCTGCTGAGTAATTGCCCTTGTCTTCCAATGGATTTGACGGCATTATCAAACACTCTGCTGCCCACTCCACTTGGTTATGGCGGATCGGCCTCTCCATCCTCTTCAATGAAACAACTCTGAGACCGCTATTTGACATTCCTCTCAATACCACCTTCTTCCCATTAGACATGAATTTCAGCTCCATGGTTTGCAAATTTAATGTGATCTCACCAAGAGATCTCAACCACTGAATCCCAAGGACTGCATCATCAGTCCCACCAATGCTAACCACAAAAAAGTCATCTCTAATTTCATGATTTCCCAACTTCAAAGACATGTTAGAAATCATCCGATTGCAAGATATAGTGGAGCCATTAGCTACCATGACTTTGAAGCCTTCAACTTCTTCTGCCACTATCCCCCTCTTTGCAACAATCCTCTTATCAATGAAATTTTTGAGTTGCTCCTGTGTCAAGGAGAGCAATGACACAATTCTCTCCTATCACACCCCGAACTCTGAATGACTCATTCTTGTGAATGCTCGAAAGTTGAGCAACCACTCCTCTGTCTTTTGACTCAATTTCAGGCCCTTCAGGAGCCTCTTCATACTCGCTGTCCTCAAATTTAGTCTGCTGTTCTGACATTTCAGAGTCTGATCCATTTGCAGAATAGCACTCCATTTGATGCAAATTGCCCTTCCCATGACACTTATGCCCCGAGGCCCAAGGTTCTCTGCAAGAATGGCAAAGATTCTTCCCTCGAAGCTCTTGACGGAGCTCATCATTCATTCGCAAAGGAAACTTCTTGGTCTAATTTGTAAATTTTTTCTTATCCTTTCAGAAAGGAAAAGTCTTGGACTGAAATTTGTTCTTTGGGGCAGCCAACTCCATGCTTTGAGCTTTCTTGATTGCATCAACCAAGGTGGGCGGGTCAAAGGCTTTTACCCAACCTTTCAATGATTCTTCAAGTCCCTTAGTAAATAGGACCACCAACCTCTTCTTCGAGATGCTGCTAACCATAATTGAAAGACTCTGAAACTCAGTTATGAAAGTGTCCAAAGAACCTTGCTGTTTGAGTTGAGCAAGTTCTCTAAATTTCACCTTCGGGTCCTTGGTATCAAACCTTTCAATGAGCTTGTTGGTGAAATCAGCATATGTGGTGATCAAGTTATGACCAAGGGTGACCAACCCATGGTACCACCATTCGTGGGCCACTCCATCCAAGTGCAAAGTAGCAAACTTGATGGCGTCTTCTTCAGGCATAGGCCTCAAGGACAAATAATTGTCCAACTTCCGCACCCACGCTCTAGCTATGCTCTTAGTGCTTCCCTCAAAATGTGCTAGAGTCACCCTTCCAAGAGCTTGTTGATAATCTCTTGGGGTAGAAAATTTGTTGTCATTCCTCCTTCCTCGCTTCATTTTCTAGATTCATGAACTGATCCAGGGTGAGGATATCTCGGATCTCTCCAGGGAGGGAAGTATACTCCATATAGCTGTTCCTTATTTCATCAGCTGTAGGTATCTCAATTTCAGCTTGCTGTGCTTCTCTTGGTAGGAAGACAGGTTGCAGAGATCTTGGGGTTGAACCTCCACTGTTGCTCCCATTATTACTTCCATTCCCATTTCCTACAGGAGCATTAGAAGTACTAGCTTCCGGTCCATTGTTGGGTCGATTAGGGGTCCCGACAACATTCTGGTTAAGTTTGGCCAACAATTGAGACATCATATCCATCATGGCATTGAATTGTCTCTCAGCCTTTTTGTCAGGTGCCTCATTTTGTTCTGTAGCCTTATCTGCCATCGAATCTACTGAATCTGCAAAATCCACTTCTTTCCCTCTGTTTCTCAATACCTCTAAAAAGGTATCTTCTTTCGACACTAAAGGAATCTGAAAGTGCTATCTCTTATGTTCTCTGTTGTAGTAACGGAGGTATTTGTCACTCATGGAGAACTCTGACCACTTTGAAACTCACAAGCTGGCAGGAAAACCAGTTCTGATACCACTGTAATATTCCCACTATTTTTATTTTATTTTTCAAAGCAATATCACAATTACACCAATCACCTATTAGGGTTAGAATAATGAAATCCAAACAATTGGAAGGAACCCTACACTTTCTGATCACTGAGAGCCCAGACTGGGAGGGTGAGAGCATACAGTAGCAGGGGATCGTTAGAGATAATCTGCTGAATTGCTGAAATACAATAACGGGCGACAAGCCAGCCCCTTCTGCTTATCTAGCGGGAAAGCAAGGAACTTGGCGGTAAACCAGCCAAGAGAACAATACTTCAAACGCAAATCACTCTACTGCAATATTTCAGTGGGAGGACTGAATACATCGAACAAACTCAACTCGACCGCTTATGCAGCGGGAGGATCATTACAACCAATATCACTCAACTATGCAGCAGGAGGACTGAGTTACAAAATATCAGATATAGGCGGCAAGGCAGCCTCTTCCATTTTTTAGTGGGATATGAAGAATACAATCCAGAAACGGTTAGTAGTACTACTACTTAACCTTACAATAGAGAGGAAAGATAGAGTAGAAGTATAATGCTGAACACATGAGATAATTATCATCAAACTAACTACACGCCATAAAACAGCAGGCTGGAAATGCATAACCAGCAACACATAAACTCACTAAATTGCCCATAGCTCACTCATATCTCCTTCAATTCACCGCAAATCACTCCCAAACAATCACTAGACAAGCAGCGACCAAGAACACACCAAAAAGAGCTACTAAACACCCCGCAAACACCTTGCATGCATCCCAATGCACTTCCCAGGAACCACGCCTAAGCTAGAAATTTCGATTTGCAAAATAAAATCTAAGACTCAAAATAAAGGGCTGCAAACTTACAATATATATCGCCAATAGCATAAAGAAGGTTTGAGCCAGTACCTAGAATGACCCGTTGCTCAGGCAGGGAGGTATGATCGAAAACTTGCTTCAGCCACAACAAACTAGCAACTCCAAAAAACACACCACACTTCGAAAATACTGAAATAAGCATTGAAAATATCACAAGAATACACCACTCAACTAGGTACTATATCTCAAGGACGAAACTATTCATACTAGGGAGCCACACTCCGAAGCTTCAAGTTCATACGCCAATCCGACAACATAATGATGCAATTTTTCAAGATGCCTAAAATGAAAGCCCAAGGCTCATATTTATAACTTCAAGCTTCCCCAAATTCAAATGCAAATGGCGCCCAAGCTCAACTCAAACTCCTTTCATTTCATTTCAAGTCTTCACCCAACATGGTGCCCACTTCCCTTCTTCCTAGGCAAAGTTCGAACTTTACCTTTGGTGACAATTTTACAACATAAATTAATATAACATGAGATGTTTATCATCCACAATCGCCACCAAAAATTACGCCATTGACTTAGGAAAATAACACATTGATATCAGATAATTATTTCTCCCTAAGTGATCCTCAATACATTTGATCAGTAAATACAAATATTTAAATATTAAACCTTAGAACAAGGAAATAATATTTAATTAAATCACTTATGACTCCCATACTGATCATCAACAAAACCAGGATGAAACAGAGTAAAGAAGACCATAGAACTGCTGCAGGATCGGGACCCTGTCCACTGCCAAAAATAGAAATGCTCCATACTGCCACTTACTAAAAATAGTAAGTCATGAATTACTCCTCCGAAAAGCATGATCTTCGCACTTAGAGATGGAGCTTGGAAAGCTCAATAAGACAACATCATCCAAACAGCCAAACCCTAACTTACTAAAAATAGCAAGTTCTCGCTTCACCAACGTTTGAAACCCTAATTCTCCATTCCACATAGCCTACGGGTCTCCAGAATAGGCCAATAAACCTTTGAAAGCACATCATTGAGAAGGGGACATTACAGCCACCTCCACAAATTGGAAAAGGATTACTGCACATGAATCCAAGTAGTATTCCAATGGTATAGAAGAAACTTGGCTAACTGGTTTAGTATTCTAGAAACTTATTATCCATTCTATATAATAATTCAAGCTATCAAGAATTAATGACAAGGTTATCCCATCCAAACTACTATAGTTTTAAGTCATAATCATTATCAATCCAATTCAACAATATATCCAAGGTGTATAGATGGGTTATGCCATCATGCACCAGAAGTATGAATATGAGGTATTGACTGTATAATGATTTATCATAATCATTGCAGTGATTCAAAATGAATGAATGTACTTAAAATATATTCAAAGCTGCACACAAACACAATTGCAAAGTGCAAACTATGAGTGAAATAGAAGTTTTTATTGGTTTTCGCCATTCGGCATTCTCTCAACAGACTAGCTAGAGCTGCTAAACAATAACATTATGCAATTCTAAAAACATATTCGCCAAAACTTGACTTTTCAAGATTTTGACAGCCAGTGAGCTAGACACGGCTCAAACAACCCTTGCTAGGTGGCACACTCCTTAAGGATAAGTGCTGGCCTTATGCTACAGCTTACCCTGAAGTATCCTGCTTAGTTGAGTGTTTCTTTAAGAAATAATGTGAGAAACAAGTTTGACATCTGCTGCAAGTGGATTTTTAATACATAAAAAAAGGTTGACAGTACAAAAAGTGAAACCTAGATCATTCTGTAAAATTTCAATTTTTTTCAAAACCTACAGGCATCATCAAAAAGAATTATATTTATCAGGAATACATCCCACAAATCTAAGATAGCTTAGTTAAGTATAACTGATGGGGGGCACGGGTACACTTTTTATTCAAATGATCCCAACAAGTTTCTAAGCTAGAAAATCACAACATAACCCTACATTTTACTTTTAACATTGGTTTTAAAACTACAGTATTAGGGCAATCAAATTCCCTGATACGTTTTCCATGTTAACAGGCATAAATTTGTATATTCATTATCACCCTCATACAGGGCTACAAGTTTTTGAAAAGGATTCAATTAGGTTTAAACATAAATAATAGTTTGCCAAACCAATACGATTTAAATCTTGCAGAAGGAATGCATCTTGACATGCGTGGAAGAATGAAGCTTCTCAATTGATACAAATGATATGAGCATTGCTTCAAAGCCTTAACTTTTTCTCATTTCAAGATGTAATGATAATTCAGTTCTCTGTAAACCAATAGCAGCTGCTGTTTTTAGACCACCCAACATTCTCACCTATGCAACCCAACACACAGAACTGTGCCCATCTTCCTTCATGAAAAAAACCCCATCACAGAACCAAACCCTTCTTAAATGAGTGCATTGACCTCCCACAAGCTCGATCGGTTAATAAATACTCAAAAGCCCCAAAAAGCAGATCTCAAAACTTGGTGACAGTTTTCAAAAACTCTACCCGTAAACATTTGATAAAATCCCTAAAGATAGCTTTTTCCACGAAGCTGTAAATCCAAACGATGATTTAAGGTCCAGTTAGTGCATGCCTATCATGCTAATGCATGCACAACATATTCATTCATCGCACGGATTCCCCATTAACACCATCCAAGCAACAATCACAATGAAAAATAGCATTTAAAACTGAAGAGAACAATTTATCTTTAACAATAAAGTTAGGGTTAGAGTTTCTTAACAACCCAACACCCTTGTTTAACTTGGAACTGTACCATGAGCAAAAGAACAAAAGACAACAATTACATAACAGCCCATGATCCAGGCGTAAGCCATCTGTGGGCAGAGTTTCAAACAAAAGGATAAACCAATTATTCCTTTGACTTGTCCAAAATCTCAAAGATTGTATTTACATGTCTAAACTGTACCAAGGTCATGTCTCCATCATGGTAACAATCAAGAGTATTGTTTTTGATTAAAGACTTTCATATATTGTAAATCAAGGTAAAACCAAGCTCACAGGAAAGGTAATCTATTTCAAAGTTAAACAAATACACTGGGATACCCTAAAGTAGGCTTATGCAACTTTAAACAACCTTGATCACAAGTTATCATAATGCAGTTAACAAGACCAAGCAAGTCAGTCAGATAATTATAAATCAGTAAATCCAACAAGTGATATGTGCAATGGTTCTCATTGTCTCTATTTAGGGATGCCTTGTCAAATCTGCTGCCTCTCTCCTGATGATACTCTCCCTTTGGGTCTCACCAATGTGAGGGGGTTGTTCTGCATCCATCTCAGCCAAACAACATGAAGTGAATCGGAGTCAATAAGATGTAGAGTGATATTACTATTATCACTAATCAAGGATATGCAATCATAATTAAATCAAGATATGATAAATGGTAATCAGATACCACTTGCATTTAACCAATCTGATTTAATGAAACATCAGTAACATTTATCCATAATAATGATCCAGCTCAATACTGTAATATCAAATAATATTTAAGCTGTGTAATGACTCCTCGACTTGGCTATTAGAACAAACACAGATAACCCAAAAATACATGCTATTTCTAAACTTTTTAGAGCATTTCAATTGATGTGTACACAGATGCATCCTCATGATACAATATCACATCACCTATGCTCAAATAGGTTTACATTGCCTACCTATAAAATCATTAAAGACTTAACCAAGCTAATCATTCAATCATAAAAGAGCATAGCACACACAATGTATCAAATAATGCCATTCACTGGTTCATACAAAATAATCCACCTAATCTTCTTTAGTGCAAATTTGAAGATAAATAGTAGCATACAAGTTTCATCTGCTGAAATGTTTAAATACATATTTTCAAATAAAGTGCAATTCTAAGCAATATTGTCCATCGATATACTCATATACTCATATATAAATATATGTAACCATGTCTAAGCATGCAATCCTAAGACTTTTGTGTACATAGGCTAACAACAATGGTGTTGGCCACACCCTAACTATTGGTGGGTTAAGACTACATATTCCTCTGTAGGATTTCCCCCAACTACTAGTGGGTTAGGACCAGAATGCTTTGGCCAGATTACAAACTATATTCTGTGCCCAAGTTTGTTACTGAAGAGAAAAGGCTACTATAGCTAAATGCGAGGGAAATAATGCTAAAGTCTTAGCACTTCGGGCTAAATAACTATGCATTTCCTACCTCAGATGTTCCTTCCATTACTAGAGGAAATGTGATAGGATGCACTCCTATAATAGACTGACTACCCGGTCTTTGTCATTATGCAGTTATCAACATAAAATTTCACTTCCACAACTTCAAAGTAAATAATCATACACATAATTTCAATTCTTGATCAGCTGTATGATAATCATTATAACATCGACTAAAGAAACTCATTTTTTCAAGAGAACACGTATATTTATTGCATTGCATAGTTTCCACTCTATCTATAGTAAGGTTTCATCTATCTTTTCAACTTTAGTTCTATCTTTTTTCATGATCTTTGTTTTTCTATGACTTATCATAATTTAGAAGTCTGTTTTCTATTTCTAAATTATGGCATATACAATCATTCTTACTTACACACGATTGTCAAACTGTAGAATTAAGATGAAGAACCATAAGCTACAAGTGTGTGTTGATCTGACTCCTCTAGATATCCTTTGTCCAAGGGCTTGCCTACGTATTCATGTCCATGGAATCAAAATCACATGTAGGTCTCACATAATGTTTACATGTTCATTATTTTATATAATATGTGATTATAGCTTCCAAGAAGCATTCAAGGGTTGTGTTCATCAATTCCATTTTTCTATCGATTTGCTCATAGTAGGCCTTATGTTTAGAGAAAGTTAATTATTGAACTATTGATTGACAAATTCCAAATTCTGTCTTAATGGAAAATTAAAAAAATTCTAAGCTATAAGCCTATCTAATTTTCAGGTTGATTCCATAGGATAGGTGTTTAGTGTTGTATGATAGTTGTATTAGACTTCAGACATTAAGGACCTCAAAATAAGAATTTTTAGACAAAACTTGCAGAATCATTGTTTTCACAAACTGATTGCCTAGATTCTTAGAATTAGTCTTCAAACTAGCCTTTGGTCAACACATAATTTGAACTTGATCTCTAACGAATTGGGAATTAATAAAAAAAGTTTTCAGTTGCATCCTTGGCACACATCTCGAGGTGAAAACAGAAGCTGACCATACGATGGTACTCTAATGGACCTATAAAACACTTAAATTTAGTACCAAAAATGTAATTCTAATTGAGTTAAATACCATAAAAGCACATTTCTGTAATGTCCCTTTTTGTAAATGCCCTAGTTTTTACCCAAAAATCACAAATCCAGAATGAAACAAGGGCAAACATAGTAAGGGATATAATCTTCATTTAAGAATAAGACGAGATAAGCCCATATTTCGAAATCCACAATGAGATTAGACAACAATGTAGATATAACTCATGAAATACATCCAATTCTAGGGTTAGGGTATGTATATATTGATCTACACAACCAATATCAACAATTACATGGAAACTCAATCATAACGAGGGTTGCGTTGGAAGACATGATGAGGTGCTCCAAGTATCCTCTACCCTAGGCCCAACAACAAGACCTTATCCTTTGTGGCCTCATGTGGTCCTCAACTGATGGTCCTCAACCATCATCATGAGGTGGCGTACCTAGTGAGGGCTTTGCACCGTTTCTCTCCATCATATCAACCTCTCACCTCTTACGATTGATTCACTTCAACAATTGATCCATGTGGAGATAGTAGGGAAGCTACAATAAGTTGCCTTAATACCTTAACGATTTTACTTCTTGTATTTGTGAGCCATGGTGGAGAAGAGGGGAGAGATTGTGGAGAGTGCCCCAGAAACCATCTCTTCCTAGACCCAAAGACCGTACCATTTGTACTCCTTTGGCCTCTATGGGCTCATCTTGTCCCACTTCGAGGTGGCTTATCTAGAAGAATGCTCATATGCTATACCCCTCCTGTAATCCTCTCACACCCTCCATCATGACTTTGATATATCACAAGTGATGAAGAACTAATATTCATGTTCATTAAAACAGTAATTAGCTACTATTGAACTCATCATATTATGTTAATATTATTGTACTATCTTGGCAATATTATATCAGATTTCTATTCTCAGCACTAGCCTCAAATTACATTATTAACATTATGTTATATTTACACCATTATGTTTTATTATATTAATAGTATTTAACATTCCCCTCTTATGTCATATTAATTGTATTGAACTGACAATATCATACTATATGATCGGCATCTTAGTGTATTAACAATATTATATTATATTAACAGCATCCTATTGTATTAACAATATTATATTATATTAACATTATATTATATTGTTACACTATATTAGCAGTATTATTATGTTAATGTTTTCTTCATTTATCATATTAACAGTATTAATTTGCACTCACAGCATTATACTATATATTATTAGCAGTTTTTATATCTCATATCTATACCCGTAGGTGATTCCCAAGCAATATAATTACTGCCACCCTCTTTCTTTCATTATTTCCTTGTTTCCTCCTTTGGTCTCCTGTATCATTTTAGCAGTATAAGTTATATTACCAGCATCATACGATATGCGATTAGCAACCTTATATTCTTCTTCTCATATCCGTAAGTATTTGCAGACAATGTGCTGACACATTTCTTGTCTTTTTCTATTCTCCTTATTCCTTTGGAAGTGATTACCGCTGCCTCTTTAATAGGCCTTAAGGCTGAATAGTTGCATCTCTTGCTAGTAAATGGACACATCATTATCCTTCTTAATCTAAGTTGCAGGGTTCGCCCCTGGGAAGCCCTGGTACGGGTCCGGGTTCGACCGGGTCCGTGGTACGGGTCCGGTTCGACCCGGGTTCGACCAGGGTTCGTAAAACCCAGGGTGGGTTCGACCCGGGTCGAACCCAGTCGAACCCGGGGTCGAACCCAGTCGAACCCGGGCGGACCCAGTCGAACCCGCGTGGCTGGGCGGCCCAATAAGTTAAAAAACAAACCAAATTTTTTTTTTTTTTCAATTCCGCCTTTAAAAAAGCGAAAATTATAACCTAAAAAACACTTCTAAAACATCTTATTGACACATTTCACCTCATTTGTGTTGCAAACAAATTTTTTATGAGAGCAGGTTGAAGAGAGGTTGAAGAGAGGTTGAACAAAATTTGGCTTCCAAGATCAAAGAGGAGGAGTTGAAGACTGATTTTAGAAGCTTCAACAAGTGTTGCAGCATCATTTCCATACATTTTCAAGCTTCCATTGGCAGCAAGAGGTAGGTTTTTAAACATTTTTTTCCAACTATTTTTGTTTCACAAATTGTCAAACATGAAACTTGAATTTTTTTTCATTATTTAGTTTTTGTTTTTGAATATGTTTATTTTATTTCTTGCCATAGGAACTAGAATGGCATCTACATCTTCCTCCATTGGCAATGAACAAGTAATTGCAAAACAAAGAAATGATCCAAATTCTCCCTTATGGAAATATGTGGACATTATAAAACAACTTCCGGGAGGTGGGGGATTCCGTTGGAAATGCCATGGATGTGATATTGAACGTAATAGTTCATATTATCGAGTGGTAGGCCATTTGTGTGGAATAAAAGGAAGAGGCATCAAAAAATGCCCTGGCAAAAATGGTAAACCTATACCAGATGAGATAGTGATGAAATATATTAGGGAGCATGAGGCAGCAGAAGAGAGGGAAGCCCGTAGATTGAACCAAACCGCATCAAAGAAAACAAGGGGAATGCAAGGCCCTTCTAATCCCAGTATTGTAGTAGAAGACCACCCCTTCTTTGCCACAAATGAACTTCAAAGTGAACCACCCTTGACACGTAAAAGAACAAAAGGGCCTTTAGAAACCGCATTCCAAAATGAGAGTAGAGACAATGCTGATCAAGATATAGTAAGGTGCATTTATGCAAATGGTTTGTCATTCAATGTTGTTCGCTCCCCATATTGGAAGCAAATGATAAAAAGTGTTAATGAGGCACCAAGAGGGTATAAGGGCCCCGGTTATGAGAAGGTACGTGGAACATTATTGGAGAAAGAGGTGAAGAGGGTTGAAGATGCATTGAAACCCATAAGGGATTCGTGGGTTGAGACAGGTGTAACAATTGTTTCAGATGGGTGGAAAGATGCTAAAAACTGTCCCTTGATCAATGTCATAGCGGTGTCCCCTAAAGGGGCAATGTTTTTGAGAGCTGTGGATTGTGAGGGCCAAATAAAAGATGGCGAATTTATTGCAGAAATTCTCATCTCTGCCATTGAGTCTGTGGGACCCCGCAATGTTGTCCAAGTCATAACGGACAATGCAAAAAATTGTAGAGCTGCTGGTTTGTTGGTTGAGCAACGCTATGATCACATCTTTTGGACACCTTGTGCGGTACATTCGCTCAATCTTATGCTACAAAGGATTGGGCAAAAAATAAAATGGATCAGAGATGTGTATGCAGAGGCTGAGGACATCCAGATGTTCATCACAAACCACCACATGTCTCAAGGGATTTTTAGAACCTATTCGAATTTGGAGCTATTGAAGGTAAGTGAAATAGTAATTTAATTTTACATTTTCTGATTTTTTTGAATTTTCAATGTTAATAATATCATTGTGTAAGCTATATTGTGTATTCTTCTTTAAAGTTTGGCTTTATTTTTTAATAATTTGGCATTAATTTGTGTTATAGGTTGCTGAGACCCGTTTTGCATCAAACACAATCGTCTTAAGACGACTTGTGAAAGTTAGAGTGGCACTATGCAATATGGTGATCAGCACCAATTGGACTGTATGGAAGCAAAGTAGCACTGAGAGGGCAGGAAAAATTAGGGATAGAATATTGGATGAGAAATGGTGGGATCTTGTTACATATCTCCTAAGTATCACTGAGCCCATCATGAGCATGATTCGCTATACAGACATGGATAGGCCTTGCATAGGTGAGATTTATGATGGCATTGATTCAATGCTTGAAAAAATAAAGTTCACTATAAATGAAAAAGAGAATGATCCTCAGGAGAAATTCTTCAAAGAACTGGAATTAATTATTGTAGAGAGGTGGAATAAGATGACCACTCCTTTGCACCTTCTTGCCTATGCCTTGACACCTAAGTACTATAGCAATCAGTTTCTTGATAAACCAGGAAGGATTCCACCATGGAGAGATCTAGAAGTATCTGATGGGTATAAGGCAGCATTTCTTAGACTATATCCCGATGATGATTTGCGAGATGTTGTTACAAATGAGTTCATAGAATTCGCAAATGGGAATGGTCTAAGTGTTGATGCACTTCGTCATAGATCCAAGAAAGATGCTCATAGCTGGTGGTACTTCCATGGCACATGCTTCCAACACCTACAACCCCTCGCTATAAAAGTTTTATCACAAGTAAGTTTAATTAATTAAAATTTTTAATTTACAAGTTTTAGTTTATTTATAGTTTACTTTGTCTTCATAGGTTGCTAGTAATTTTATTTTTATTAATGTATAACTTTAATTGTTTACTTTGTCTTCATAGGTTGCTAGTTCATCTGCTTCAGAAAGAAATTGGAGCACATACTCTTTCATCCACTCAGTAAAGCGCAATAGGCTGCTATCAAAAAGAGCGGAGAATTTAGTATATGTGCATTCCAACCTACGTCTTCTTTCACACAAACAACATGACTACACACAAGGGGAAACAAAGATGTGGGATATAGAGCCAGAGCATACTGATTTGGATGCTCCTGGTTCTCAGCTTCTTGCATTGACACTTGATGACTCGGAAATTGAGCCAACTTATAGTGCAAGTGCAAGTGGCATTGGCTCATGTAATGTCAATGTCAATGAGGATGAGGAGGAGGAGGAGGAGGAGGATGAAGAATTAGATGATCCATTTGATGATTAAACTTTTAAGTTTATATTTTTGAAAGTTGAAACAATGATACTTGAATATTTTGTCATTTTGATATTAAACTTGATGTATATGATGCTATTATCAATTATGGTATGATCATGATGCTATGATTACAAGTTTATGTTTGTTTTGTTGTTCATATGATGCTATGTGACATGCATATTTTAATTCATGCTTATAGGCTTTGATATATATATATATATATATATATATAAATTTACATGTTTTTGTACTAACGAACCCAAACGAACCCAAACCCCTTTTCAAAATTTTGCCGTACCGGCGTACCGGGTTCTTCGAACCCGAACCGGAACCCGAACCCGAACCGGCAACTTAGTTCTTAATCGCACACTTCCATTATTCATGACATTCGTTACTCTATACAAATTGTGCTTGTTTATCAATTATTTATTTATGAATCAGTCAACATAATAAAAGATTTCTTTTGGTTTATGTAATGTACATAATAAGGATATAAAAAATGGATAGTTTTATTAATTGTAAGCTAAGTTGCCGGTTCGGGTTCGGGTTCGGGTTCGGGTTCGAAGAACCCGGTACGCCGGTACGGCAAAATTTTGAAAAGGGGTTTGGGTTCGTTTGGGTTCGTTAGTACAAAAACATGTAAATTTATATATATATATATATATTATATATATATATATATCAAAGCCTATAAGCATGAATTAAAATATGCATGTCACATAGCATCATATGAACAACAAAACAAACATAAACTTGTAATCATAGCATCATGATCATACCATAATTGATAATAGCATCATATACATCAAGTTTAATATCAAAATGACAAAATATTCAAGTATCATTGTTTCAACTTTCAAAAATATAAACTTAAAAGTTTAATCATCAAATGGATCATCTAATTCTTCATCCTCCTCCTCCTCCTCCTCCTCCTCATCCTCATTGACATTGACATTACATGAGCCAATGCCACTTGCACTTGCACTATAAGTTGGCTCAATTTCCGAGTCATCAAGTGTCAATGCAAGAAGCTGAGAACCAGGAGCATCCAAATCAGTATGCTCTGGCTCTATATCCCACATCTTTGTTTCCCCTTGTGTGTAGTCATGTTGTTTGTGTGAAAGAAGACGTAGGTTGGAATGCACATATACTAAATTCTCCGCTCTTTTTGATAGCAGCCTATTGCGCTTTACTGAGTGGATGAAAGAGTATGTGCTCCAATTTCTTTCTGAAGCAGATGAACTAGCAACCTATGAAGACAAAGTAAACAATTAAAGTTATACATTAATAAAAATAAAATTACTAGCAACCTATGAAGACAAAGTAAACTATAAATAAACTAAAACTTGTAAATTAAAAATTTTAATTAATTAAACTTACTTGTGATAAAACTTTTATAGCGAGGGGTTGTAGGTGTTGGAAGCATGTGCCATGGAAGTACCACCAGCTATGAGCATCTTTCTTGGATCTATGACGAAGTGCATCAACACTTAGACCATTCCCATTTGCGAATTCTATGAACTCATTTGTAACAACATCTCGCAAATCATCATCGGGATATAGTCTAAGAAATGCTGCCTTATACCCATCAGATACTTCTAGATCTCTCCATGGTGGAATCCTTCCTGGTTTATCAAGAAACTGATTGCTATAGTACTTAGGTGTCAAGGCATAGGCAAGAAGGTGCAAAGGAGTGGTCATCTTATTCCACCTCTCTACAATAATTAATTCCAGTTCTTTGAAGAATTTCTCCTGAGGATCATTCTCTTTTTCATTTATAGTGAACTTTATTTTTTCAAGCATTGAATCAATGCCATCATAAATCTCACCTATGCAAGGCCTATCCATGTCTGTATAGCGAATCATGCTCATGATGGGCTCAGTGATACTTAGGAGATATGTAACAAGATCCCACCATTTCTCATCCAATATTCTATCCCTAATTTTTCCTGCCCTCTCAGTGCTACTTTGCTTCCATACAGTCCAATTGGTGCTGATCACCATATTGCATAGTGCCACTCTAACTTTCACAAGTCGTCTTAAGACGATTGTGTTTGATGCAAAACGGGTCTCAGCAACCTATAACACAAATTAATGCCAAATTATTAAAAAATAAAGCCAAACTTTAAAGAAGAATACACAATATAGCTTACACAATGATATTATTAACATTGAAAATTCAAAAAAATCAGAAAATGTAAAATTAAATTACTATTTCACTTACCTTCAATAGCTCCAAATTCGAATAGGTTCTAAAAATCCCTTGAGACATGTGGTGGTTTGTGATGAACATCTGGATGTCCTCAGCCTCTGCATACACATCTCTGATCCATTTTATTTTTTGCCCAATCCTTTGTAGCATAAGATTGAGCGAATGTACCGCACAAGGTGTCCAAAAGATGTGATCATAGCGTTGCTCAACCAACAAACCAGCAGCTCTACAATTTTTTGCATTGTCCGTTATGACTTGGACAACATTGCGGGGTCCCACAGACTCAATGGCAGAGATGAGAATTTCTGCAATAAATTCGCCATCTTTTATTTGGCCCTCACAATCCACAGCTCTCAAAAACATTGCCCCTTTAGGGGACACCGCTATGACATTGATCAAGGGACAGTTTTTAGCATCTTTCCACCCATCTGAAACAATTGTTACACCTGTCTCAACCCACGAATCCCTTATGGGTTTCAATGCATCTTCAACCCTCTTCACCTCTTTCTCCAATAATGTTCCACGTACCTTCTCATAACCGGGGCCCTTATACCCTCTTGGTGCCTCATTAACACTTTTTATCATTTGCTTCCAATATGGGGAGCGAACAACATTGAATGACAAACCATTTGCATAAATGCACCTTACTATATCTTGATCAGCATTGTCTCTACTCTCATTTTGGAATGCGGTTTCTAAAGGCCCTTTTGTTCTTTTACGTGTCAAGGGTGGTTCACTTTGAGGTTCATTTGTGGCAAAGAAGGGGTGGTCTTCTACTACAATACTGGGATTAGAAGGGCCTTGCATTCCCCTTGTTTTCTTTGATGCGGTTTGGTTCAATCTACGGGCTTCCCTCTCTTCTGCTGCCTCATGCTCCCTAATATATTTCATCACTATCTCATCTGGTATAGGTTTACCATTTTTGCCAGGGCATTTTTTGATGCCTCTTCCTTTTATTCCACACAAATGGCCTACCACTCGATAATATGAACTATTACGTTCAATATCACATCCATGGCATTTCCAACGGAATCCCCCACCTCCCGGAAGTTGTTTTATAATGTCCACATATTTCCATAAGGGAGAATTTGGATCATTTCTTTGTTTTGCAATTACTTGTTCATTGCCAATGGAGGAAGATGTAGATGCCATTCTAGTTCCTATGGCAAGAAATAAAATAAACATATTCAAAAACAAAAACTAAATAATGAAAAAAAATTCAAGTTTCATGTTTGACAATTTGTGAAACAAAAATAGTTGGAAAAAAATGTTTAAAAACCTACCTCTTGCTGCCAATGGAAGCTTGAAAATGTATGGAAATGATGCTGCAACACTTGTTGAAGCTTCTAAAATCAGTCTTCAACTCCTCCTCTTTGATCTTGGAAGCCAAATTTTGTTCAACCTCTCTTCAACCTCTCTTCAACCTGCTCTCATAAAAAATTTGTTTGCAACACAAATGAGGTGAAATGTGTCAATAAGATGTTTTAGAAGTGTTTTTTAGGTTATAATTTTCGCTTTTTTAAAGGCGGAATTGAAAAAAAAAAAAAATTTGGTTTGTTTTTTAACTTATTGGGCCGCCCAGCCACGCGGGTTCGACTGGGTCCGCCCGGGTTCGACTGGGTTCGACCCCGGGTTCGACTGGGTTCGACCCGGGTCGAACCCACCCTGGGTTTTACGAACCTTGGTCGAACCCGGGTCGAACCGGACCCATACCACGGACCCGGTCGAACCCGGACCCGTACCAGGGCTTCCCAGGGGCGAACCCTGCAACTTAGATTGTAAGTAATACAATATTTAGTTAATTGTAAATTGTGGATAACTCTTTTAATATTAACTGTGGATAACTTTGTAAATGAATAATATATATTTAGTTAATAATAAATTTGTTGGTTGAAAATTTTGTACACTTGGGGAAATCTACAAAATAGTGGTTTCAACCACAGTGTGTGAGTAAAACTCTCCTAATTAAGGGAAGGATCCCCCCATCTATCTACAACTTAAAACTAAAATAAGATGGGACATCAGTCTTTCTTCTTCTTTCAAGAAAGCCAATATCCTTTTCTCTTCACAGAAAAGTGATAGCAATTTAACATAAAACAGCAATAACAACTTTTTGAAATGAAATGAGAGAAAGGAAATGAAGTTTCCTGAAAGCTCAAAGACTTCCGTCACTTCCTTCGGGACGGGACAGCAATATCAAGGTCAAAGTCTTGATTATGTGAAGTCCTATCTACCCTTTTTTCTATATTAATGATATTCAGAACAAATTATATCAGCACAAAGACTGAAATACTTTATTCTCTTCTACGTAAAACAGTAAGAACTAGTACAAGCTCAAAGACTCACAACTTATTTCTTACAAAATCTACTTCTAGACTCTCTTAAGAACAAGTGCAAGCACAAAGTCTTGCAGCTCCTCTCAAAAGAATATTTACTCTAACTTATTTTAACCTCCAATACTTGCAGTTCAAAGACTGCAAATCAAATTCGATTAAGTTCTAAATGAAACACTTGCAAGAAAGATAATATGAAACACAAACCCAAGAATGTAGCACAAAGATTCAAAGCTTGAGCAATTTTCTTCTATTTCTTTCAATTCTTAAATTCACACATGAAAGCTCAAAGACTTCTTTGCTGTAAATTTGGCAGAGTTTTTGCTTGCTTTTCTAAAAGATAAAGATTACAATAGACCTCTCAAGTATTTATAGAAGAGGAGTCTTGAGAAAAAGGTGGGAGGATCCTAACTAACTTGAGAGATTCTCTCAACCACCAAGATCTATTCAATAACTAACTATGACTTATTCCAACTACAGTCCTAATTGAACACAACTTGTAGTTGCTTTACATGTAATTACAAAAGTGCAAGTAAAGACTTGACTTTCAATTTACAAAATGTTTTTACATGTGACTTGTCAAAAGAAAAACTACAACTAAGAGATTACAATTTTTTAAAAATGCAACTAAGTGTTGAAAAACACTTAAGTTGCAGCATGTGAAGACATGAATCCTTCGAACTTCTGGATGATCATTTGTAGCTCAGCAAGATTCGGTTCGTGGGTGTTCTTGGCAACAACCATGGTCTTCACGATGGTGTCATGGCATTGAAGAAGCATAGAGTTGTTCTTCTCCAAAGTGGACTGGATTTCGTGCAAAAAGATTTGATATTTCATCAAAACCTGAATTGAGGCAGCTGAAAATTGTTCGCTCCTCCACTCATTATGAATCCTCATCTATAGATCTACGAGCACTTCTTTTTTTGGTATCAACTCTCCATTCTGACTCATTATATTGCAAGAGGCCTTCTCACAATGAGAAACAACACCTTGGAATACTTCAACTCGCAATCTCATTGCATCATCAATCTCCTCAATGAGGGATTTGAGAACAAGGGCTTTGTTCTCTAGAAGTTCTTCAAATTCCAAATACATGACCCTGGAAGGACTAATGGCATGCTCCTGAAGAACACTCAACTGTTGTCGAGACATTGTGTGCCAAATTGTCAAGCTACCTTCAACCCTTTCCAAATTCTATTTGAAAGTCTTGGAAGTATGATTCAATTTTTCTTCAATGGTCTCCAACTTAGACATCATTTGGAAAATGTATTTCAGCACTTGTGCACACAGATTATGAAGTTGATCCACCCAAGAATCCAACACTTGTACTTTCTGAGCAGCTCTTTCAACTCCCCGAATTGATTCTTGTGAACCGGAAGAACTTGTAGGATTACTCCCTTCACCAACAGGTTTTGTAATTTTATGAACAACTACAACAAATTGCCTATTCTCCTCTTCTAGCTTGTCTTTCTTTGTTAGAAGTTCATCATACCACTGGACTAGTGAAGCTACAGATTGTTGGGCATCATGCTTGACCACTTCATGCGTTTGTCTACCCAATTCTATCCTTGTAACTCTGTAATCAGTAGCTTGCATTTCCTCATGTGGCTTATCCAGAAGGGGCTCAACAATTTTTGCCACTTTCATCTTGTTGCTGTCAACAGTTACTCTTGAGATCGTCTTGGCTTTTTTAGCAACTTTGGGCCTAGACTGCTTGAGTTGTTGATAATCAAAGACATCAGGAGAGATTTCCCGCTTCTTCCTCTTTGGGGTAAAAGAACTAAGCCATGGAGGTAAAATGACTAGTTCTCCTCTAGTAGCTACTGAAGGCGAAGGGGAAGTAGTTTCTGTTTGAACATCCGTAGTCACCTTGGGAGGAGTATTTGTTTGAATGACAACCATAGTTTGCTTGGTAACCAAAGGGCATGAAGATTGCCTCATAAATTCTTCAAAGCCAGTAGTAGAGGTATCAATCTCTGACAAATGGATACATGCAGGAGTATCCTCGGGGATTTCCAACAAACTCTCTTGTTGATGATCAAGAGGTGGCTCAACTACTGAAATAGGAACGACATTCTGAGGAGACTCCTCCACTATTATGGCAGGAGGAGATAGAGGCAGCTCCATGGAAACTGAGGAGGGAATCTCATGAGGTGACTCCGAAGCCAGTGACTTAGGAGCATCATCAGATTGTTGTCCTTCCTTCGGATTATCAGGATCAATCACATGAATGTGAATCTGGGATTTTTCTTTTCCATGATCTGTCGCCTCCTCAGGAGGAAGCACTATTGCTCGACTAACCCGCAATTTGATCCTAGTGCCTGAAAATGATGCACCTTCCTTGTTGTCAATCTGAATCTCAGACTTACGTCCAAGAGGCCCTGCAGAGTCATTTTCTTTTCCAACCTTGATTTTGATGAGTCTAACACCATTACCTTTGAGTCAAGTGTTGGTGTTAGTTAAGATAGGTTGAAATCTTTCAAGAATGGAAGTGCATTCTTTATGTGACCATTGGATTAAAGGAAGTGGGGCTTCCTCAACCCTACGTGAGACAAACTCTAGATCAAGCACATTACCATCATCAATCATTTCTTGCAGAATGTCCACTAGGTTTAGATCAATAACTTGCTCAACAGTAAGCCTGCAGTAGTCCATCTTGAGAACCTCCATTCTGTACGGAGATCTACCTAGATATCCTCAATATGATGCACATGTACGAAGGACTTTTTGATCTTTTCCTTCATACCCCGGTAGTCAAAATCTGCCCTCGACTTAAACCTTTTGAGTTTAATCTCCTGCATCTCAGTCTCCATAGCTTTGGCTTTGACGGATGTGACAAGAGAATACCGACCAATCTTCAATGGGTTAGTTGTAGAAATCCCCATTCCAACCTTATGTTTAACAGATTGATGAGTGTGCACAACCATGATCTGTCTTCCCAATTCCATAAGAATGATCTTATCGGTCGAGTATCTAGGAAGCATGTATGGCTGCCCACTGTAGCATCCGACTCTTACATAAGTGAAAGTCGGGAATTGAAGAAACAAGCACCCATACTCATTCACTCTTTCCCATGCTTCATCTGACACCCTTTTGTTCTTTAGAGTCTTGTCAAATTGGCACATGAAGTAACCAAAGAATGTGTCTTGAACCCTTCTGAAATGTAATCCGTTGCGTCTCAAAGACAACTGGTCATAATATTCCCACACAGGTATAAGCGAGCGATCACCCTTGTAAGAAAGACCAGGGAAATGTCTGAGTGATGCTGCCAAATACTCTAAGTATGAATTCATGTAGAAAGTCATTGTAGTAGGGACTGCTACAAGTTGTTCGCACAAAGCATCACTGATAATCTCTCCCCATGATATATGATGGGATTGCCTTATGAACATGGTAAACTGATACATCCAGGGCTCAAACACATTAGAGTGCTCATGACCCATCATCCTGCTGAGGAGAGTGATGATGTCTCCAATTTCCCACTTGAAGTCACAACGGTACAACTTAGCCCCCCTCGTGAAGGCGGCTCGTGGCTCATGCATCCACTTGTTAATGTGGCGTTTTTTGTCCTTTTCCCTCTTGACATAATACTCAGCTGCACTATCCTTTGAAATTTTCATATAAGCAAGTGCTGGTGGTATTCTGAAGACTTTCTCAATAGTATCCACATCAAGGTGGATTATTGCCTCACCAGCATCATTTCTAATGGTTCTCGTCTCCTCGTCAAAGTGATGGGCGCAAGCGAGAACAAATTCAGGTTCTAGGGCAGCCACTGGAAAAGAGGATGCATGATGAATGTGGCTGTCCAACAATTGCTGCATATTACTATCTTGCGGATCCTCCACCCTCTTAATGAATTCTGACATGTCAACATGCCCTATCTCCGTATCCTTGATATGATCCAAAGGAGAGGAAACTTGTGAAGGTGAAACTTCATTCTAGTACTTGTCATATTTATACTTCATCTTCTTTGGAATGGGAGATGATGATAAATCTGACATCGAAGAACAACCTGGTATGCTGTGATGAAGACTTAAAAATGTTAAAGCAACATCATAATCAGCTGCAACTAACATTTTTCCTTCTTCAAATGGGAAGAACTCCAACCCTTGCACTTCACAACTTTGTGAGAGAAAGATGGGAAATAAATGGGAATGCTGGAAACTCGACTTTGACCAATTTCAGATCTTGGGGAAAGTTTTACAAGTATACAAATGGGGAAGAACGAACATGCAATCAGATTTTTAAAACTTGAATGCAAGTATACTTGTAAAACAAAAAATGGAGAAATGAGTGAAAAATGAGTTTTGGACATGTGGGAAATGACGTGAATGGAAAGTACGGATATAGGCAATGAGTATGAACAAAAATGGAAAGATTTTGGGAATGTCATTTTCAAGAAAATGGGAAGAACTTTCAACATACAATCCGGATCAAAAAACCTGATTTTGGAAGAATGGGTATTTTTCATCTTTGCAACTTGGAATTTCAACAAAAGATGGTTAAAATCTTATAACCATAAGGGAAGATCAATTATTTTCATCCAACTTGTAATCGGGATTTAAAATCCCGAATACAAGTAAAGAGGGAAAATGGGGAAGAACAATGCAATTCACAAATTGCTTTGCAAAGGGGAAAATCTCTCACAAAACCAATTTTAGGGCAAAACCAACATATATACAAATTTACAACTAGAATGGAAAAAACAAGAAGACAATAAAATGGAACAAGAAGAAAAGAAAACATACCTTGCTTCAATCCAAAATGCCTCTTCAAAAGATGAAACTATCTTTGAATGAAGAAGACAATCCTTTAAATAGAAAAAGATTCCAAAACCCTTGCCACGTTTTTCCAAACTCAGATTTGGAGAATAACAACAAAAACGTGTTTCAAGATGCAAGAAAATGGGTCGAATCTCTATCCAAACCCCACGCCTAGGTGAAGGAAGCAAAAACGATTTAGGAGAGTTGAAATTGTGACAAATTTCAAAGAAAATCATGGCATTAATAAACATGTTTTTTGCTGTTTATATATCATTAAAACCTAACGATTTGAACCTCCAAATGGCGTGGGACGTGTTCATAAATGCATAAAAATAGGAGACAATCCAAAACGCCTCTTACCTCCTAAAATTCCTCCACAAAATTTGCTTGAAAACTTCAACAAATTCGCCTTCTTGGCTGGTCGGGTTCTTGGAGAGATGCAACAAGTTTCTTTTTTACATGCAATAATGAAAATTGGGTTTCTCTTTTCATATTGCAAGTTTAAAATGTCACTTTTCATTCCACAAGGCAAAATTGGGTTTTTAAAACTCAATAGCAAGTTTAAAATGCCTTTATTTTCATTCATGGAGCAAATCGGGTTTTTAAAACTCAATTGCAAGTTCAAAATGTCACTTTCTCCATTCTAGGCAAAATCGGGTTTTTGAGAGAGAAATACAAGTGATAATAACTTGTAAAGGGAAAATAAAATCCCCTCAACAAGTTTTAATAACTTAACACATGTAATAGGGGAATAAAATCCCCATTACAAGTAAAAACACTAAAATAGGAACTTTATAAAAGAATTACAAGTGACTTTTTAAATTTGCAACTTTAAATTAACATGTAACTTATCCAAAAAATTCCTATTATGACTTAAAAAGCCAAAAAGCATCAAGGGGGAAATAAAAAGTAAGTGCACTTGTAATTAGCTAAAAATTTCCCTACAAAGACTAAAACAAAGGAAAACATTAAAACTTGCAACTTAAGGAAAATTTCCCACCTTCTGTTAGGGAGAAAAAACCTGAAATTGAAGGAAAAACATAGCAAACGAACCTAGAATGCGATGAAATTTGAAACGTGGTTCAAGGATGGACTAAGGATTAAGCCAGTCCAGGGGTGAAGCAAAATTATGCCTCGGGAAGCATGCCATAGAGTAAAATTTTCATTTTTTGACAAAAAATTCATGTAATGGTCCATCATTTTTTAAAACAAAAAATGAGGACAACAAAATTGTGGATAATTAATGTACTGAAATGAACATAATATAAGGGATATTATAATTTTCCATGATAAACTATGAACTGTTTGATTTAACACAACCTGTCCAATTCACACAACACTCGACAAATCAATCTTGACATGTGCTATATTCATTTCACTAAATCCTAGCTGGTTGAATAATCAAAGCCTTAGTTTGTAACTTTGTAGCTATCGAGTTTGGCACTTTCTCTTTTTGTATTTGTTAGGTCTTGCTTCGGTTCGGATACAAGATCGAGATGGCACTAGGTTTGTTGAGGCTTATACTTAGGCACCTCAAGACCCTTATTGGCCCATTGACCAAATTTGAGAACAATTTGAGCCACTTGGTGAGCCATCTGCCCATTTCATCACGTAAGTATTTTTATTGGGTTGAAAATATGGTCCCTTTACAAGCAAATGACCTTGGTGTGTGCATCAAGCCTATGACAAATCATATTAGAGGATATGCTAGATTGCTCATTTCTCAAGCATTTAAGAAAGGCTATGGTGATTATTTGCAAATTATGTCTTGTGATTTCATAGATGACGATTTTGTCAATGCTTGTTTTGGAATCACGTTTGCTAAAATTTAAGGTAAGGTTTAGTTTTATCTTCATGGCTATCCTTTTTATACATATCTCTTAATTACTTATTCAATGGCATTGATCTTTTATAGGTATATCATTCACTCAAAGAAAAAATTATTTCTTGTAAATTGCAAGGTCATGAAGAATTACTATAATTAGGTTTTAGTCTCATCAATTGAAAAGGGAAAGATTAGCTTTTTGCTTGTCATGAGCTGGATGCCATGGGAATATGCAGTCTTTATTGAGTAGTACCTCAAATATGATTGAGCTCACTAGGCTCCACAATTAATATGTAAAGTTGATTGTTGTATATCAATAATTTTATGCTTTTTAATGGCACTTCACCATGATCCTTTTGTTGGAGGTTTGGAGTGGTGTCGGATTGTTTAGAGCAATATTTTCTTAGAGATGTTGTCAACCATAAAATAAAGAGTTGTTGGTGCATGGAGAGGCCATTGGGCAACATGGAAGGAATTGGGGCAATAGGTAGTACAAAGCCGCTCACCTATACCACCCCATATATAGGGTCTTTCAACAAGTCAATGATCACAAAGTTACTGTAGGTAGTAAAACCTATGTAGAATACAATGAATGTGGGATTCTTCCTTCATACACATGCGTAGATTGTAGATTCACTTGGTACACTGCTCATGCTAGCGAAGACTATTTCAAGATGTGTAATATTCCCTTTAATTTTTTTTTTTGATTTTCCAATGAGATTTACAAACAATCACAGTAACCCGTTATGGTAAGAATAAAGAAATCCAAAGAACTGAAGGGAACCCTCCACTTTCTGATCACCAAGAGCCCAAACTGGGAGGGTGAGAGCATATAGCGATAGGGGATCGTTAGATGCAAATCTGAGATGCTGATTACAATACTGGGCGGCAAGCCAACCCCTTCTGCTTATACAACGGGTAATGAAAAATCCTAATACAAACAATTGGAATGAACAATCACTCTACCGCTTATGCAGCGGGAGGACTAAAATGAAGATTACTATCAACTCCACCGCTTATGCAGCGGGAGGACTAAAATGAAGATTACTATCAACTCCACCGCTTATTCAGCGGGAGGATATTATTACAAACAAAGATAGGCGGCATGGCCAGCCTCTTCCACTTATGCAATGGGAAATACAGATAAGTTGCAGCAAGAATGATTGATCAGTAGTACTACTGAAACAATCTTACAAAATAGAGAAAAAAGAATAGAGAAGATGTTTAATGCTGATCCCAAGAAAAATACTTCCAAAATCACACAATATAAGCACTACTGCTGTTCTAATTTTGCAAGCTAGAAAAACACTGTCTAGCCACTACCGGAAACACCAAAACACTCATAACTTTCTCAAAACTATCCAGAATCGCATCAAATTAAAAGCAAACGATAGATATAACATAGGCGTCCAACATAGAAACTCAAACTTGCAACACTGGAGACTGGGAAGCAGCTGCACACATCCCAAGACGGCCAGAAAAGGGGGCGGCACAGTAGAAAGTTCGATCTACCCCTAAAAATCAGAATCCACACCAAAAACCATGCCAAGTTGGAAGAATGATCGCCTTCCTAGTATGCTTCCAAAGAGCCGATACCCAAAATGATGGGTCGCACAGGCAGGGAGATACGCGCAATTCTTCGCTTCAGCCACACCAAACCAGCAACTCCAGAAAACACATCACGCTTTGAAAATATTGAAAATACGTACTGAAAATGTCACAAGAATACACGACTCAGCTAGGTACTATGTCTCAAGTACGAAACTGGCAATACTAGGGAGCCACACTCCGCAGCTTCAAGTTCAGTCGCCAAACCGACAGCATAACGATGCAATTTTTTCAAGATGCTCAAAATAAGAGCCCAAGGCTCTTATTTATAACTTCATGCTCCACCAAATTCAAATGCAAATGGCGCCCAAACTCAACTCAAACTCTTTTCATTTCATTTCATGTCTTCACCTAACATGGCGCCCACTTCCCTTCTTCATAGGCAAAGTTCGAACTTTACCTTTGGTGACAATTCTGCAACATTAAAATAATATAACATGAGATGTTTTATCATCCCCAATCGTCACCAAATTAACGCCATTGACTTAGGACAATAACAATATTGATATCAGATAATTATTTTTCCTTAAGTCGTCCTCAATACACTTAATCAGTAAATACAAATATTTAAATATTAAACCTTAGGACAAGGAAATAATATTTGTTGAGACATGGACCAGCTAGGAATCGAACCTAGGACCTTCCATACGCTGCTAGAGTGCTCTACCACTGAGCTATTGGCCCCTCTTGGACCAGTCCATCATCGGTCCGGGTGTGGCTTATTTCCAACACCAACACCCCCTCTTAAGCCACACGTCTCGTGTGCTTGGGGCTCCTAGCCTGGACCTGGCTCTGGTACCATGTTGAGGCATGGACCAGCTAGGACTCGAACCTAGGACCTTCCATACGCTGTTGGAGTGCTCTACCACTAAGCTACTGGCCCCTTTTGGACCAGTCCATCGTCGGTCCGGGTGTGGCTTATTCCCAACACCAACAATATTTAATTAAATCACTTATGACTCCAATACTGATTATCAACAAAACTAGGATGAAGCTAAGCAAAGAAGACCACTGAATTGATGCAGGATCAGGACCCTGTCCAAATTGCCAAAAATAGAAATGCTCCATACTACCACTTACTAAAAATAGTAAGTCCTGAAATACTCCTCCGAAAAGCACGGTCTTCGCACCCAGAGAAAGAGCTTGGAAAGCTCAGTAAGATAGCATCATCCAATCAGCCAAACCCTAACTTACTAAAAATAGTAAGTTCTTACTTCGTCAAAGAATCCAATGCATGTTATGCCACCCAAGAGTTCATAAAAAACCCAGAAGGAAACCATAGACAGAATTGAAGAATTCCCTCCTGGTAAACCCTAAAAAGATCGTGCAGAACTCCACCAAAGTTGGAAACCCTAATTCTCCTTTCCACATAGCCTACGGGTCTCCAGAATAGGCCAATGGATCACTGAAAGCACATCATTGAGAAGGGGACATTACAAGATGCCTTTAAATTATGCTAGTTTGTATGGTAGAAAAGTAAAATTTATAGAGACCTTTGGACAATGTTGTTGAAAAATAGGGTATCTTAGGGTTTTGGGGCACTATGGATGCAATGGTAGGGTCAGATCTAACCCAAAATGCATCTAAAATTGATTGCTTTGTTGATGCCCACAAGTAATTTCTTCCTTCAAACCCTTGCAAATCTCTCCTTTGAAGCCCAATTCAAACAAAATGAGGCAAAGCCGACAATATCAGATCCTCTAACACAATGATATGCTCAAGAGGTGCTCCACCATTCACTAGACGAGCCTGCAAAACAATACCACACATGAGACCCATGACCCCCAATGAAGATGGCTGAGCCTTGAATCACCAACTTGCTTTGATACCATGTAAAACCTAGTACAAAATGCTTTGATATGTAAAATTTAGTATAAAATGCTTTGATACGATGCGAGATTTGCAAAGATGTCTATGCACATTGAAGACCTAGATGACAAGAACAAGTCACAAAGCCAAATTGCACATGACAATTGAAGATTGTAGATGCAACATGTGACTATTCCATTAGGAAGAGGATACAACTAGAAAGAGATTACTCCAATATACACTATTGTCCAAGTGGAGAAATCAATATAATGAGATGCTCAAGAGTAAGCTAGAGGTGGTGGGTATATATAGGATATGCCACCAAGAGATGTGAATGTATAATCAGTCTGGAATAAAGGAGATGGGACATGCGTAGTACAAGTCTCCACCAAACTAGGAAAGTACAACCACCTTTATTAAATGCATATTACGTCCCTAAGGAGATGCCTACCTATGTTCAAGGTAGAGAACACACCTAAATAGATACCTACCTAAGTAAGCTCACCTGGAATGCGCACTAATGTCAGTGTAACAAACTAAATGCAGGAAAAAAACTATGCACCGATAACATGGTTGAGCAACTGTATGTTTGATTTACAAGCATGGTTCTTCTTCACAATATATTTGTTGAATTTAATCTGACATAACCACACTCATGGTATCATTATGGTTTTGTGGATTGGTTAAATATTCATATGTGTAATAGCATGATTTTGAGTATGATGTAAATGATGCTATTAATGTTGCATGAATGGGAGAATGTTTAACCTTGCATAATGATGCTATTGATGTTGCATGAATGTGAGCATGTTTAACCCTGGATACTGAATGCATGGTATTAGAAACCAGCCATAGAGCAATAGAGACATCATATTCCACAGCCTGAAAGTTGTCTAGAGTAGCATGGACTTGTGGTCTACTAAGTATCAAAATTAATCTGTTTGTCAAGGGATTTCAGTTGTGAGTTGTTGAAAACTAGTTTACAGATCATTCAAGGCTACTACTCTTCAAGTACTTAAAAAGATATTTATCCAACACTGTAGCATAGAACTTGCGGCCAGCAAGGTGTGGAAAAGAATCTGTTTATCAAGGGATTTTGGCCTTGAACTGTTCAAAACCAGTTTACAGACAGATCATTTAAAGCTACTACTCGTCAAGTACTTAAAAAGCTGTGTCCAACATTATGGCATGAAGTTTAAATGGCAAGTGTGCTCCCAATCATGATAATAGTTACTTGTGTTTAAACTGCCCCCCGTTTCATGGGTGGTATGTAAGATGAGCTGATGTGGAGGTAAAAAGGGCAGATTACAAGATAATGGGAAAAGTGTATATCAGTACACATGATTAATCCCAAGATTTGGACAAAATTCCAAAAAGGGGGAATTCCACTAAGTTATCCTCAAAATAAGCTTGGATGTTTTATATTCCATTAAAGAATTTCTACGGGAGAAATCCTTGCATTTAACTATGGCATTTTAGTGGCCCATTTCCATCTTTGATACCAACCCACACTAGTAGGGGGCAGAGGTCTTAGTTGTCTGCTTCCAACTTTAATTTGTTTAAATAGAGGCGACTGATGCAGCTCATCTCATTACTAATGTCTCTCACTCTCTATTTATTCTTAGACTTTGAAGATACTTTTTAAGGCAATTAAAGTCATACCTTAAGAAAGGAGTACGCCAATTGTGATCTTTTTAGACCCTCTTTTTTGTTGTACATTAATATTGGTGGCAATTTCCTTCCTTCGGAAATCTTGTTGGATAGTTTTCTAGGAGGAGATCCCTTGCTTGTGATTGGACGCACTTAAATTATCAGAAGAGATATGTTGTGAACTTTTTGTCACTTCAAAATCTGAATGAATTTATTCCAAAGTAATGAAGAAACTTTGCTTTGTGACTAAAGGCTCAAGTGTTAGCCTTGCTGGTCTTAGTAGGTCAAAATGTTTTGGAGAACCCTTAGGGTTGGCTTCACCAGCTCAAAATAAAAAATCCATGTGGTTGTCATTTGCAACATATTTGTTTGCTTATCTAATATAAGAAACATTCGTTTAGTAAGAAAAACAAGCATTGTTTTGAAAAATTTAAATGGCAATTTCAATCTGGAAAAGTAAAAAAGTTAAAATATTGTGATTGGTAGGTAGCATTGTATTGTTCCATGCATCCCAAATCATAGATTTAGAAGTCATTTATTTTCTCTCAATGAAACATGTAAATCTCAGATCCCTCTTTTCATTCATTGAGCACTTGACAATGGAAAAAATATAACCTGTACATGTCACATAACCCAAAAATATGGTTTTTTCAAAATAATTTTGTTTGTTATTTTTTCAGGTCAATATCTGCAGGCAGAGGTGGATGGTGTATTTGGCCGTGATGTTTTGGAATTTTTGGTGAAAAGTGATTTAGTGACATACAGATCTATGGCAAAGAAGGTTGTATATGTCTATCCATTTACAACTGCTTTTGGAAATTCTAAAGGTCAGGAGGAAAGAATGGAGAAGATAGTTGAAGAATTAGGTTGGTATGTTCCCAGTTATGAATCCATGTATTAAGCCCATTCCTTTTCATTTTAATCTTAGGCAGCCCTTGGGATTAGATCTTCTGGTATGATTCTATAGATAAGATTTGAGATCTTTTGTGTTTGCTATCTTTCCCTGGCAACTTTCATATATTGCAGTCCATATGTGCTCAAGTTCATGTATGTTAAAATTGAAGAAAGTATCTACAAACGAGAGGATTCTACTGCATGGATTGCATGAGAGAATATTTCTTAGCTTATTTACTAGCATGATTGAAAATGTTGTAAATGGAAAGTGAGCCAACTCTATTAAAGTAGATTCATTTAGGGAAATGCGTGTGCACAGTTACCACGTTGGTTTCTTTGCATTTGCTTAGAGTTGCCTGATTTATGGAGTGATCAGTGAACGGTTTGAAATTTTACAAACAGAACATTGTTAACACATCTGTTTATTTAAATTTGTATTTATGTAATCTTTCATTTTAAATATAAATGGTCAATGCCTTTTTATTGTTCAGCATTGGAACCTTCCCTGTATGTTCTCAGTAAATGTCATTGCATGCATTAAGTTTTTCTTTAATTTCAAAGAAGATTAAGCAGTTTATTTGAACTAACTTTAATCGAATGTTGATGCTTTTAGGAACTAGACAAATTAGCTGCTCTTGAATTGCAGTTCACAATGCTATTGCTTGAGTTGGTCAGGGCAGCCTTACATTTCAGTCTGTTTGATTGATGTGAGGGGAACCGCTTTCCACTTCTTGCACATCCTTTTAAGTAAATTAGAGCTTCCTATATTTCCACTTCAAAGCTGAATGAATGAACAACTTCTTTATTTGATTTCAATAAACCCATAAAGTAGTTCGGTAACAGCATTTATTTATGAAAAAACATATATGGAATTTTTATGTTTGCAATGTTAATCCGCCCACAGAGTGATATTGGAGGCTTTCTTTTGCCAAGTTGTAAGACATAAAATCACTAGTATACATGCCTTATTCTTATAATTGTCATTCACAATAGAAGGTATTATGCCTGTGTAAAAGCACAGTTGTTAAATTTTCATTAAAAACTTGATTTTACAACATAAAATCATAAAGCTTCAATCAACTTCCAAGTAGATGATTTAGAAGATACTCACGATTTCTTTTGAGAATTCTTTAGTTGAATTTCTGGCCAAAACCCACCCCAAGATCTTGGATTTGACTTGCAGATTGTAAAGGAACACCTATGCTCTGTTTGTAAGTTTGAGAAGATAGATATTCCACGTTATTAAGTTTGGTATAAGACTGACGATTCTTCTTCAAAATTAGAAAGAGTATCTTGATCTTGAGAAAAAACTTCTATGCAATATTTTGATTAATTATTAAGTTGAAATATTTTAAGAATTCAAGGAAGTAAAAGGTTACATTTAATTAATTTATTAAAGAGATTTGTGCAGTCATCATTACCTTTGATGAGTAATTGATACAGTAGGTGTACTGATGAAAACTGCATATCTTGCATTTTTCCCCTTGGTTTTGGATTCACTTTGATTGGGTTAGCTTTTATGCAATAATTAGTATATACGTGTCATGTTTCTGCATTGAGAGCTGGCATATACTTGAACTTAGCTTGATTCTGCCTCCAAACATCCCCAACAACTGGTTTCAATCCTCATTTTACCCATTTGCTTACTTGGTTTGAATTTGAGACTCAAAATTAATCTTAGTTCAATTCCACATTGTGAAATGAAGCGCTACCTTTTTAAATTCAAAATTCAATTTGGGCCCAGGTTGCCCCTCTTCAGCTAACCCTTACATGTTGACTTCAAGCATGAAATATAATTTAGAGTTGAGATATTAGAGATTCATTTAAGTTTCACTCATCACTCGTTGCATCATTCAAGTAGCAGATGTGAGCATTTGCTGTTGTATTAGCACTTGCACATTGTTAGCATTTTAATTTGCATTTTCAGATCGACACAAAATGTAACAACAATGTGATAGAACTACTCTTTGAATTAGATGAAGCTACCGCTAAATGAAAAAATAATTAATCTTAAAACTGGGTACTTACTATTTACAATTTGTATAGTGTTTATTGGATTGTTCATGTTCATGCTGAACAAAATTAAAAGTGTCTTTGGATTCACCTAGGGCAAAAGGCTAATATGTTCTTTTGCACTAGATTAGATATTTTATACTTTATAATTAACTATTGTAGAAAAACATTTAACACTATAATGAATGCTTGCAACTTTCAATTAGACATAAGAAATTGAAATTACAAGTAAAACCTGATCAGATTGAAATGAACACAAACACAAAGGTTTATCTATATATAAAGCCACAATTTAAGTACAAAGCTTACAGTAATTACTATAGTTTATCCAATTCACAAGACAATTAAATAAAAAATTAATAACTTGGTGAACAACAATTTTAACAATCAAGTTTGATATTTGCACCTTTGACCAGATGTTACTTTTAGTAGTGCACACCAATATACATAAACTCACACTTGATCTTCAAATAGGTAATCCTTTAGCTAGGGGCATGCCTATACATGCAAACCTAGGCCTTGGAAATGTCAAGCACACCTTGCATTACATGGGTGCACGCCTCCGTGCATTCATAGTTTTCTTCTCAGAACAAAAAGTCCCTTTAACTAGGTGCACACACAAACCATTGAAAATTCGTAAGATGTATAAAAAATGCAGGTGTGACAATGCAAATTGTTTGACCTCAATTTCCCTTGTACAAGTGTGCACTTTTCTATGTATTCGAGAATGATTTTGAATTTGTTTTTTCTCATAATTAAAGACCTCAATTTGACAGTTGACAAGCTGCTTGTCAAGTAATTTTTTTATGACAGTTATCTATTTAAGGTGTCCTCAAAATACTACTGCACACTTAAGTATAAATAAAATTATATATAAACTAAATACATTTATTTTTGTTGGCAAACAAATTTGTCATTATGCTTGTTTTTTTCAAATCTTATCTTGTTCAATTGAAGAGCAGTGACAATTGTGCCAACAGTTGGAGTAATTGTGGGAAAGCCACAATCTTCCTCTACATTTGATAGGGGCAACTTCCTCATATGATGGAGTTATTTGAGATTTTTGTGTACTTTTAACCTCGAAGTACAAAAAAATAGAGAAAAATAAACTAAAGAAAGGTGAATGATGAAAACCTCAATGATAGACCTACAAATATGTTTCTTTCATGAACTTAAATGACATGATGATAAAAGGAGGACAATAAAATAGGCATGATAACATAGAAAAAGACAAATATAGACCTACAAATATGTTTGGGATATGCAATGATGATAAAAGGAGGACAATAAACCTCGACATACAAAGAAATAGGCTATATTAACACATCCAAATCAAGATACCAGGAAATGGGTGCATTTTATCATATCAATTACATAGATTGCCAATGGTTTGCACACATACATAAAGGGATTACCAATTTAACATACGAGAAATCAACAATAATAAAAAATGATCACACGAACCAAAATGCATTCTTCGTTATCTTCTTGAAATGTTAAAATTCCAAAAACCTATTTGTACATAGTGAAAAGCTAAAAGTGATTAAAAGTTTATTTGAGAATTTCTTTAGAGTTTCCTCTCTCTAAGAGTCCCCTACATTACAAAATAGCCTTGTATTTATAGGCTTTCCCTAATAACTAGTACCACTTAGTATACCCACCTAGGGTAACCACCTAGGCTACTTAGCATAACCACCTAGGCTACTAAGCATAACCACTTAGCATAACTACCTAAGTGATCCCATCTAATAATCACCTTTTAAAAGTAAGGATTTACCTAATTTTTACAAAGATTAAGCCCAAAATTTAATTTTAGTTATAATAAGTGATATAAGTCACTTTTACAAAAAGATAATTTGAAACGCATAACATTAAGAAGAGAATAAGATATTAGCCTTGTCGAAGTGGCAATGTATCTTCTTGCCTTCACAAACAAATTGGTCTTTGAGGAAACTTACTCCAACTATGTCTCTATAAGAATATTCTAAGTGATATTAATATTCTTCTTCATGTAATGATCATTATGTCTCTAAGCAAAGGTTTGAAGGATTGATGTAAGAACTAAAACTAGAGTTTGCATTATCAATGCTTTGCCTATCCATGGCATTCTCAAAGATGCGTTGAAACCTCTTCTCAATGATGTTAGTGATTGTGTCTATGTATTCTGCTTTGCTAAGTTGTGTTTTATCAAAGCTCTTGTTCTAGTTTCAACCATCCTCTATGATGAGTCCTTCATTGTTATGTATGCCCCTTTTGTTTTCTTCCAATTTATTAATCACAATGGATTTTTAAGATATGGATTCCAACAACACCTACTAGACATCCTTTTCTTTCATGAACTTACAATGACATGATTCTATTCTTTTTGTTTTTGGAAACGCCAATGGCAAGAATGATCTTGAAAGTCTCCATGCACTTATGTTAGATATTATACTTATCGTGATTGTAATATTGCTAAGACTTTTCAATCATGCTTGAACTAGAAATGATAAAGCCATTACCAATCTTGATGATTTTGAAAGTGATATCCTTCAAATTTTATAGATGCGAGTCGCTTCATGAAATCATTTGCCTCTAAAGAAATGAATTTGTCTATCAAGGTTGTTACAACCATAACATTTGATTAAATTTCTTTCTTTGTTTGAATGATAGGTGTCCATTCCCACATTATTTTCTCAAAATACCATTTTTATGTCCTCACATTCAATATTCCCTTTATAAATGTCATAATTTCTATTCAACTTGCAAACTTCCTTTTTGGTCATTGATGTCAATATAAATGAGTACCTTTTAAGAAATCATAGATTTCTATTCCCATGATCTACCAAATGACGACGATCTTCGGGTTTTCATATTAGACCATTCATTATTACATTGCCCACAGGACAAAAGAACAAACAAGTTAACAAGATGAACTATCCTTTGCATTCTTCTAATGTCATCATCAATGTTGAGACCTCCAAGAGAAGAAAATTGGGAAGTCGTAGAGAAATAAAGATTTGATATTTCAATTCCTTATAACAACACTTGCTAAGCCAATTTCTCTAACTTTACATAAATCTCCTACCCGTGTGGATGCGATTTGTCTTCTATATTTATATATGATCTAGAGGCACCAAGAAAACATGTCTACATGAACACCACAAATTTAACTTGCATCATAATATTGAGGTTTAGAATGTCTTCAAGATAGCCACTACAGATACGAAGATCAACTATGAAGTATGTTGATCAGGTTCAAAGCACTAGAATATTGAGAGGGAGGGGGGGTGAATTAGTATTCCCACTTATTTAAAACAATAAACTTTTTAACAATTGAATATGTCCTAAAAAATATCAAACAAACTTGACTAAAGTAAAATAGTTAATGTAGAATAAACAAGAACACAACCACAAGATAAACACTGAAATTTTGTATGTGGAAAATCCAAATGGGAAAAACCACGGAGAGTGTTAACTCTTAGGAAAATATAACTAGTTATAGTCGTGTTTACAAATAGGTGGCTCACTGCTAGATTACAAAAATGGGTCATTGCTGGACTGCTCATTGCAGATACAAAAGAAATGGCTAACTGTCGGAATGCTCATTGAAATTGAAAAGGTTGAACTGAGAAGGTTTGCATCTCCAAATGGATGAGATCAGTTCCAAGTTTAAGCTTAAATTACAAATCTTAGACTTTACAAAAGATCCGGCTAGATATCTCTGCACCACTGTTCCGCAGCAGGTCTGGTAAAGGACTACTGCACTACTGTGACACTGATTACCTTCGTTGTCTGCAACTCTCACATACATTGCTTCTTTTGCCGCCAACTATCTTCCGCACATCTCACACACTCTCTCTTGATCGATGTATCTAATTCACCACTCATGTACATGTACATATACCAAAGGGTACAATTATAGAATAGTGTGTTGGCCAAGCCCAACACATTATCAATAAGCTCATGTCTGCTTCCACAATACTTCTACATAATTCCTTTACATACTTCCAATTACCAATGCATATACCAAGATTACTAGAAAAAGTGCAAGGGTCATCCAGATCCAAGAGAATGGACCTATCGTCACAAGATCAAGCCTGATATCTCCAAAATGTAGACTCTACACGTACCAAGGAAACCACAATCACAAAACTCGAAGAGATACTCCTGATAGCCATAAAAAACGCAAACCCGAGATACATAACTGATATCGGGATCAACAAGAATTCCTAACATCGGGATACCAGGGTCAATGAGAACTCAATGGGACCTCAAAAAGGTCATTATCCAAAGCTATCCATGATGCATAATAACTTCTAACCAAAAATTGCAATACTTGAACTACACATACATATTGACCGCATACAATCCTTGCATAACTATATCCATATAACATCCATAACATCCAAGACGTCCAGACTGATATTCGGGCCTGCATACACTGTTAGGTAAAGAACCAAATGATTGGTTTGACATCAATGACAACATTATTCACACAAATCTAGCAATCTCCCCCTTTGTCATTGATGGCAAAATATATTCAAAACATGACTGCACCAACTCCCTCTTTCTCATGTAATTCCTCAAAACCACATTCCTTGAACTCATATTCCTTTCTCCTCCTTTTGACATCAAGGACAAAGGATGTCTCTGATGAAAAAAGAAAGAACAGATATACAACCAAGAATCTGAATCTTACACAACGAAACTTTCAGTTGCTCTTCTTCGGAATTATAAGCTTGTACTTTTCCTCTAGTTCTAGAAGAAGAACTTCCGAAGAATGTATAGCCAATTTGATACTTATTGAAAGGCTTCTGCACTCAACCAACAAATCAACTGAATTTGAAAGGTTATCCGGAGCAGTTGGATTCTGCTCATACTCTACTGCCTCCTCAAACAAAACTGAGAAGTGTTCTAGCTTGGCTTCCACAATCTCCTTAACTTTCCAAAACATGCTCATAAAGTCTTCTTCCTGCCTTTGCAATAGAAGAAACTTAGCCTAAAGAGAATTAACTCTTTTCCTCTGCTCACCATCCTTATCATTCAGAAAATCAAAAGATTTACCTAGACTTGTTAGTTCGGTTTCAATAGCATCAATTTTACCTTTGTGCTTTACATCTGCTGTGGGCCAAGAGATACAATATCTATAGATTATGCTAGCACTGCGGATACAATCTCTCAATTCCTTTATGCAGTTTGACAAGTTATTTTTAGCAATAGTACATTCATTTAGTAGACTTTTCATATCTAGGCCTTTTTCTTCAATTGATTGCTCAAACATTCTTTCTTTCAGGATTGTAATAACCCACCTTGTTTAACCCAACAAAACTTGACCATTCTTTTTTTTTTCTTTTTTTTTTTTAATTTAATCATTTGTGTTTGATTCAATCACATACTCTGGGCATCCATCCATTAGGATTAGGCATTCATTCATCCGGGATGAGCATCTAACCATACAGGTTAGGCATCTGTCCATACGAGGCAGAAGGTTTTATCTATCCAATACGAGATAGGCATCTGCCCATACGGGGTAGGCATCTATCCAATTAGGATAGGGCCCAAGGGATGCTCTGGCCAGAGACTTAGACTCATCGGGACCATTCGGGTCCTGAGCCACTCACTAAGTACTACACTCTTCTAATAGGAGTGCACCGAGGTCGCCGTCTTTAGGAGTAATTAAATAACATAATACAAGCTTGAATTCCGCCTCGGAATTTGGCTCAAAGCCTCGGGAAGTCAAGCGAATCCATACCGGATTCCTTCCGAGTATGCATTGAATTACTTTTTCCTTTTTATTATACTTATCTTTCAAATTAGGATTCTACTCAATCCTTCTACTTACCAACCCTAGACCCCACCCACGAACGCCTGAGTACTAGGGACAACTCCGTCCCTAGACTGCCTACATGCCCGTTTCGGCATGGGATCAAGGCGTAAAGTATGTAGTTCTATTTTCTACTCTATGGTTTGATGTAAACTGATTAGTGGGTACACAACCCTTTCTAGGGTCAATGTCCCAGACAGTTTTTCTGCGGTTGCTACCCACGGTGGTAGAACTTAAGCAAAGACTCAAGATGACCTATTGCTTGTGGCCTAAAGTAACTAGATCCTAATACCTATCATAATCGTCACCCTTGACCAATTGTCAATCATCAACAACTCTTCGAGATTAAATCAATTTCATAAAAGTATTTCACTCAATCAACCTTAAGGGGGTTTGCTATGGTTTAACTCAGCGGATGTAAAAGTCATTTAAGGATTATCTTATTAGATTATCGATCCAAGGGGTATTACCCGCCCCTTGGATTTTAACTTCCAAGTGTCCCTTATTACTCCCCGATGATTTATAGGGACGATGCCACAGACGTCGTTGATGCAACTTTATTAGGCGTTAAGTGCAATAGTTCAACACGACGACATTACCCGTAAGCGTGACCCAAAGGCACTGTATATACTGAACGCTGCTAGGTTTTGGTTTTCCGACTTCCTTTATTTAGTTTTCTAACTAAGAAGCTATGAAAACATCATACTTGAAAATAATCATGAAATGAATGTACATAATTAGACATTGCGAAGTTTAATTAATTGAACAACTACTTCGATGGCATTCAAGTACCATTTGATAAAAAGAAATACCATTCTTCTACAACTAAACTAATTAATATATAATGGTATGATAATGACAATTATGAACTCACATATTAAAATGTGTAACTTGCATGAAGATGATGGAAATGTAACTCGCTCATCAATGAATGCAAATTAATATATAAGTAATGCGTATGATGCAAAAATAGTGTCATTTACATACAAAATTAAGCAATGTTTACTTCTATTGTGAGAATAATTAATTATAGAGTTACTAGTTCAAAATGAGCAATTAGTTTATACTTTTGACAATTTTGGATCAAATCATAATAATAAGACTTAATTGTTTTAAGTGAGCCTAAAATTACCGACCGAGTAATCCAATAAATCCTCAAATGGATTGAGAGATTCCAATTATTCACAATAATTTAAAATGACAAATCTATTACACAATAATCCTAATTATTTATAAATTTTCCCTAAGTTTAATTTACCAATTTAACAATTATTAACAACTAAACTAAAAATTTAAACTAAAGTAATTACTAACAAATTCCAATTTTCAAATTTAAAATATAAAATATAAATCTAAATACATAAAAAAAAGATAAGCAAACTTTGCTTTTTTGTTAGTTAAGAGGGGGGGGTGGAGGGGGCGATGGTGGCCACGGGTCCCATCACCCCTGCGGTCCTGTAGGTGCAGGCCTGTAAGGTTGAGGGGACCCGTGGCCCCCACCCCCCCTCCCCCTGCAGCCACTGTCGTGACAGTGATCGCAGGGGTAGTGGAGGGTACCACTGCCTCGACGGTTACCGGTACCGCTGTCCTGGTGGTTACCGTATCCCCGCCTCCCATGCATTGACCGCCATAAATATAATTTTCGATAACGCTGCGCGTTATTTTGAATATATATATATATATATTTTGGTTAAGTTTTAATATTTGCTATATATATATATATTGTGTAGGGGAAAAAGCGAGACTAGGCTAACATGTCCTAATCCTACCTTTTGACACACATTGTGGAATACGAAAGAGCCTAGAGGTATCACACAATTGGCTACTTCTTTTTGTGAAAGAGAGAGCCATGGGCTACCTATTAGGATTTCTATTCCTTTGTTGTAATTGAAAGATAAAATGATGCAAGTTCAATCCCTAACCCCAAAGTGCAAGTATGAACTAATAACAAGATTGCAGAATTGAACTTAAACTATGGAAAGCTGTAAACACAAGGACAAGACAAGAATGCAAATGCGTACCCGGAGTCAAAATCTGAGTGAGAATGTTCGGGACGGGGGCGCGGGCGCCACTGTCCTGATTCTGCCCCTGAAACTGCTCCTGAAACTACTGTTTTGCAACCTGGAAAGCTGTCCGAACTGCCGAAAACTTGCTGTCTGACAGGGGGACTAGGGCGCCCAGCGTCTTTGTCCCAGGGACCGGGGCGCTCATCGCCCCTGTCCTGGCAGGACCATGGCACCTCACGCCCCTGTCCTGGTCTTCTGTTCTGAAACTTGGTGTATGGTTCGGTCTCCGTCTGCTTCTCACGGATCTGCAACTTGCGGCGTCGTCTGAATCCCGAAATCTGCACTTATATCTGAAAAGGTGTTTTGGGCGGCTATATAGGGTTTTGCCTTAGTCAAACCCCCGCTTTGGTGATTTCCACCTCCACAAATAGCCAAGTTGTATTGTAAAAGTAATGTGTGTGCAGATCTTGTGTGTGTGCAAGATCCTAAAATGCAAGTAAGCAAACTAGAGCAACCTAGAAAGTAAACCCTAATTGCTTGTAAATGATAATGTAAATGCTCCAAATCAAGATGCAAAGTGATCTAAAGCATGTACGCAAGTGATATAATGAAGCTTATGCAAAGACATGAAAACAATATGAAATCATACCCAACCCCAAGGGAGGGGTACAAGCTAATCTTCAGTCGATGATCCCCTATTGCTCTTCAATGTCTTCCAAGCCCTAAGTGGATGAATGAAATTGATGAATGCTTGATGGATGAATGTTGAATGTTGTTGAAGTCTTTAAAGATCTGCTTTTTTACTGCATATGAGGTTCCTGAAAACAAAATTCGGATCCTTTCAAATGAAGAAAGAGAGCTCTTATGTATGAAACCCTAGGTCTTAATTCCAACTTTTGGCCGACCTAGAGATTGAATCTCCCGCCAATTTCTTGGGGTTAAGCTTTATTTTATGATTGGATCGCGCTCCTAAAATTTTGGGAAAAATGTCCGGGACCGTGTGCACTCTGGGCGCTATGGTCCCGACAACTTTTTACCAAACTTTCAGGGCCATCGGATATGATGATTTTAGAGCGAATCCCGAAGTTACAGGTGATTTCGAGATGTTTTGACCCCTGAAATCAAGCCCCCAAGCTCAAAATAGGACCTAATTAGGGTTTTTGATTAAATGATGTATTGGAGGAATAAAATGAAAGGGGCACACTTTAATGAAAAGGGCCCGACTTTATGATGTGGAAGATGATGAAATAGAACCTCAGACCTAATTAATTTGATTAATTAAGTGCTAAAGGGGAAATGCAATGCAAAATGCCAAATGCGCCAAGGCGGGTGCTAAACTAGGTGTGAAATTGTACTGCTTTAGCAAGTGCATACAATTTATGACGTTACATTTAGCCCCCACTTTAGCGGTCATATGAGTACTACGTGCATATGCAAGCTAAAGTACAGGAAAGTAAACATTATTTGAAAAAAAAGATATATCCATAAGTCCGTCGAACGAAGCCCCCAGCGGTATCTGCAGTACACAGTTAGAAACCGCACCCTACAAAACACACGTTAGATCACAAAATCACCTAATGCTTACTAAGGAAAGTGATGAAATTTGCGAGTAGCTATATGCCCCCCCTGTTTCGGCTTGCTTATTAGGGAGGTGAAACAGGGTAGCATGTTTACAGATGACAAATTGTGTGAGAGATTATTGATGATAGATGTTCACTGAAGAGGCTTCATCAGAGCACATTTTGGAACATCAAGGGAGTAAGGGAACGAAAATATGATTCCTACACAAAAAGCGGTTCGAAAATCGCATTTCCCAAACTCAAGTTATGATGAAACGAGTGATAGAGGAGAATTAGGGTTTTGAAAGTAAAGGTAAAGGAATGAAAGTATATACCTTGAAAGTGACTATTGCATTTGTCACTTTGTTGATTTCTGAGTATTGTTCATTGCAGCTGAGCCCACATAGCCATCATCATGCCTTCACGACAACCGGAGTGTCCCACGACGATGGAGATCATGCGAGAGGCCGTGATCAGTGACGAGCCACTAAACGAGGTGAGTTGACTGAACTTTGACTTTGACTTTCTGCATTTCTATTGACTTTGAGTTTATGTGATCGAATGCGGGCCCTAGATTCTGACCCTGGGTCCCACCCAGGGCGCCATGGTCCTATCAGGGCGCCATGGTCCCTGTGGGGCGCCATGGTCCTCTCAGGGCGCCATGGTCCCAATCAGGACTTGGCGAGGGATGCTAGGGTTAGCTTTCGATGTTCGACAGCTTTCGTTTTTGGCATAGATGATTGTGATGATTGAGTACTGATTACACTGATGTTTTTGTATCGCAGGGTCTCCCGTACATGAGAGAGCACACTGCGGGGCAGATTCTTCGCAGTCTGTGAGATCAGATTCCCCGGCTGACTCAGGCAGAGAGAGATACATTGTCTATAGTAGGTTTGTGGTCTATGATCCCTATGCCAGCCATTTGATTCCATCTTGCGATGCTGATGTCGCTTATGGAGTGATGGGATCCTGACACATGTACATTCCAGCTCCCAGTAGGGGAGATGACAGTGACACTTGACGATGTGTACCGCATATTTCGCCTACCGATCAGAGGAGCTACCGTGACATATGCGATCGATCGGTCAGCAGAGGATCATCAGAGGGAGCAGGTATACTGTATAGGGAGAGTCATGCCGAGTGAGACGAGAGGTCGCATCATGGTCAGCTAGCTCTTACATCCTACCGGAGAGGTGCCCCTCATGAGACGTCTTATGATTGCCATCATTGCACTAGCTGTCTGCCCTAATGGGCGAGGTACGCACATGCATGGGGGTCTCACATGGTGCATTAGGGCTATGGAGAGACATAGGAGAGTATACGCCTGGGGTCGGAGTATGCTTGCACATCTCTATCACGACCTCGAGGAGTGTGTTTTTAGACAGGTTTGCAGCTTGATGACATGCACACTCCTTCAGGTGTGGATATTTGAGCACTTCACATGCACCAGACCCGTCGGCTATCCGATGAGTGCGGCTAGTGAGCGACCCAGGGTGTTTGCCTATCCACTTACCAGCGAGTGGAGATTTGGGGATCTATTACATTGGAGAGTGACATTTGACAGATTGACAGCTAAGGTGACAGTATGGAGACCATATCTGCGGATGCACAGATGGGATGGGATGGGATGGAGAGGCAGCTAGCATGCTTACAGAGGAATCGCCTATTGAGAGGACGGTACCCACATATCATAGTCCCATTCTACTTTGACCGAGTACGGAGGCAGTTTGGGCTAGAGCAGTGTGTTCCAGCCGATGTACCCATCTACACTCGACACTCGCGAGTACTTCCCAGACCCAGAGCAGTAGCAAGACCTACGATAGATGATATCGAGATCACAGATATAGAGGGGTCCGATCAGGATGTGGTCACTGATTATGCCGCAGATCCCAGAGCACAGCGCAGGTATCTATCATGGTTTGTGAGGACATATCCAGGGCCTATTTTCCACCGGATCACCCGACAGGCCATCCAGGTCCATGGAGACATGGAGACCGAGATGAGAATCCGGGATCCAGATCGGAGGAGCCAGAGGAGGGGGAGGGCCATGAGGAGGCAGGAGATCCTGATCCACCCATAGGAGATCAACCCAGTGCCGAGGAGGAGGAGGAAGGAGAGGAGGATGACATAGATAGAGATGATGACAAGGATGTGAGCGAGGATGCAGATGAGGAGGAGGATGACGAGGAGGAGGAGGATAGAGATGACGAGGAGGAATCAGATGCAGCTCCCCACCATTCAGGGGATGATACCATAGCCTTGGATCCTTGTCATATTCCTCACGAGGCGATACAAAGACCTGCACCCATCGTGCACAAATCATTCGAGCGCGGGGAGCCTAGTAGTTCCCAGTCGCAGATGCTACCATATCACGATCCCTACTGGCGCAAGGGAGATCCAGGTATAGTAGGTTTATATTGATTGATTAATGTTTTGATGATATAGAATGGTACTAATACAAAATCTTTTCTACTGCTACAACTAATGTGCAGGAGTGGCGCTCCTTGATCCAGCAAGCAGTGACAGATATTTCCACGAGGGCACAGATCCCTAGTTCCTCACAGGTTGCTTATAGGCCTCAAGGGAACGCGGGTCGGCATGAGGACTTATTTTCCCCATTTCGAGTACAGGTGGAAATATGGAGGGAGAGAGAGAGAGAGTTCTATCAGAGAACCTTCAGTAGGCACAGCGTGACCTAGCAGCAGCTCAAGCCGAAACTACCTCGTATCGCGCGATCCTTATGGATAGGGATCGTAGGAGTTCCTCTCGGAGTCATTCACGGTCTATATCACGCGATACACCTATGGGTCCACCTTCACGGCCGGATCAGGAGGAAGTGTCTAGTCGTCACTCTCCAGCCACTAGCCCTAGGGATAGGAGATGATCTCATGATGTAGGATAGGTCACATTTTGGATGTATAGTGACCTACTTTTGTATCATACGAGTCACACACACACACACACACACACACACACACACACACACATATATATATATATACACACACATGCTTCTCTTTGTCTCAAACGTGTTATCTTTTAATGCCTAAAACAACATATGTTTTGCTTAAAGTTAATACATTTGGTAGATGTACATGTATGTTCTGAATTTAATTTCCATGTGATTGATTTCTCAATGCTCCATGATTAAATTGATACATGTGTGACTTAATTAAAATAAAATATTTGATCAAGTACTATATTGATGATAGAGAAGAAATATGTGTTAAGCCTAAGAATCATATAAGTAATGTGATTTAATTTAAACACAACATGATACAATTCTACTTAACACATAAAGACATTGTATAATATGCCAACATAATGAAAATGTAAATCTTTTACAATTTACATAAATGAATTCAAGACAAACTAGAGAGTAAAGAAACACGCTTGTCAAGAACAAAGCAATATAGATTAAACAACATATCATTTAATTCTAATTGCTCTAACAAAGATATGCTAACATATTATCCAATTTTGAAGAAGTGAAAAGGAAATAGATGAATGATAAGGAATGAGGAATTAAGCATAGTATCTACGTAAGTGCATAGCGTTTATAGGTTCCTTAAGAAGCGTACCGTCTACATCCGCTATTTTGTAAGCACCTGATCCATAATCTTCAATAACAATATACGGTCCGAGCCAATTAGGACTAAATTTTCCCTTTTCTTCAAGTAAGGCATTCACATTGCGCTGATTCTCATAGAGAACTAAGTCACCTACCGAGAAGGAACGTTGAATAACCTTATCATTATAGCTTCGTTGTAGAGTTTTGTGATACGCTTGAATATGCTTAAGAGCATTTATACGTTGCTCATCAAGCATCTCAAGCTATTGAAGTCTTTGCTCTCTATAAGAGTCATCATCTACTATACCTTTGAGAGAAATTCTAAGTGATGGAATCTCTAATTCTAAAGGCATAATAGCATCAGCACCATAAACAAGATTATAAGGGGTAGTTCCGGTAGCAATTCGTACACTCGTTCGGTAGGCCCAAAGAGCGTAGATTAGCTGAGTACTCCAATCCTTACCATGCTTATTCACGATTTTGCGAAGAATTTGTTCAATTATCTTATTGGATGATTCGGCTTGACCATTTGATTGAGGATAGTATGGTGTAGAAAATCGATGTTTGATATGATATTTCTCGAGGAATTTCTTCACGTCTTTGTTCTTAAATGATTTCCCATTATCTGAGATTATAGTGGAAGGTATCCCGAATCGAGAAATAATGTTTTCTAGAAGAAATCGACAAATCACGTCAGCAGTAGTAGAGCGAAGAGGAACAACTTCTACCCACTTTGTAAAGTAATCTGTTGCGGTTATAATGAAAGTATGTCCTTGAGATGAAGGAGGAGAGATTTTACCGATGAGATCCAGCCCCCATGCAGAGAAAGGCCAAGAGGCTACCTGAGAACGGAGTTCTTGGGCAGGAGCATGAATCAGATTATTGTGTTGTTGACATTGATGACATTTCTTAACAAATGAAAAAGAATCCTTCTGCATAGTTTGCCAATAATATCCCATACGAAGCAATCTTTGAACCAAGAATTTGCCTCCAAAATGCCCCCCACAGGCACCTGAATGTGCCTCTTCAAGAGCAACAGGGATTTCCGATTTGTTAAGACAACGAAGGAGAAGACCGTTATAACCCCTTCGGTAAAGAACATTAGAAAGAATGATATATCTAGAAGACAACTTGCGGATTCTAGCCCTAGTGTTTCTATTGGCGGAATCAGGAAAGGTACCATCGGTCAAGTATCTTACGATATGCGAATACCATTCATCTGAGTCTATAAAGTCACAACATGTCACCAGGCTAGAATCATCTACAATAGCTGGAGAAATAAGGTTGTGAATAACAAATTTAAGATCCACCATAGGGTCCTCTAAAGATACAAGAGAAGCCACACACGCCATTGCGTCCGCATGTCGATTATCTTTTTGAGGAACAGGTTCCATGGTATAAGAATCGAATTTTTGTAACAAAGAGATAGCAAGGTCTTTATATTGTGATAGTTTGTCTTGTCTTGCTTGATACAGTCCTGTTACTTGTCTTATAATTAATTGAGAATCTCCATAAATATGTATGTGCTTTACATTCAGAGCCAAGGCTGCCTTTATTCCTGCTATAAGAGCCTCATACTCGACAATGTTATTGGTACATAGGAAATTGAGACGATAAGATAAGGGAATGGATTTCTTTGTAGGAGAAATCAGAACAACACCTGCCCCCGATCCCATACGACACTTAGAGCCATCAAAGTACAGCTCCCAAGTTTCATCTTTCTCTGTACACAGAATGAAGTCGTCAGGAAAAGACTCAGGGTTAGGGAAGGAGAAAGGTGAAGGGGCCTCAACTAAGTGATCGGTCAACGCTTGGCCTTTAATTGCTTTTTGTGAAACAAATTTAAGGTCAAATTCAGTTAACATCATAACCCACTTAGCTAGGCAACCTGATAAATCAGTTTTAGAGAAAAGATGCTTCAGAGGATCAAACTTTACCATGACGTGGACTTCTTAATTCAAAAGATAATGTCTCAATTTCTGAGTCGCAAACACCAAGGCCAAGCATTGTCTTTCTATCATAGAATATCGAGTCTCATAATCGAGTAAGGTTCGACTTATATAATAAACCGGACATTCTTTACCATCTTTATCATGTTGTGCCAATAATGCTGCGAGAGCATGAGAGGAAGCAACTGTATAAAGAAGGAAGGGTTTAGAAGGTTCGGCAGGTTGAAGGATAGGAGGATTAGCCAAATATACTTTTAAATCTTCAAATGCTTGCTGACAATCTTCGTTCCATTGAAAAGTGATATTCTTTTTGAGAAGTTGAGTAAAAGGAAAAGTACGATCCGCAAGTTGAGATACGAACCTACAAATAGCCTGAATCTTTCCTTGTAAGCTTTTGAGTTGAGAAACATTTCTAGGAGGTGGCATGTTGACAATAGCATCTATTTTCTTAGTGTCCACCTCAATCCCACGATGTGAAACTATGAATCCTAATAGTTTTCCACTATCCACACCAAAAACACATTTTTGGGGATTCAAGCACATGTGATATTTACTAATTCTTTCAAAGATTTGACGAAGGATCTTAATATGGTCTATACGGAGAATGGATTTGGCTAAAACATCATCAACATAATCTTCTAAAATCTTATGCATATAATCATGAAAGATAAGGGTCATCACTCAGTGATAAGTTGCGCCTGCGTTTTTAAGTCCAAAAGGCATCATCACCCAACAAAACGTACCCCAAGGAGTGGTGAAAGCAGTTTTGAATTGATCTTGAGGATTAATGAAAATTTGATTGTATCTTGAAAAACCGTCCATGAAGGATAACAAAGCATGTCCTGCTGTAGAATCAACTATCATGTCAATATTTGGGAGAGGGAAATCATCTTTTAAAGAAGCCTTATTTAAATCTCGAAAGTCGGTACACATTCTTATCTTATTATCTGATTTAGCCACAGCGACAATATTCGAAATCCACGGGGAATAATCAATAGGGCGGATAAATCCAGCCTCCAATAATTTTTCAATCTCAGCCTTAACAAGCAAAGCTACCTTAGGATTCATTTTTTGAATCTTTTGTTTCACAGGCTTAGCATCGGGAACTAAGACAATATTATGAGTAACAATCTTAGGATCTATACCAGGCATGTCAGAATATGTCCAAGCAAAGATCTCAGGGAATTCATGCAATAAATCTGCATATTGTTTTTGTTCTTCTTCATCCAAACATTTCCCAATTCTAATAACTTTTTCTTCATTGCAAGGATCCATCTTAACATCAATGGTGTCACTTATAAGAAGATTACTTTGTTGAGGAGTATCCTTTAACTGAGGGAATTCTTTCACAATCTCATCATTATCAATCTCTTTTCCAAAATAAGCTTCAGTGTTCAAACAATAAGGAAGTCCCCTATTGTGATGATAACGAGGGAGAGTATCATATGCTCCTAAAAACTCAGCTAAAGCATCGTCGGTAGGAAAGACATCCAAAGCGTAGGCACATGAAGGATCCCCATCAATATACTCAGGGTGTCTCATTGGTAGAGATGTAGAAATAGTATTAACACTAATACATGGTCTCTTAGAAGCTTTAGTGCACTTGTAAGGATTAAAACCAAGTCCAAAGGTCACATCATAAAGATTATTCTCTAGAGGAACCTTTATCCCTTGTTCGTGAGCACCACAACCATTTCCATGATACCCATGCTTAGCTAGAATATGAAAACCATAGCCATAACGATCAGCCATTTTAGAAAGAGAAGGTGGTTTTTCATAAGACAAAGAATCAAATCCTTCAGAATTAGAGGTGTGAGGAGAAGAAGTTTGAGAGGCGGCCACAAAATTATTGCTCATAGGTTCAGGTAAGATTGATTGATTTTTAGCCTATTCCTTCTTTTCAACTTTAAGCTCTCTAGAAGGGACCCTATACTCACCTACAAAGGTGGGATTAAAATCAAGAGATCCCCAGTCGTCTTCTACGAGAACCTTTTCAGGATCAAGAGCCTTTTCATGTGTCGATTCAAGTTGAGAAGAATCTTTTTCAGGAACTTCAGGCTCATCCAAAGAACTTTGATTATCAGAGGGTGATGATTCGTCCATAGGTAAAGAGTCATCACCAAAAGAGGAAGGCTTAGAAGAACTCCCTTTGGAAGTAGATGTTTGCAAACAACTTGAAACTTAGTATCACCTATCAAGGTATATGTCTTGTTGTTATAGATAAATTTAACTTGTCTATGCAATGTAGAGGGGACAACTTGCATACTGTGAATCCAAGGTCTCCCTAATAACAAGTTGTATGTTAGATTTCCCGACATAACATGGATAGGAGTAGGCAAAGTAACAGGTCCCACCGTGATGGGTAAGGTGATAATACCTAATGAAGACTTAGCCACATTATCAAAGCCTCGAATGGGACGAGAGTCAGGCTCAATAAGGGATGTATCCACATTCATCTTATGCAATAGATTAATGCTACACACATTAAGGCCAGAGCCATTATCTACCAGTGCTCGTCTTATAGCAGTGTCTTTTATGATAACCACAATCATCAAGGGATCATATTGATGTTGAATTTCACTAGTAGGCAACTCGTCTTGAGTAAACACAATTTGAGCTTTAGGATTCATCACAGAGTTAACTAAAGATACTATATTACTAGATGCATTAGGTGGAGGAACATTCAAATCTTTCAAGGCATCTTGTAACATTCCATGATAAGCAGAGGAAGTTTGGATCAAATCCCAAAGGGAAATCTTAGCAGGGGTAGCTTTAAGTTGTTCTATGAGATCATATTCCTTGCCAAGAACTTGTGAAATACGTGGAGCTTGCGGAAGGGTTGGTTGAGGATTAGGAAGAGAAACCAGAGTTACATGAGGAGGATTAGGCTGCCTATTATTTCTAGTATGATAAGTATGGGCAACCGCATGATAACTCTCTCTGGTTAATTGCTTGGCATAACTATAAGGACTTTAGGTTTCCTTCTTGCACAGTGATGATAGGTTTATTTGGAGTAAGAAAGGAATCATGACCATACCCTCCTTGGACAGTAAGGAGAGGTGATTTAGGAGAAGGATAAGCACCTTGGACTTCAAGGAGAGGCTTATTATGCTCATTCAGGTTTATCATGTTAACTAATTTAGAAGTTTTGTTCTTGTTTAAAGAATTCGATAAAGCCACAAAGTCATCAAGAGCATCATCCAACAAAGCATGATCATATCGATTAAAAGGTTTATCTTTTGATTCAAAAGGAGACATCTCTTCATAGAGGGGTTCATTGAAAACAACCATGTTACTAGATTCAGTGGAAGAGTTGATAGGAATGTACCCTTGAGAGGAATCATTCAACTTATCTTTCTCATCACAACGAAATGGCATAGTAACAAGGTTTATGAGTCTTTGGTAAAATGAAGGTTTGGTATCTTTAGGGTTCAAAAACTCATCTAAAGCTTCATCTATTTCATCTTGGCTATACTCATAATCAAAATAATTGCATACATCATCATGGATATGAACATCTTGTAAATAGAAATTTGACATTTTGAAATAACGAATGCATAAAACTTAAACATACAATGCAAAGAAACGAAGAAACACACCTTTCCTTTTTTTTTTTCTTTCTTTTTTTTTTTGAAAATGAAACTTAAATGAAACACCCTAAATCTAGATCTAGATCTAACAAATGCAATGCAAGAGAAAGCAATAATAAGATTCACGTCGGGTTCACCAAAATGTGTAGGGGAAAAAGCGAGACTAGGCTAACATGTCCTAATCCTACCTTTTGACACACATTGTGGAATACGAAAGAGCCTAGAGGTATCACACAATTGGCTACTTCTTTTTGTGGAAGAGAGAGCCATGGGCTACCTATTAGGATTTCTATTCCTTTGTTGTAATTGAAAGATAAAATGATGCAAGTTCAATCCCTAACCCCAAAGTGCAAGTATGAACTAATAACAAGATTGCAGAATTGAACTTAAACTATGGAAAGCTGTAAACACAGGGACAAGACAAGAATGCAAATGCGTACCCGGAGTCAAAATATGAGTGAGAATGTTTGGGACGGGGGTGCGGGCGCCACTGTCCTGATTCTGCCCCTGAAACTGCTCCTGAAATTGCTGTTTTGCAACCTGGAAAGCCGTCCGAACTGCCAAAAACTTGCTGTCTGACAGGGGGACCAGGGCGCCCAGCGCCTTTGTCCCAGGGACCAGGGCACTCATCGTCCCTGTCCTGGTAGGACCAGGGCACCTCACGCCCCTGTCTTGGTCTTCTGTTCTGAAACTTGGTGTATGGTTCGGTCTCCGTCTGCTTCTCCCGGATCTGCAACTTGCGGCGTCGTCTGAATCCCGAAATCTGCACTTATATCTGAAAAGGTGTTTTGGGCGGCTATATAGGGTTTTGCCTTAGTCAAACCCCCACTTTGGTGATTTCCACCTCCACGAATAGCCAAGTTGTATTGTAAAAGTAATGTGTGTGCAGATCTTGTGTGTTTGCAAGATCCTAAAATGCAAGTAAGCAAACTAGAGCAACCTAGAAAGTAAACCCTAATTGCTTGTAAATGATAATGTAAATGCTCCAAATCAAGATGCAAAGTGATCTAAAGCATGTACGCAAGTGATATAATGAAGCTTATGCAAAGACATGAAAACAATATGAAATCATACCCAACCCCAAGGGAGGGGTACAAGCCAATCTTCAGTCGGTGATCCCCTATTGCTCTTCAATGTCTTCCAAGCCCTAAGTGGATGAATGAAATTGATGAATGCTTGATGGATGAATGTTGAATGTTGCTGAAGTCTTTAAAGATCTGCTCTTTTACTGCATATGAGGTTCCTGAAAACAAAATTCGGATCCTTTCAAATGAAGAAAGAGAGCTCTTATGTATGAAACCCCAGGTCTTAATTCCAACTTTTGGCCGACCTAGAGATTGAATCTCCCGCCAATTTCTTGGGGTTAAGCTTTATTTTATGATTGGATCGCGCTCCTAAAATTTTGAGAAAAATGTCCGGGACCGTGTGCACTCTGGGCGCCATGGTCCCGACAAATTTTTACCAAATTTTCAGGGCTGTCAGATATGATGATTTTAGAGTGAATCCCGAAGTTACAGGTGATTTCGAAATGTTTTGACCCCCGAAATCAAGCCCCCAAGCTCAGAATAGGACCTAATTAGGGTTTTTGATTAAATGATGTATTGGAGGAATAAAATGAAAGGGGCACACTTTAATGAAAAGGGCCCGACTTTATGATGTGGAAGATGATGAAATAGAACCTTAGACCTAATTAATTTGATTAATTAAGTGCTAAAGGGAAAATGCAATGCAAAATGCCAAATGCGCCAAGGCGGGTGCTAAACTAGGTGTGAAATTGTACTGCTTTAGCAAGTGCGTACAATTTATGACATTATATATATATATATGGTTTCCTTTTTTTTTTCATTCTAGTTTATTTGATAGCATAAGAGAGAAATATATAAACAAATATATGTGTAACAAAAATGTTAATGTAAAACAAATGAGAATAAGGATTTATTCATAGGGATGAATAACACAGAGAACTATTCACAGAGAGATTTATACCTCATTTTTCACAGAGAGATTTATACCTCATTTTTCAACTATTCACAGAGAGATCTATACCTCATTTTTCACAGAGAGATTTATACCTCATTTTTCAACTAATATTCACAGAGAGTAATGAATACAATGAGGTTTATATTTTATTATCAGGCATTTTTTGTTCGCAGGGAAGTAAGATTTTAATGTAAGAAAAGATTTACATTTAAATTCCCGATCCAGTAATGAATTTAAGAGAAGAAAAACAAGGACATGATTCATACACAAATGGTTATCATTTAATCACACACAGAAGATTTTTAATCTCAGAAAAAAGAAATTTAAATAAGGCGAATATGATTTTTTTTTGCACAGATAAAAGAAAAAGATTTTCTTTCTTCTTGGAAAATCAAAAGAAAGATCTGATATCTTTCTAAAGAGATTAAACAAATAATAAAGCTATCTTTCACATGCAAGCAAGATCTGATATTTTTCTAAAGAGATTAAACAAATAATAAAGCTATCTTTCACATGCAAGCTAGATCTATTATTTCTTTTCTAAAGAAAAATTAAATAAATAATGAAGCTATCTTTATCAATATTATCCCTAAAGAAGGACTTACAACTAAATTTTTTATAAAGGAAGATCTAGAAGCTATTTTTTTTTATAATACAATTTTCTCAAATGTGAATGTGAGATGACAAAAGAAGAGAACCTGGCTTATCGAAGTTCGATGTTGAATCCTCTCCAATCTTCTAGCTATCCTTCTTAGATTCTTCCTTGCAACTTGAGGGAAATCTTCAAAACAATTTAACCATTCTACAACCAAAATGTAGCTACCAAGGAAGATCCTACTACTAACAACAAGGAAATTTGGGAAATTTTCTTCAAAACATAATCAACACCCCCTTATGAAAACTTGCATACAATATATAAGAAAAATCCCTTAATTCCACTATCTAGAGAAATTAATTAAAAGTGGGATTCTTTTCCAATATTGGACTCATGCAAACATTGATTAAAATCCTAGTGGGGGAGTTACATGCAAGGTGTTGAAGATTCCTCTAGAAGCTTCTAATTCCTCCTACAACATGTGCCATATTTGGGAGTGGGAAAATAAATAAAATAAAAATAATTCCGTTTGAATTATACTCTCCAAGTGTGTGTGTGTGTCCATTTTTATTCTTTTATAACATTTATTCAATCATTTTTAATAGCTTAACCCAAAAAAATACAATAGAATTGCATCAAATCAAAAAGTGATAAAGGAGGGTTGTGACATCCTCCCCCCCTTAATTTGTGCATCGTCCCGATGCACTTATTGAATGCATCCAAAAGAGTCTATAGTTCATGATTAGTTTAAAACAAAAAAGGAAACAATTGTTGCATTTCCCTAGTATCTTCCCACGTGGCATTCTTTTCATCATATTGGTTCCATTGTACTTTGCATTGATCAACCTCTCTATTGCGCAATTGGCACTAGCACCTCTCCAAGATTTTGAATGGCTCTATCATTATTCCTCCCATTTCCTGGACCTGTAAAGCATCCCAATTCAAAATGTGTTTCTCATCAGGTACATACTTTTTAAGAAAAGATACATGGAAGACATCATGGATTCGGCTCAACTGGGGAGGTAAGGCCAATCTGTATGCAACTGGATTAATCCTTTCCAATATTTCGAAAGGTCCAACATAACGAGGTGCAAGTTTGGTCTTTTTCCCAAATCTTATGGAACTCTTGTGTGGCCTAACGCTTAGGAAGACTTTCTCTCCCCCCTCAAACTCCCTTGGTGTCCTATTCTTGTTTGCATAACTTTTCTGCCTATCTGAGGCTTCCTTCAATCTTTGCCTAATTTCCTTAGTTTTCCTTTCCATTTCCTTTAACATATCTGGTCCAAAAATTACTCTATCTTCAAGACTATCCGAACTCAAAGGTGTTCGACATGGCCTACCATACAATGCTTCGAAAGGTGCCATTCTCAAAGATGTTTGATATGTATTATTGTAAGCAAACTCTACCAGAGGTAGGCAATCTTCCCATTTCTTCTGTTGGTCCATGCAATACATGCAAAGTAGGTCTTCCAAAATCTGATTTGTCCTTTCTGTTTGACCGCCGGTTTCAGGATGGTATGCAATGCTAAAATTTAGTTGAGTTCCCAGAGCTGATTGAAGAGTTGTCCAAAATATTGAAGTGAATCTAGCATCTCTATTTGATATGATTTTCTCTGGCATTCCATGCAACCTAAATATTTCCTGAACAAAGCACCTAGCCAAGGCAAGTGCATCATTTGTCAGATTCCCCGGTATAAAGTGTGCCACCTTAGTGAGTTTTTCAATTACCACCATTATTGTATCATGCCTAGATGGTGACATGGGCAACCCTTGCACAAAATCCATGCTAATAACTTGCCACTTGTGTTGAGGTACATCATGTAACTATAATAATCTAGCTGGATGCCTATGCTTTGCCTTTACTCTTTGACACTCCAAACATTTAGCCACATACTTGACTATGTCGTTCTTCATCCCTTGCCAAAAGTATAACTTCTTTAGGTCTGCATAAAGTTTGTTAACTCCCGGGTGCCCTGAGTAAGGGGCATTATGAGCCTCCGACAAGACTACTTTCCTTAAGTCTCCTGAATTAGGAATATAGATTCTATTATTGTATCTGAGCAACCCATTTTCATCCAATGTATACCCTTCAACCTTAGGATCGGTTGGATCATATTCTAAAGTCAATTTGACTTGCTCATACCATGGGTCATGTCCCTGCTCATCCATTACTTGCCTTTTGAAAGAAGTTTTGAATATTGCTATAGTCATCAAGTGTCTCCTCCTACTTAGAGCATCTGCCACCCTATTTTCCTTCCCCTTAATATATTCAATTTCAAAATCATATTCACTTAGAAACTCTAACCACCTTCTTTGTCTAGCATTTAAGTGGGGTTGGGTAAAGATGTACTTTAGTCCTTGGTTATCTGACTTTAACTCAAAGGGCTTCCCTAGTAAGATGTGCCTCCATTTATGTAGGGCATGCACAATTGCTGCTAACTCCAAGTCATGGGGTGCATAATTAACTTCATGAGTCTTCAGCTTCCTGGATTCGTAAGCTACTACCCCTTCATCTTGGACAACTACTCCTCCTAAACCTTCAATAGAAGCGTCAGTTACGACTGTGAGGTGTCCATTTGGATCTGGTACCTTTAGAATGGGTGCTGAAGTTAGTTTCCCCTTCAAAATTTGGAATGCCTTATCACTTTGTTCTATCCACACAAACCTTTTACCCTTCCTTTGTAATGAGGTGATGGGGTTTGCTATCTTAGAGAATCCTTCCACAAACCTCCTATAGTACCCTGCTAGCCCCATAAAACTTCTTACCTCTGAAACATTTTTAGGGATCGACCATTCTACTATTACCTTTATCTTATCTGGATCAACTGATATTCCTTCATTTGATATTATATGCCCAAGGTAGTGAATCTTTTCCTCGAAGAAGGCACATTTTGACAGTTTCCCATATAACTTATGTTCCCTCAATTTTTGCAAAACAATTTGTAGGTGTACTAAATGTTCCTCCTCATTCCTAGAGTAAATCAATATGTCATCCAGAAATACCAAAACAAATTTGTCCAAGTAGTCATGGAGTACACTATTCATTAGGTTCATAAATGTAGCTGGGGCATTGGTTACACCAAAAGGAACTACTATGAATTCATAATGCCCGTATCTAGCCCTGAAAGCTGTCTTCGGAATGTCCTCCTCCTTAATTCTGAGTTGATGGTATCCTGATCGGAGGTCTATCTTTGAGAAAAATGCTTCTCATTTCATTTGGTAAAAAAGATCCTCTATTCGACGTAAGGGATACCTATTCTTTATTGTGACCTTGTTCAACATCCTATAGTCGATGCATAGTCTTAAGGTTCCATCCTTCTTCTTAACGAATAGGACTGGTGCTCCCCATGGTGATACACTTGGCCTTATTAATCCCTTAGCTAAGAGTTCCTCTAATTGCATCTTGAGCTCTTGCAATTCGGTTGTGTTCATTCGGTAAGGTGCCCTTGACACTAGTTCAGCTCTCGGTAGTACGTCGATAGAAAAGTCAAACTTCCTTTTAGGGGGTAAGCCAGATAATTCTTCTGGAAATACATCCTTGAATTCTTTTAAGAAAGGGGTATTTTCCTCTTTTCCTTCATCAATTTCAACCATGTAGATTAGGCCTCCTCTTCTTCTTTCCTTCTTTAATTGCATGGCTGATATGGTTTCTATACTGATGGGGTTAAACTTTCCTTGGATTCTGGCCCTTTCTTCGGTTAGCAGGTTGATTAGAGCCTCGACCCCATCTTTGTTATTCCCTGGGTTATGTTGATCCCCTTCATGGTCTTCCTCATGGTTTGCTTCATGGTTTTCTTCATGATTTTCCTCATGGTTAGCTTCCCTTTGATTCCTAGTGGTACGTCTTCCATTACCCCTTCCTCTTCCTCTTCCTCTTCCTCTTCCTCTAGCCATTCTAGGGTTTTACCTGAAAGTTAAATTATGTAGTTAGTTCTTGATTTAAGATTTTATAATTTAATTTCTACCATTGCAAAACATTCCCTTAGTTGTGTAAATTGAAGTGAACACAAGGCCTAGATTTGAACCTTTGCTTTGATACCACATGTAATAACCCACCTTGTTTAACCCAACAAAATTAGACCATTCTTTTTTTAAAAAAAATTTAATCATTTGTGTTTGATTCAATCGCATACTCGGGGCATCCATCCATTAGGATTAGGTATTCATCCATCTGGGATGAGCATCTAACCATACGGGTTAGGCATCTGTCCATACGGGGCAGGAGGTTTCATTTATCCAATACGGGATAGGCATCTGCCCATATGGGGTAGGCATCTATCCAATTAGGATAGGGGATGCTCTGGCCAGAGACTTAGACTCATCGGGACAACCATTCGGGTCCTAAGCCACTCACTAAGTACTACACTCTTCTAATAGGAGTGCACCGAGGTCGCCGTCCTTAGGAGTAATTAAATAACATAATACAAGCTTGAATTTTGCCTCAGAATTTGGCTTAAAGCCTCGAGAAGTCAAGCGAATCCATACGGGATTCCTTCCGAGTATGCATTGAATTATTTTTTCCTTTTTATTATACTTATCTATCAAATTAGGATTCTACTCAATCCTTCTACTTACCAACCCTAGACCCCACCCACAAATGCCTGAGTACTAGGGACAACTCTGTCCCTAGACTGCCTACATACCCATTTCGGCATGGGATCAAGGCGTAAAGTATGTAGTTCTATTTTCTACTCTATGGTTTGATGTAAACTGATTAGTGGGTACGCAACCCTTTCTAGGGTCAATGTCCCAAACAATTTCTCTGCGGTTGCTACCCACGGTGGTAGCACTTAAGCAAAGGCTCAAGATGGCCTATTGCTTGTGGCCTAAAGTAACTAGATCCTAATACCTATCATAAGCGTCACCCTTGGCCAATTATCAATCGTCAACAACTATTCGAGATTAAATCAATTTCATAAAAGTATTTCACTCAATCAACCTTAAGGGGGTTTGCTATGGTTTAACTCAGCAGATGTAAAATTCATTTAAGGATTATCTTATTAGATTACTGATCCAAGGGGGATTACCCGCCCCTTGGATTTTAACTTCCAAGTGTCCCTTATTACTCCCCGACGATTTATAGGGATGATGCCACAGACATCGTTGATGCAGCTTTATTAGGTGTTAAGTGCAGTAGTTCAACATGACGACATTACCCGTAAGCATGACCCAGAGGCACTGTATATACAGAACGTTGCTAGGTTTTGGTTTTCCGACTTCCTTTATTTAGTTTTCTAACTAAGAAGCTATGAAAACATCATACTTGAAAATAATCATGAAATGAATGTACATAATTAGACATTGCGAAGTTTAATTAATTGAACAACTACTTCGATGGCATTCAAGTACCATTTGATAAAAAGAAATACCATTCTTCTACAACTAAACTAATTAATATATAATGGTATGATAATGACAATTATGAACTCACATATTAAAACGTGTAACTTGCATGAAGATGATGGAAATGTAACTTGCTTATCAATGAATGAAAATTAATATCTAAGTAATGTGTATGATGCAAAAATAGTGTCGTTTACATACAAAATTAAGCAATGTTTACTTCTATCGTGCGAATAATTAATTATAGAGTTACTAGTGCAAAATGAGCAATTAGTTTATACTTTTGACAATTTTGGATCAAATCATAATAATAAGACTTAATTGTTTTAAGTGAGCCTAAAATTACCGACCAAGTAATCCAATAAATCCTCAAATGGATTGAGAGATTCCAATTATTCACAATAATTTAAAATTACAAATCTATTACACAATAATCCTAGTTATTTATAAAATTTCCCTAAGTTTAATTTACCAATTTAACAATTATTAACAATTAAACAAAAAATTTAAACTAAAGTAATTACTAACAAATTCCAATTTGCAAATTTAAAATATAAAATAAAAATCTAAATACATAAAAAAAGATAAGCGAACTTTGTTTTTTTGTTAGTTAATAGGGCGGGGGGGAGGAGAGCGGGGGGTGGGGGCCACGGGTCCCATCACCCCTGCGGTCCTGCAGGTGCAGGCCCGTAGGGTTGAGGGGACACCGTGGGCCCCTCCACTCCCCCTGCGGCCACTGCTATGACAGTGACCGTAGGGGTAGTGGAGGGTACCACTGCCCCGACGGTTACCGTATCCCTGCCTCCCATGCATTGACCGCCATAAATATAATTTTTGATAACGTTGCGCGTTATTTTGAATATATATATATATATATATATATATATATATACTTAGCAAATATTAAAACTTAACCAAAACATATATATATATATATATATATATATATGTTTTGGTTAAGTTTTAATATTTGCTAAGTATATATATATATATATATATATATAATAATCAAATTTTTATTTTAACGAGAAAAATAATCAAAATAAATACAATAAATTTAAATATTTTAGATATTCATATCATAAATTTCCTTTAAATTATAATAAAAACTATCTTGACATGTTTTCCTATCACGCTGAATAATAATTGAATGTTGTGTTCTACTTTTCAAATTATATTGTACTTTTGATCTAAAAAAGTATATGGTTTCCTTTTTTTTTTCATTCTAGTTTATTTGATAGCATAAGAGAGAAATATATAAACAAATATATGTGTAACAAAAATGTTAATGTAAAACAAATGAGAATAAGGATTTATTCACAGGGATGAATAACACAAAGAACTTTTCACAGAGAGATTTATACCTCATTTTTCAACTATTCACAGAGAGATCTATACCTCATTTTTCACAGAGAGATTTATACCTCATTTTTCAACTAATATTCACAGAGAGTAATGAATACAATGAGGTTTATATTTTATTATCGAAGTTCGATGTTCGATGTTGAATCCTCTCCAATCTTCTAGCTATCCTTCTTAGATTCTTCCTTGCAACTTGAGGGGAATCTTCAAAACAATTTAACCATCCTACAACCAAAATGTAGCTACCAAGGAAGATCCTACTACTAACAACAAGGAAATTTGGGAAATTTTCTTCAAAACATAATCAACACCCCCTTATGAAAACTTGCATACAATATATAAGAAAAATCCCTTAATTCCACTATCTAGAGAAATTAATTAAGAGTGGGATTCTTTTCCAATATTGGACTCATGCAAACATTGATTAAAATCCTAGTGGGGGAGTTACATACAAGGTGTTGAAGATTCCTTTAGAAGCTTCTAATTCCTCCTACAACATGTGCCATATTTGGGAGTGGGAAAATAAATAAAATAAAAATAATGTCTTTTGAATTATATTCTCCAAGTGTGTGTGTGTGTCCATTTTTATTCTTTTGTAACATTTATTCAATCATTTTTAAAAGCTTAACCCAAAAAAATACAATAGAATTGCATCAAATAAAAAAGTGTTAAAGGAGGGTTGTGACAAGGATCTCATTCAATGGTTCCAAAAGCAGATTATTGATATCTTTTGGATTAATGTTGTTCCAAATCATATGCTTCATCAAAATGCTCTCAATTCTGTCTGACTCGACCGAGGTCAGCCATTTCACACCAATCTTCTAAATTCCATCTGTACTGACAACCAACTTTAACAGATTAGACTCATCATCTGAGTCTCCAACTTCCTGCTCATTCACTTCTGAAACTCCTCTAGCTGCAGGAGATTCCAGATCCTCAATTATCACAACATTTTCTACCTTGCTTCTCTTAGGTTCTAAAACACCAACATGAATAGTTTGTCTCCTTTTCTTCTTTCCGAAAGATGAATCTCCAGAACTGAAAGAGAAAGAAATAGAAACCGGGCCAACTCTCCGCATATCCACAAATGACTAAGGGTAAAAAACACAAAACTGTCACGTTTAAGGCCAAATTATCAGCACAAGTGAATTTAAGTAATTCTAACTAAAAATTAATTTTAGTCAAACATATGGTCTATATAGATTCATTATAGCTAAGTTATCTATGGGCCGCAACTTTTCCAATTGGAAATGTTTACTAAATGTATATTTTATACAATGACCCATATTGGAAAGCATAATTTTTCTTTTTTGTCATCTTGATATTTTCCAACAACAATTCTTTCAGTAATTCATACAAGTCAAATGATTTGTTCTCCATCACAAACATATATGCCACATACACTGCAATTGTCAAGGTGGCTCCTTCCGTATTTCTGAAATAGACTTTGTAAGAGATGCCATAGGCAACATACATCACTGCAGGGTTGATGATCCTATTGATGACTAGAGCTCGCTAATCACCCTTTACACCGGTTAGGGCGTCCACTTCCCTGTTTAAAAATCAATTTCTTTGCTGGAACTTCTCTATTGTCGCACAAGTCAGTGGCCATATAAATGATTTCCTTCGTCATTGGATAAGGTTTATCCAACACGATGCAGTTATCTTGCACACGGCTAAGAATTACTCTGATTACCTCTGCATTGTCGAATTAAGTGAATTCGGTCCACAGATTTAGACCTTTTCCTTCTAATTCTTTGACCTTTTGTAATTTATCATCCTTCAATCTTGCTTCAACAACTCGGGTTTTCTCCTGGCTAAACTCATCCAGGAGCACTTTGTCCACAATCTAAAATTTTTCGCTGCTAGATCCTTCGACGATCATTTTTCCTTCCATGATTCCTCCTATTGCTCACTTTATTGCTGCTCTACTATTCATAATGATCTCAAGCAAATGTAACTGATATGAAAGAAATGAACTCAACAACTCATACTAATCTTACTAAAGATGCTTCATTAGGGTTTTGCTATCAAGAACTGTCTTTTCGCTAATGTCATCATGATTCCTCTGATTACCGGATACCGCTCAAGCACTGTCATACCAGATTAGTGACATGATCTATTCAGATGGGGAGGCTAGAAGATTTTTCTTTTAGATCAAAACTCCCCCTGACTCGAAGCTCTAGACTTATTTTATGGAGGAAGGGGCGCCTACACCGGATTCCAGTACTTCAGGCTCACTTCCTTTGTTCTCATTCTTCTTTGTCCAGACCAAGTTTTCTTTCTTCTTTGATTCCTCATTCTTTATTGCACTCTTCTCAATAGATTTTTCTTCATTTTCTTTCCTTCTTTGGTTAGCATAATGTCTGAGCTGATTGCACTTGAAACAACTAGCAATTTTATTCTCAAATCTTACCAGATGAGATCTGTATCTACATTGACTGGCCTTGTGTCCATACTTATTGCAATTGTAATAGTGTCCTTGAAAGTTATAACTCTTCTTGTTTGCAACAAACAGGTTATTATTTTCATTCACAACATGATTCCTATAAATACTTTCTTTATGTCCAAACATCTTGCAACCATAACATTGAATGCTTCTACAGTTCACTGTCTTGTGTCCAAATTTATTACATTTTAAACAATAGCCATTAAAAGATGGTTACCTTTGTGCATTGGGCTGTCAGATCGGTGGTCTTCTTGCATTTGATTTCTGATTCTAGGACTCTTCTCATCTTTTGACTTCTTCTCTATATCAACTTTGACTTCCTTATTTTCTTCTTTAACATTCTAATCTGGGCACACACCGGTTTGGAAACCAAGTCCGGTTTTGTCTAACCTAACTTGTTGCATGCTGATCAAATCTTCCAGGAGCTTGCTGTTGTCAAGGGTCTTGTTCTTTGCCTTTAGATTCTTCACTTCTTGTTCAAGCTTTTCACATTCTTCAGATTTCAACTTTAATGTCTCTTTCAAGAACTACCATGTCTTATCCTTTTTCTCTATCTTCTGCATCAGGTCTTTGATGGTCTCATTCACTTGTTTTAACTGATTGTTAACATCCTTCTATCTCAACTTGAATTTCCATATTTTCTCTCTCATGTTCTATACACATTCATTTTCTATCTTCACATTCTCCTACAATTTTTCATTCTCTGATTCAACGTTTTCCAATTCTTCAAGGGCTGTCTTCAATTCTTCATCCAAGTATATAGGTGCCATGACTCAACCAACATGGATCCCTCAAGATGTTAAGCTTTCCAAGCAAGGGACCAAAGCTTTGATACCAATTGTTGATCAGGTTGAAAGCACCAAAATACTAAGAGAGGGGGGGGGGGGTGAATCAATATTCCCACTTATTTAAAACAATACAAATTTTACCAAATGAATCTGTCCTTCAAAATATCAAACAGACTTGAACGAAGTAAAACAGATAATGCATAATAAACAAGAACACAACCACAAGATAAACACCACAATTTTGTACATGGAAAACCCAAATGGGAAGAAACATGAAGCTCGTGTTAATTCTTAGGAAAATATAACTAGTTATAGTTGTGTTTACAAACAAGTGGCTCATTGCCAGATTACGAAAATGGCTCATTGCCAAACTGCTCACTATAGATATAAAAGAAATGACTAACTACCAGAATGCTCACTGCAATTGAAAAGGTTGAGCTAAGAAGGTTTGCATCTCCAAATGCATGATATCAGTTTCAAGTTTAAGCTCAAATTACAAATCTCAGACTTTATAGAAAATTCGGTTAGAGATCTTTGCACCACTGTTCCGCAGCAGGTTTGGTAAAGGACTAATGTACTACTGTGACATTGATTACCTTCGCTATCTGCAACTCTCACATACTCTACTTCTTTCACTGCCAACTATCTTCCACACATCTGACACTCTCTCTCTTGATCGATGTATCTAATTCACCACTCATGTACATGTATATATACCAAAGGGTACAATTATAGAATAGTGCACTAACACATTTGGACACATTTTCTGACGAACGATCGTTGAATTTATGACAGTATTGTGTCGATGGTTCGACAAAACGGCGGTGAGATTTTCATCGATGGAATTTCATCGGAGCCTCCGATGCAGAATATTTCATCGAAAAACCGATGAACATTCCGTCGAAAACCTGTTTTACCTCGGACAGAACCATGCAACAATTGTTGTCAGATTTTCGACGGAAACCGTGCTGGATGCGACAGAGTTTTTCGTCACACTTACAACATTCTCGTCGAAACCATGTTGTACGTGCGACGAATTTCGATGACAACAATCGTTGGAATTCCGACGGAAGTGTTTCAACTGCCACTATGCTCCGACGAGAATGTTGTACCTGCGAGGAAAAATTTCATCGCAAGTTCAACATTCTCATCAGAGCCTTTTAGGGACTTTCATTGGAATTTCGACGAACATTTAGTATTTAAAAAAAAAAATGTCAATGTTGTCGAAACGATTGGCATTGGCACATCATGGTGCCTAGGTTCAATGGTGACGATGTTTAAGAAATGCATTGCATGGTTCAATAGTAGATTTAAAATGCTAAATGAAGATTATAATTGGCAACTGTTGATAGTTGTTAGTCAGATTTTAGTATTAGAAGGTGTTCTTTCTATGAGGTTATGGATAAATAAATTAATTATGAGACAATCATATGTTGTCATATGGGCTCTCAAGCATCTAGATCTTACCTTGTCTCATATTTCCATTTTGTATAACAAAACTTACCATTGGCTTAAAATGACCGGATTAAAGTGTGTGTCCATAATTACTAACACTCCGAATAGATAGCATTGCATGATTCAATAGTAGATGTAAAATGCTAAATGAAGATTAGAATTGCCAATCATTGATAGTTGTTAGTCAGATTTTAGTATTAGAAGGTTCTCTTTCTATGAGGTTTTTATTATTAAATAGAGACAAGGGTTTCTGAGTATCAAGAGGTGATAGAAGATAAGGTGAAAGAAATTCCAAGAATATGATAACAAAACCCTTGAGATCAATCACTCACCAAGAAGTGATAGTAATGAGAGGTTTTAGATTAGAGAGACACTGTCAAAGGAAGACTCGAAGCAACCGAGTTACTGTTATGTAATTTTCGGTAATGTTTTAATTACAAAATTATTAGTTCAATGATTGCAAGTTTTGTTTAGAAGATGCTCTAAAATGTTGAAATGTAAAATTTATGACTGTTTATGGGAAGCCTTAGATATGAGGGGATATGTTTTTGTCTTATTTAAGTCCTCAGCTTGACTGAGCTCAAAATATCCATATGTATTTGATAGTGACAAACGCTAATGATTGCATTGATAAGATGCTACTATTCTCAAGAAAAAAGCAATCCATTTGCAAAGCTTCAAGAAAATTAAAGAGAGGAAAGAAAACTTGAAAAATATATAGATTTATACCTTCCCACATAGGTTGTATTGATTCGTCTTAAAGAAAATATGAACATCAATGGATTAAGCCCTTGGTAACAAAATGGAATAGCAATGGTGAGTTATTTCCATGTAAACCATAGTCAAAGACATCCATCAATGAGTCTTTGAAGGGTAAGCATACCTGAACTGTTCCTCGCCTAATCTGCAACCAACATTTATCAACAATTACGTACGTGTTATCTTATGTGGTAGAAAGTGAAAAATTTAACCAAACAAATTACAAGAATATAAACTTAATTTAGTCAAATTACCTAGCTTGAAATATAGCCACACCACTCACAGATACCTTGTTCTCACAATTATGTTGAAGACAAAATACTGAAGTTCTCAACCAATCTGATGATGTCAAGAATTTCTCTTAGTCTAAAAGATCGGGACTTGAAGCATCGGATGCCCCAAAGACATGAAGAAAGAAAATATGAATAGACTAACAAGTCTATACTATGAAGCATTAATTGGGTGCCCCAAAGACATGAACACATCCAATGTTTCATAGTATAGACTCGTTAGTCTACTCATCTTTTCTTTTAAGGTTTAATGTTCATGGGAATCTATAACTCTACGTGTAAGAAGCCTATCTATATTATAAAATGAAATTAAATTAGTATATAGAATTAGTATATCTAACCCTATCTCCAAACAATCATGTTATCCTACCCATGGAAAAGTATCCAACAATATGACATCAAGGGGTTATAATAGCTCTTGAAAATTAAAGAGAGGAAAGAAAACTGAAAAAATATATAGATTTATACCTTTCCGCACAGGTTGTATTGATCCGTCTTAAAGCAAATATGAACATCAATGGATTTAGCCCCTGGTAACAAAATGAAATAGCAATGGTGAGTTATTTCCATGTAAACCATAGTCAAAGTCAGCCATCAATGAGTCTTTGAAGGGTAAGCATACCTGGACTGTTCCTCGCCTAATCTGTAACCAACATTTATCAACAATTACGTACGTGTTAGCTTATGTGGTAAAAAGTGAAAAATTTAACCAAAAAAATTACAAGAATATGAACTTAATTTAGCCAATAATTTAGGTAATTTAGTCAAATTACCTGGCTTGAAATATAGCCACGCCACTCATAGATACCTTGTTCTTGCAATTATGTTGAAGACAAATACAGAAGTTCTCAACCGATCTGATGATGTCAAGTATTCCTCTTAGTTTGAAAGATCGGGACTTGAAGCATCAGATGCCCGAAAGATAGGAAGAAAGAAAATATGAATAGACTAACAAGTTTATACTATGAAGCATTGGATGCCCCAAAGACACGAACACATCCAATGCTTCATATTATAGACTCGTTAGTCTACTCATCTTTTCTTTTAAGGTTTGATGTTCATGGGAATCTATAACTCTACGTGTAAGAAGCCGATCTATAATTATGGTTCATGATTATAAAATGAAAATACATCAGTATATAGAGAGTATATCTAACCCTATCTCAAAACAATCATGTTATCCTACCCATGGACAAGTATCCAACAATATGACATTAGGAGGTTATAATAGCTCTTGAAAATTAAAGAGAGGAAAGAAAACTTGAAAAATATATAGATTTATACCTTCCCACATAGGTTGTATTGATCAGTCTTAAAGCAAATATGAACATCAATGGATTCAACCCTTGGTAACAAAATGAAATAGCAATGGTGAGTTATTTCCATGTAAACCATAGTCAAAGTCAGCCATCAATGAGTCTTTGAAGGGTAAGCATACCTGAATTGTTCCTCGCCTAATCTGTAACCAACATTTATCAACAATTACGTACGTGTTATCTTATGTGGTAGAAACTGAAAAATTTAACCAAACAAATTACAAGAATATAAACTTAATTTAGTCAATAATTTAGGTAATTTAGTCAAATTACCTGGCTTGAAATATAGCCACACCGCTCACAGATACCTTGTTCTCGCAATTATGTTGAAGACAAAATACTGGAGTTCTCAACCAATCTGATGATGCCAAGTATTTCTCTTAGTCTGAAAGATCAAGACTTGAAGCATCAGATGCCCCAAAGACATGAAGATAGAGAGAGAGGTTGATTCCCATGAATGACAAACCTTAAAAGAAAAGATGAATATACTAAAAATTCTATACTATGTAGCATTGGATGCCCCAAAGACATGAACACATCCAATGCTTCATAGTATAGACTCGTTAGTGTACTCATCTTTTCTCTCATCTTTTCCTTTAAGGTTTGATGTTCATGGGAATCTATAACTCCACGTTTAAGAAGTCGATCCAAGCAACTTGTGGTGTTGTTGTTCGTGTTGGCTCCGTTGGACCCTGCAATTAAGATTCAATACATATTATTCAATAAGATTAATAGTGGAGCATAATGAAATATTGAAAAGTGTGTTACCTTATTGAGCTTCTCTTTGCTTCAAGAATAGTTTAATATTCTCTACTTAAAAGGGCCAACCATGTGAAGGTGGAAGCTCATTTGGCCCCTCCCCCCCTAACATCACTCTAAATTCCTCGTTAACATATAACATTCATTCATTCTTTCATCCATTAATAAAATATAACATTCATTCATCATCTCATAAAATTCATTAACACGTAACATTCATTAACACATAACATTCATTAACACATCAAATTCATTCATTAACACATAGTATGATTACAATCATTTCTTTTTTCTTTTCTTTTTTGTAGCTAAGTAAAGACTAAGTGGAGCATCGTTTTCTTTGTCATTTTCCCCCTCTTTAGATGTTGTGCCCTTTTCTCGTGATCTTAATGTATGCCTAGTCCTGTACTCACGACATGGATGCCTATGCAAAGGGGGGTCCACTGCAATAACAAAGAAATGGGTTAAATTGATAGGTTTTTTGTTATTGTTTCAAGTATTTCATTAATTAAAAGAACATTACAGGTGTGCTCTTTATCTGATGGGGCCACACCATCTTCTTGATCATTTCATTTAGCCTCATCCTCAACATGTTGAACACCCTCTAAATCTTCTGGAGTTGAAACACAAAAGGTTACATTAAACAATACACCAATTGCAATTAAATTTGTTTAAAAGAATAACAATGGTTCTCTTTACCTAATGGGGGCACATCACGTTCCTAATGTTGTCTAGCTTGATCATGCTCAACTTGTTCATCACGCTCTACATGCTCTAAAGTAAAATAAAAAAGGTTACATTAATTACTACACCAATTGCAATTAAAGATGTTTAATTGTATTAATAATTATATATAAAAAAATTGTATAGCACATGAATACCTCCAGTAGCGGGATGCACACCATGACCTTCATCATGTGCAAGTTGTGCTCCACCCTTAGTAGGTTGCATTCTAATGTCATGTGCATTGTTATTAATGCTTGCTTATTTAAAACAAATATAGTCACTTTATGGTGGAAATTAATATCGAATATATTATTGCTCAAGTATTCAATTTTAAATAATCTTCATTTAGGTTATTTACTTGCGTGATGGATGCACTAGAAGCTTGTGTTTGCCCACTCAATACTCTTAGGTGTTTAGCCACAACTCCATAGCCTTGCTGGAAGGCAATCTTCATGTCATCTTTGGTGGGCACTGTATTGAATTCAGAACCCTGCATTTTTACATAATATCATGAATTTTTCTTCTATTGTATGATTAAAAAAAAAGTGTTTACAATTTATTATTTCGATGTGATATTTGATTTATTGATACTTACAATTCGTGTGACAAATTTCATGTAACCACCAGAGCCAAGTTTGTGCTACCCGTGTTTTTCTAGTCTTGCCTTTGTTGCCTTCGATGTGTTGGACAACCTATGGAAAGTTTGAAATATGTTAGATTATGTAAAAATAAAGAGTAATGGGTACATAATTACATTGTTTATAGTATCACATACCTTCCTACGCTTGGTGGTGTATGTCATTTTCTCTTTTAAGCTTTCTCCTTTCCATCTGAAACTAGGTCCTTCCACTCCCTCTCTGGAATCATGGGGGGATGCTCGTACTTTCTGTTCTTCTCTAAATGTGTTCTATATTGGTCCCTAACATACTTTAGATATGTGCCAGCTTTCTGAAGGACCTTGGTTTTGTTGAATGTGTCATTTCCGAACAACACAACTAAATGGTTTATGAGTTCATCTTTTAATTGTTGATTTTGGGCATTCCACCGTGTATGTATGGTGGGCCCAAAGAGTTCCAATGTAATTTCATTTATATTTTTTATAAAAAACATCATTGCCTACAAAAAAAATAATGGGATTATTAGTCCAAAAAGAGTGACCAATAAGTAAATTACAATTGGACTATATATAATAATAATTTTAAAGTACCAGGAACCTTCTCTATCTTTATGGGAACGAAATCATCGGTCACCACAAATGTGACCGACAACGTTCCCATAATAATAATATGGAAAGATCTAGGAAATGTTGCTAAAATATCACCACTAGTGGCCTCTGCATCCCCAGGTACAAGTCCTATTGCACCTTCTGCCCTGTGCTCGACGCAGCTAGAGGTCGGTGCACTACTCGATGCCTACATGTTGCGTGTTGCCAACATTGCAGCCAACAATATAGGCACATATGATGGGGTTGGATGGGGTGGTGTATGCACAGGAACATAGACAACACCTGAAGTACCTCAAATAATACATTAATTATATGAGCAATAACATATTAATGGAAGGACAAGAACATGTAAAAATATGAGGTGGTGTATGCACAGGAACATGGACAACACCTGAACTACTTGAAGTACCCTGATCATGGCCAGCAACATCATGAGGATGCAAAAAATCCTATAAAAAGAACATGTACATATTTTAGTTCATGACATAAAAGAGTATAAATTATAAACCATGAATGAACTTATGTTATAATTAAAGATTTCATGACAACTTACTTCCAAGTTTTGTAATCTCTTAGTCAAAATTTTCACCATCTCTTTTACCTCATCAGTTTAAAGGACTATGAATAACAATTTAAGGATTTTATTATTATTATTATTTTGCATCTTTTTTATCATTTCAGCAGGGTTTGTGGAATATGCAACGTCATCATCGCATAACAGTGAGTCCACCTCTATATCGATGTTGTCAGGTACTGCAAATTTCTTTCCCCAAACATCCAATTGTACAAGAATATTAGTAACATTATAAAAAATAATCCAAAACCATAAATAATATAACATAATAATATAACATTTTGCTCGTATCTAATTTTTACAATTACAATGAGGTTTACCTGTTGGGTAGAAGTGCTTGGAGATGCATCCTGATCTGTGCTATGGATCAGATCCTCCTCCCTATGATCAATGTTGTGTTGTGACAAAAATTAAATACAAAAAAACATTAGTGAAATGAAACCAATAGACTTATGAAAAAAACTTAATAATAAAATGGTATATTGGAGTCATTAATTGGAGGTTGGTTTAAATGGTATATAGTATGTACCACCCCAATGGTAGTAACTTTATTTATATCTATGTGATTCAAATTTTAATCGATTAGAAGCTCTTCCCTACACTTATTGATTTTATCGCACATACGATTACATGGTTTTGCTCGCGTGCCTCGAATATGCAATTGGGTTGCCTATTAGTTGACCCAAGTCGTGTACTATTTATATACCCTACAATATTCCCTGTTTCTTTTGGCCCTCTGTCAATGTACATAGCCACTCTTTTACTTTGATCATTATCTTTTAGATGTATATAATTTGTTGACAGTGCGTACCTACCCATACTTTGTGTATATTGAACCAGCTGCATCCAATCTTTGTAAATGTAACGGGGTTCGACATACTCCATCAATTCAACAACTTTGTTGTAACATACCTATATGTCGTCCATGGAAAATAGGCCCAAACCATGTAATGATGATGGTGCTATGCGATATATCCTCTCATTAACACAAAAATTAGTGTTTATTGGAGGAAGTTCCTTCGGTTCCCATTGTTTCTGTAGATGTTTGTACCTCAAGGGCACCTCGATGTCACATATGCTCTCATCATCATAAGAAAATGAACCCCCTTCAACAAGAAAAAATTCTATGCATTGATGGATTTTTCTTCTAATCTTTTGACCTTTAGTTGATCTCCCTTTTTTAGACCTACTACATGTGTTGCTTTCCTCTTCTCTTCCCGAATTTCCCTCGCTTGAGGAAGACACATCTGACAAATACCTATTTGGTGGTACCTACACTCCATCAAATGAGAGAGATAGTTGGTAGAGGGTTGATTGTTAGTGTGAGAGGAAATAAATTTTAGGATTCCATGGAGAGAGACTACAAGAAGTTGTAATAGATGGTCCACCATATCTTGTTGATTTTTTGCAAATGTTACAAATAGATTTGAGGGTGGGTTGTCAAACGTCCATTGCATAGATTGATAAGAATGGCTCATTATTTTTCCCCAAATTCATCATTGAGGGTAATGTTGATGAAGAAGTTGCCCCTAAAGTTGAGGTTGAGATTGAAATTTGAATAAGCCCAACTCAGGTCTCAAGTGCTGATAATTGTAATAGAGTTGCTGCTAATGTGGAGGTTTCAAAAACTGAGCAAGTTTGTTTTCCTGGTAATTTTGGAGTTTCAAAAACTCAGAAAAATAGTCTTCCTGGACACTTAAAGTATATAGGAGGGTCGAGAAAGTGGAATGAGCTATACCATGTTGATGTCAAGGTGGTTTAGGTGAGAAAAAAATCAAGGTTTGACAAAATATATTTTCTAAAACCTGGCTTATTATTAACCCACTCCGAGATGGGTGTAAAGAGAAAGCAAGCAAATAATGAAGGGTTTCTATAGGGTGTATTGACTTATACCCGCCGATCAATGAGAAGAATCCTCGCCTTGCCTTTATGTAGACTGTGAAGGATCCTCGCCAAAGGGGTTCTGGGTCCTGCATACGTAATTCATTTATCTTATGTTAGCTTACATCTTATATGAAGGTCAATCATAATCAGATTTACAGAAGTCACATGATACATATGCTAAAGATAACATAGTAGACAACATGAATAGATTTATTTCTTGTTACAATTTGTAGTCATCATAGTTTATACAAATACTGAAATGAATGGTAAAGAGTATTCTTTGGGACTGTAAAAAATCAATCATTTCATCACGGTACACAATACACAATTAAGGTTGGGTAAAAGTAACTTATTTACTTATTAGAAAAAGGTACATACAACTAAATACATGTTTGTACTAAGCATTTTATCAAACGGTTCACTACCTTGCTACTAATGGTAAAAGCCTAAAATAGGTGCTTTTGAACAAGCTATGGATGCTTGGAAAAAATCTATCAAAGCATAGTAACAAGCAATAGCATAGACAAGGCAACAAACTGTTTGAAAAAATGCCTCAAAGAAATGCGGTCTCATGGTGATGGAATGCCATGACAATCCATAGTAATTTGATTGTCATGGCATTCCATCACCATCATGGTATTCCATCACCATCATTGCATTCCATCACCATGAGACCGTATTTCTTTAAGACATTTTTTCTGACAATTCACTGCCTTGTCTATGCTACCACATTTTTCATGCATTGCTTATATTAGTGAAATATTGCAAAAAATATATTCAACATAGCTTGGCAATGTTCATTCGGATCACAAATTCTCTAACATGGCATGAAAGTAATGAAACTTACTAATATACCTTCCAAACACTTGAAATCTATGAAAACATAATGATAATTCATATACATCCATGATTGACTCCTTTAGATGTGTTGGGAGTTCAAATTTTCAAAATTTGAAGCCCCATAAATTAAACCAAAATCAGTATTAAAGCTAAACACCAAGCATTGATTTTCACCTTATAAAAATTAATATAGCCCCTAATTCGAACACGAATAAGCCTTTATTATTCACTCATATGACTTCATATTGTCTGTCCTCGATCAAAGTTAAGATATCTAGCATCCGGGATTGAACATCATCGAGGTCATAGAAATCATAGAGGTCAGCATGTTTCAATGAGATAAGCACCTTCGATAAAAGTATTTAAATCTTCATCGATATAATACATATCATCGAAGAGAAATTCGCTTGCGGGGTGGCCTAACATAAAGCATCGATGAACTCCGATATGTGATGAGCAGGGAATTAACATTATCGAGGGGCAAAACATCATCGAAGAGTATTAAGTATCTTCTATTTTCAACTTTGATAAAAGACTAAGCCGCAATAAAACTCAAAGGAATGTTATCAAAGGGGAAAGGTTCATTGACAAAGAACCTTGCAAGATGTGGTCCCACTACAGTGGCCTCGAAGAGAATATAGTCTTGATGAAACTCAATGATAAGTGATCGCTGGGCTAATAATCATCAAAGAGAGTACTCCATAAAAGGACTTTGATAACATAAAGAGCTTCAATGAAACATAAACAAATTGTCACCGAAGGAACAATATTCATCGAAATAACATCAATGATGGTGAGGAAAACAACAGAGCGATAAAGCGGAAAATTAAATTATCGAAGTCGCAGATATCATCAACGACCTTTCCTTGATAAGAAAGTCGTTGCCGGAGATGATCAAATACACATCATCGAATTGGATGATCTCATCGAAGAGACATTCTGATAATAAAAGTTAAAGCCATAGTTTTGATGAGACTTAGGGTTTCGTTAAAATGTAACGAAGTTTCATAGAAGAAGAAAATCTTATCGAAAACCAGAAATAGAGAACCCTTTTCGATAAGGATTAGGATTTCAATGAAGACATATCAAAGGTCATCGACAGGGTGGAAATCATAGCAAATGTTTATATGATATTTAAAACAATTTCAATAAATATTGAGGATTAATGCTCACACGAGTAGCACTCATCAAAGCTAGTGTATCATTAAAGAACTCAAGTTGGCGAAATTACTACTGCGAGAACATTAGTCATTTCTGCATTGAAATTCAAAACATAGAGAAGAATTCGTTGTAGAGGGATAAAAGCTCACACGAAATTGCAGAGAAATAAAGTTCAACAACTTGGAGAAAGATAAAGCACAAGGAGAATTTAAAGCCGAATCCAGAATTGTTTTGTAAGCCTGAATCAAGTGAGTTGCTAACACTTCTTTGACTCCATATTTGTACATTATGGAATCATCTTCAACTACTAGGCCTTCCAAGGGTAGAAAACCAGAAACTCCTCCACCTGTAGACTCCAATGAGACTAGTAAGAGAAAAAGGCGAAAGAAATAGGGCGGGGCATTAAATCAAGACTTGTGAGACCAATGCCCTGCATCTAGTTTAAAATCTTGAAAAGTAAAATCTGAGGAAGAGGGGTTTGAAGATAGTCATGAGCATCTAGGGGATGTCTAGACGAAATTGAGGGGATATGACTTGTTCATGTTCCATTTGAAGAGGAAAGACAATCCTGAGCTTGTATGCAATCAATGGAATCTGAATATAGGAAGGCTAGTGGTACCAAACATCTTTACTAGCCCTAAATTGATGAGAGCTTTAGCTGAGAAGTATGATGTTAACACAAAAAAATAATATGATAGGTTTGTTGAACCCCTGTTGCAAATTAGAAAAGATGCAATTGAGAGGGTGTTTGGTTTGGAGTGGGGATATGAGACAACCATTGACCTTAGGAAGCTAAAATAGGAGTACACATCTCTTGAGAGCGTATACAAGGAGTGGAGATTGCCTTTCCATAGAAAGAGGGAAAAGGAAAAAAAACCATTGACCTTAGGAAGCTAAAATAGGAGTACACATCTCTTGAGAGTGTATACAAGGAGTGGAGATTGCCTTTCCATAGAAAGAGGGAAAGAAACCTGAGACATTTAAGGATACTGATCATGCTCCCTTTGATGTGAACCAGTTTAGACCACACATTAAATATACCCATTACTCCATAGGACAGGTCCTTGGAGTTGAGGCACCCCCACTCATGGAAATTGCACTAATGGTCCTTGTTGTTGATGCACAGTCCAAGGACCCCAGGGGATTTGATTATGCTTCCTTCATTGCTGATCAGATGAATCACGACCTTGAAAAGATAAAAGGGGATTCTAATCAAATTACATTCACACATTATTCACTATTGTTGCATATGTTGGTGTTTGTTGGAGAGGAAAATAGCTTATGGGGAGATGATTTACCTGGACATATGTATAATAAGCAAGGAATGAAGAACCCGATGCAATTATGGCTTTCAGTATGGGATCAATGTTATGCCAATTGTCAATATTATTGATTTGAAGATCAATTTGTGAAACAACTAATGGGTTTGTTAGGCTTTGATGAATATTTTTCACTTTCTCTTGAAATCAAGAAGTTTTTGAGACCTAAAGACTTCAATCCAAAGTTGAAAATTGATCACAATTGGGGAGATTGGCATTCATTTGAGACCCATACTCAATTAGGGTCTATGGATTTGAAGGAGCCCCCAATGTACTGCCTAAAACAATCCCAGACAACATTGCTTACTTGGAGATTATTAGGCAAATGCATGAGTCCAACCATTTGCATTTGAGATCAAGAGGCAAGCAATCCTTTCTACCAGGTTATTTATCTTTTGGAGATTTTGTTGTACAGAATACAAAAAGTTATGAACTTATTGGTAAGAAGATGAAATACTTTTCATTGTCACCTGTTGATGCAAGGGTCCAATTTGACCCTGAAGACTATATTCAAAAGGCCAAAAATCTACAAGGGCTCAAGGGTTATGAGCATGTCTCTTTGTTTAAAGAAGATTTCATTAGAAATTTGGAAAGGAAGGAGAAATCACAGAAGATGGAGCTATATAATAAAGTGATTATTGCATACAATTGGAAGCTTGTTAGGGATATGATCAAACATGATCTTGAAGATATCATAGAACCACTGGCTAAAGCAGAGAAACTTATGTATCTAAGACAAAAAAATCCTTGAAGGAATCTCTGAAAAGGCTCTTCTGCATAGGCCATCTGAACCAAGGATAGAGGTTCCTCTTGATCATTTGTCACCAGATTCCAGGGCCCATGAGAGGCACAATGAGGTTCCAACAGAGGCTACTAAGGGAGAGGGAGAAAATGAAATTCTTGTTGAGCCCCCAAAACATGCAATTTTAGATGAGAGAATTGATGATTGTGACAACTTTGTTTCGGATGAGCAATTCATCCAAACCCCTAAAGTTTAGACATTTATATATCAACATAAAGAAAAGAAGTTGAGGATTAAAGGAAGAGACGATGTCAGTGAAGAAGCTTTAAATAAGCTTCAAGAGTCCATTGATGAGGAAATGAAGACAATAACTCCAGCCAAAGGGAGACAAATGCTAAAAGATGTTGGCATGATCATATATCTTGGTTGGAATATGAAGGGTGCATTAATGTTTGACACATATGCCAAATCAGTTGGTAAAGAGAACTTTAAATTGCTTGAAAAATATTGATATGGTGTATACTAGATCTGGTTATGGTCCAGGACAAAAGGCATTACAACAATGGGTTGTGTACCCTCGAGACAAAAGGCCCCTTCTGATTGATCTAGATGAGCTATTTGCCACATTGACTATTCAACAGGTGGGGAAGACCAATCCCATGGAGACTGCAATGTTAAATTTAAATGTGGCTAGACCAAATGTAGATTAGGTGGATTTTGTCACAAGAGAAATGCTTCAATACAAGGATGCATATCGTGTAGAGGTTGAAGAAAGACAAAAGTTTCAAGAGATAGCCACTCAATTGCAAAAGGATCAAGGGACTGCAATACCAGAATGGTCTATTGATTATGAGGAAGAGCAGAGGATCGTGCTTGCATCTTAGGATGCCATATATTGGAAATACAAAGCATAAAAGTTTGAGAAGAAAATGAACGAGGCAGATGAGATGACAAATTATGTTGTACATGCATTGATAACAGGGATAATCAAGTACAAGATTGATGCAATGAATGCTCAGGCTACTCCATTCTGGTTCACATACAAAGGCACTTTCACAAGCTTGGATAACCATATGACATTGAAGGAGAGGTTATGTGATAAAACAGGGCCAGAGGCTGAGGAGATGATTGCTACTCATGACCATTACTATAAAATGTTGAAAAGCAATGTGGATAAGTTTGAGAATGCAGAAGATCTTGCGAATCTAATGAATGATGGCGAGCTCTTGACAATGGAGCAATTCAAGGTTGAATTGGATGGAAATTTAGAGTGCAGAGTATCGAAGATCAAAGAGGATGAAGAATTGGCGCCGCAGGTTTCCAAAATCACTGATGAACTATATGCCCAAGAATACATGATGAAGAAACTACTCACTGGATGTGTCACACACAAAGGACAAGCATTCGTTGAACATATCGGCAAAATTAATCTAATGTTAAGAGATTGATTAGTCTTAGTTAGATTTGTTACTAGCTTTATAAACAGTTACGATGAAAGATTTGTTACTAGTTAGATTTGTTACTAGCTTTATAAACAGATATGATAAAAATTTAATAGACAAATGGTTAAATGGATCTCATTCTGATAAATTTTGATCTTAGCTACTTCATAGACTTAGCTAATGTTTGATCTCAGACTTAGACAACTATTTGGTGTATTTGGTGAAGACCATTCACCTAATGGGCATTATATTTCATTAGTGTCATTAACCCAAACTCTTCAGTAGGTCACAAATTTTTATTGATGACAACTAAATACTACACACATTGGATAGAAGCTATAACTTGTAAAATTTGTATCACAAACACTCTCTTGCATTTATCTCCTGAGAGTTAAAAACGAGGAGCTAAATAAAGAACTAGAAATTTCTAATCTTACTTTCTCTATTATATATATATATATATATATTTAACCACTCATATATATATTATCATTATATATTTATATTTATATTTATATTTATATTTAGATATCTTTATAATACTTTATATTCATAATTTTGTAGAGAGCTTGTTCCCCTCTCCGGTCACGTGGACAAATGATGTAGGCAGAAGTAATCACTATCCTTTAAACATGCTTTAGGATATCATTATATATAGTGGCATGTTCACATTATCCCTACCCTGCTAGCTGATCGATTGTGTGTGTGTGAATTAGGTTTGTTAATGCTTCCAACACCATTTCTTGCTTTGTACGACAGATCAACGCTCTTTTCAACCACTAACTGTTCGGAATTATTCAGATTAATACTTTCTTTCCTTTGGCTTGTGGGATAGGTGTATGTAGTGAGTAAAATGGAGTCTAATTTGACCTTGATCTCTGCCAGTGATAGTAGGATGATGGATTTTAGAGGAGTGATTACGTCAAAGAGATGGGGAGTTGTCCTGAAAGTCATGGATGATTTCTCCCGAAGAGTGGTTCAAATTATCATAGGGGGTGACTAGGTGAACAATGAATTTAGGTATAGGGTTAGTTGTGATATTCCGGCCACATTTACTGCTATCCTTCTTTCAATAGGAGTAGGCAAGAGTGAGGTGATTTTGCTAACCAAGGTCGTTTTCAAAGATGAATTTTTGGGTAATTTGGAGTTGGCAGTAAATAGTGTGGATGACAAGTTGAGGATTCCCTTCCTAGAGGACTATGAAATCAATGCTAGGTCGGGAGGGCTCCAGAATGAAGGAAGGATTATTATCAAATGGAATTTGCTTGTCAGTGGGGATAGGCGAGCTTTCAATCTGCGTCGAGAAAGCATAGAAAGGAACTTGGACTTTCTCTTCAAATGGCTTCATATGAAGGAGGCCCCTAATAACAATTAGTGGGCCGAGTACCTAGTGAAGGAGGGCTATAATGTCTTGGAGGACCTTCCTCATATCCTAATAGAAAGGATTCAGGTCCTTCTGCCTGTTATTATCAAAGCGGCTAAAAGTAGGAGCAGCCCCGTAGGTGGAGGTGTGGCTTCAGGAAGCTCTCAGCTACAGAATTATGAAGGGAATGGTCCATCCGTGGGAAAGAAGAAGGCTATGGAAGAGGATTAGGTGGACCGCTGCTTACTACAAAATTAACCCCGACATGTTAGCTAGTTAGTAGGCATTTTGTTTGTTTAAGGTGGTCTACATTTTTTATAGCTTTGTTGGTGTAAATAATTATTCATCATGGATATTATTACATTTACTTAAGTTTACTTAGGATAATGCATTTCATAGTAGTTTGGATATGAGACACTTGGGTGTTTGTGTCACATTGGGATAGTGTGTGTAGGAGAAATTCCACCTCTTATGGTGTTGATCTTGTTATTACACTATCATATCCACTTATTGTGGAGTGATAATTCCACCTTCGGTGGGTGATCCACCTCATGTGGAATATTATATTATTTCTCCTACCTACCCACACCTATTTCCTACCTACCCTTGTTTCTTATTGAGCCACATGTCATGTTTGTGTGCTCATACATATCCCTAGCCTTGCCTATTTAAGCAGGCTCATCTACATTGTATGTAAGTTGTTGATCATTTTCTATTGATGAGAATACAATTTATTCTTGTCCCATATTATGTCTCTTTCATGTACATTTCATTGATCTCTTGATCTTGGCAAAATCCAACATGGTATCAGAGCTATTGGAGTTTCATTGATTCGTCTTGAAGAGGCATTATTGTGATGTCAAGAGGCAGATCTGAGGAGCAGCATCATTTGGAGGCGTCCTAGACCAGATCCGACCTCTCCATTGCATCCGGAAGGCCATTTCCATGAATTTTGGTTATAAAGTTGGCCTATTTTGGTGAGAAATTTTTTTTCTCCATTTTTGCCTATATCGTACGGATTTCGAAATTTTTTTATATATTTTTCGAAAAATTTCATTTATTTTCCTGAAATTTTTTTCAAAAAATCAAAAATCAAAAAAATTGAAAAAATTCGAAAAAAAATAAAAAAAAATTGAAAAGGCAAAAAAAAGAAATCAAAAAAAGAAAAATATTTTTTGGGGGGTCCGCAGACCCCCCCCCGTGCTCCGTACGTACCTGTTTCACAGGTTGCAGGTACCATAGAACGTACCTGTCTCCCGGCAAGTCCATCGCCAGCTGCACAGTACCTGTACGCCGTCTGCCGCGCCGCGTACTTTCCGGCCGACTGTCCCGCACCTACGCCGCCCGCTTCCCGGCGCCTCCTGCGAGCGGCCCCCACCGCGCCTGTTCACGCTTCAGCACCACCCGGGTTCTACGCAGCCCGAGCGCAGCTCCTCCGCCCGTTTGCACTGTCTCCCGCGCCGCCCGAGCCCGGACTCCGGTGTCTCCCCCTGCTCCGGTCCATGCCGCAGCTTCTCTGCACGCAGCTCCCTGCAGCTTCACGGTGCCACCCCCCGGCCTCTCGCCGCTCCGCCTTGGCCGCAGCTTCCGACACCTGCCGCCAGCGCTTCCGCTCCCGGCTCGGCCAGCTCACCCGCCACGCAGCAACCAGTCCGAAGACCGGTGGACCACGCCCGCCACGTGGCAGGCGGCCACTGGCCCGTGGATAAACACATCCGTACGACACGTAGAAACCGTACATACAGTCAGCAGTACGGACACACACATCAGCTTGCACAATCATCAATTCCGTACAGTACGGAACGTACAGTCAGCTTGCCACGCAGTCTGTCCATACGGTACGGACGCCCAGTCAGCCAGAGAGGCGAAGTTTTGGCGACGGTCATACGACCGTCAAATTTAACATAGTGTTTTGATGACATCAGCGCCACATCAGCAGGGTTTGGAAATTTTTTGACCCCCTCTCATTTGCTTTTTTGATTTTGCAGTTCAACTTCAAATGGCCATAACTTGCTCATTTTTGCTCCTTTTTGGGTGCAATTTTTTTTGAAATGGGCTAGAATTTTGTGCTCTCCGCAGTGGTGAAAGAATTTTTTGATTTTGATGCACGGATTTTTCAGAAAATGCAGTTTTTGGTGACTGTCCCTGAGTAATCCTAGTTTTTGCAACTTCTGAGGCTTCGTTTGGGGTCATCCGACCTCCTTTTTAGGTGCCGTTTTTTTTGAAAGTGCGTATTTTTTCATCTACTTTCACATGATGCTATCAGATTGATGTCATTGTAAGTAGAAATTGTACTTTCAGATCTTGGCCATTTTTGGCTCTCTTGGTACTTGTATATTTGCTTGAATCTCAGTTAGATTCATTGCACTATTGATTGAAGTCTCTTGTATTTCATTTTAGAAGTTGTAAAATTTGCATCATAAGTCCACTTTGCCTTGTTTTGCAAGTGGCTCATTGTAATCGCACTAAGTATAAAGTGCCAAAATCATCACTTTTGGGGGGGTACTTTGATTGATTGAATTTGGGGGGTGTCTCTTGTGCTTTTGTGCTCTTGTGTTCTTTCCTTTTTGCTGCTATGGGTTCTTCTAAGTTTCCTCTCTTAACTCCACATAATTATGCTACTTGGAAAATTGATGCATGGAGTAAACTTATGGAAAAAGGACTCACTCATTACATTGATGGAACTATTGTTGCTCCAGTTGATCCTAAGGCTGATCCAGTTGGTCACTTAGATTGGCTCACTAAAAATATCATGGCAATTGGTACCTTAAGAAAGTATGTATCAAAGGATCTCATTTTTCATATTGAGAAATGTACTCTAATCAAGGATGCTTGGCAAAAGTTTCAAGACTTGTATGGTCAAGTTGATGAGATTAGGGGATATCAAATTGATAGTGATCTCACCATGTTAGATCCCAAGAACTTTGATACTATACAAGATTATGTCACTAAGGCAAATGAGTTGAGGGCACAACTCAAAGATTGTGGCATTGATAAAAAGGATACTCAATTGATATTCAACTTGATAGGGAAACTTCCACAAGAATATGCAGCATTTGTTTCTAGTTTCCAAACTCATAGGATGACAATGGGTTCAAGCTACAAAATGCCTACATTTGATGCTTTCAATGAAATGTTGATGATGGAACAAACTAAGTTGATAAGCATGGGCATTCTTAAGACTTCTTCTAAGTCTCAAGCATTAGTGGCAAATCAAGGGAACAAAGGAAATCAAGGAAAGGACAACTCAAACAAGAAGAAATGGCAATTAAAGCCTAAGGAAAAAGCACAATCTTCTCCACAACAAGGAGATTCATCTTCTTCCAAGAGAGATAATTCACCAAAGAGAGAGAGACCTACTTGTGCTTATTGTAAAAAGATTGGTCATGAGGAACATCGTTGCCATACTAAGAAGATTGATGAGCTCACACATATCATCCAAAAGCATAACATTGATTTGCCTAAAGTCTACAAGAAGGATGATTCATCAACTTCCACTTCCTCACATTCAAAAGGAAAAGGGCAAACATTCATGGCTTCTACAAGTGGAAAAACTCACTCTTTTGGAACAAGAAAAGGAAAAGCTCTATGTGCTACAACAAATCATACTTCAGAGAGATGGCTTCTAGATTCAGGGGCTTCTCATCATATGGCATCTTCGCTGTCTATGTTCTCTACATTTGAGCCTTGCACCATGCCACAGATTTTGATGGGCAATCATACATACATGGATGTGATTGGGAAAGGATCTATTGACATTGGGGATAACTCCTTCAATGATGTGTTGTGTGTACCCCACTTGACAAACAATCTCCTTTCTATCTATCAAATCACACATGGCGCAACTAAGAGAGTTGTGGAGTTCACACCTGACTCAGTTTTTATTAGAGACATGGAGACTAGAGCTATCATTGCGACTGGGGTGGTTGATCATGCATCTCGGTTATACTCCTTTTCAGATTTTGTTGATGATGATGATTTCACATTTGATGATTCTACACATGATGATCACACTTATTGTGATGATTCAGATTTTGAGGAGAACTTTGGACACTTGAACATGGGGATTCTCACATGTGAACCCGTTCTTGAGTCTTGTATTTCATCTTCTCATATTGATATCACATCACCTATTGCACCTGATGATGCAGATAGTGCGACAGTTTTGCCTTCATGTGATTCAGTGCAGCAGGATATACATTGTCTTCCAGCTTCAGATTCATGGGATGATTACATGACAGATATTGCAGGTTTGTTTGTGGAATCCTACATTGCAGATTTGGGAGACATCATTGATGACATACATCTTCTCTTTGATGAAGATGATCCTTCTTCGATTGTTGCGAGGGCACACTCTGACCCTCTTGTTCATTCTCTACATGATCATTCTTTCGAGGTTGACATGATTGTGGATACTTATGTACAGCAGTTGGAGGAGTCTCTTTATTCTTTGAGGAGACACATGAGTCTTTGGATATTGTTCTACATCCATCTCCACTAGATGTTGGAGTTCCTTTTTCAGTAGTGTGGAGCAGTTTACCACCTTTGGAAGGGGTATCTTTCAGCATCGACATGGGGACACTTGAGCAGTTTTCAGAGATTCCTTTCATCATGAGTTTTCTTCATACATCTTCCCTTCATGATTGGGGAGACTTCATGGATACACCTTTGGTTTTGTTTCTTCCTAAGGGGAGGAATGTTGTTCGACGTTCGTGGAGCAGTTTCTTCATACATCGAGCTTCTATCATTGGTGTAGATTCTTCATTGAGAGAGGATCACAGTTTGACTTCTCTTCTTCTCTCATATGGGGGGGACTTTTTCCTCACATGGGGTTTGTTCCTCACATACTTCTTTGAGAGTTCTCTTGTATAGCTTTCATCTCTCTTTTGGGGGAGGGTTTTTTCCCATTGGGTTTTTCTCTCTTTCCCCACTTTGTGAGAGATTTCATTGCATTGGTTTGCATGCATTTGCATTTGTGCACGGGTACCTAACATGGCCTCGTAGCCGGGACCCATCTTGCATTGCTTAGTTGCATTGTAGACTTAAGTGCATTCCCCTAAGTTGCACTTAAGGGGGGGTGTTGGTGTAAATAATTATTCATCATGGATATTATTACACTTACTTAAGTTTACTTAGGATAATGCATTTCATAGTAGTTTGGATATGAGACACTTGGGTGTTTGTGTCACATTGGGATAGTGTGTGTAGGAGAAATTCCACCTCTTATGGTGTTGATCTTGTTATTACACTATCATATCCACTTATTGTGGAGTGATAATTCCACCTTCGGTGGGTGATCCACCTCATGTGGAATATTATATTATTTCTCCTACCTACCCACACCTATTTCCTACCTACCCTTGTTTCTTATTGAGCCACATGTCATGTTTGTGTGCTCATACATATCCCTAGCCTTGCCTATTTAAGCAGGCTCATCTACATTGTATGTAAGTTGTTGATCATTTTCTATTGATGAGAATACAGTTTATTCTTGTCCCATATTATGTCTCTTTCATGTACATTTCATTGATCTCTTGATCTTGGCAAAATCCAACAAGCTTCTATCTTTCAGAATACCTGGATATTTTAACTTGTCGATATAGTAGGCTACCATAATCCTTAATGGATTTCATGATGGAAATTTAGTATATAATGTTAATTACTCTTTTGGTTGTAGCCAGTTAGGGGAGGGTTATAGGTTTTGTGCTACTGCTATGAACCCTCTGTTTCTATAAGTTTCTGGATAATGTCTTCGGCAGGTTGATAGCTTGATCTTGGATTAGCTTCATAAATACTTAGTTGGTTAGTTATATAAATTTATGGTTATACATGCTTTTCTTCTAGTACTCTGGCTTGACATAACTACTAAATACTCAGCCTTACTAGAAATATTTTTGCCTACTTGTTTCACCTTGATGAAATCTATTGTTGTCTGTCCATTGCTTTACTAATTATATAATGGGTGTTTATCAAATTTCATTGGAAATGGCATCCCAATATTGATTCATGTTAAATACATAGATTTAAATTTACAAGCAGCTATGCTATATGCCTGAATTATGGTTTGAAAGTGGATATATGTGTGACTACCCTTAGTTGGGAATTGAAGTAGGATTGGTTACTCATCATTGTTCTTACAAGCGTCAGCAAAGCTGGCTTCCACATGCATAGTAATAATTAGATTTGTAAAGAAGGTGCTTTGCTTGCCTAAGTTAGTATGCTTCTTTGAAGGTGTATATCTCTATGATAACTGGTCTTGCTTTATAGCTATTAATATTCTTCAGTGGACTATTTTTTATTCATTGATTTATGGGAGATCATTAACTATTCTAGTGTGGTGGCAACTACATACTGTATCTTAACATAATTTAAGTTTGAAATCTACAGTATTGACGCTATATGGTCGAATATATATATATATATATATATATATATATATATATATATATATATATATATATATATATATATATATATATATATATATATATATATATATATATATATATATGAGCTAACCCTTAACAAAATTCAAGAAGGCTTGGTTGGCTTGTCACTATGTTTTGCAGGTGACAGATAGGTTAGCTCCAACAAGCATAGAACTGAGTAGAATCTAGGAATTTCAATGGCAGGGATGGAGTGCACAACTATACATGGGCTCACGACCACTGTTGATGAGGATCGGGAAGGAGACCTCGCGAGTCTAAATCTAGGACTTATTAGAGCATCATCAATCTCTGAGGATTTTAGCCACTTGTATTGATTGTGGATAGAGCTATACTGATAATGATTGGAGTCCACTTATATGTATTGAATTGCTTCAAATAAGCCATTATTTGGGCTTGAACTGAGGTCTAAGATCTCCTCAATTTTACTATATAACTTATATAGGGCAAGACCAGAGGTTTTCTCCACCTGACTCTTTCCTACCGGTGCCCCTAGTGAGCCGGGTTGTACTAGAATTTAATATCAATAAAAATATATGGCTACAACCTTTTACCGATCAAAAAATAAAAAATAAAATTGTATCACATACATGGTCATTAGATTTGCTGAAGATAACATTGTAACCAAGTTTGCTATGTTGTTCGCCCTCGTATGTGACAATAACCCTACTTTTTCTTCTTCTCAATTGATGTAATGGGGTTATCGATTTAAGGGCAATTTAAATTTATCTTACAATCAAACAGAGACTATGATCATAACCAACCAACAGTGCCAACCCAAACAATAGCCTCCATGTCGTGTGTTTCTCGGTACCCTAAAAACGCATCTATGGGATACCCAGGAAACAATAGCTATGAAAATCTGATTATGTTTGAGATGCACATAATATGAAGCTAAGTGATGGATGGCTAGCAAACTAATTAGCCTATCTTCACCATCTCACCCGCTATCATCAGAATTAGGCCACCCAATCGAAGCTATAGCCACATCGGGGTTCAACGCAACGCATTTTGATCCGAACTATCCCTCGCTCAATGAGTTCTAGCCAAGTTTTTCATTCACCACCATCTCTCATCCTGTGAATCTCCTCTTCCTAATCGAGCTCCTTTTTTCAAAAAGTTTGCTACTTTGGTCGCACTTCCTATGGTTGCTCTTTCTATGAATCTCCTCTTCCTGATCGAGCTGCTGCGCGTGTGAATGAAGTCTCGTGCTTTGCTTTGCAAGAATGAACTATTTTGACTTATTTTGCTTTGCACAATAATTTGAAGTATTTCACTATGAAATTGAAATTGACCTATGGGATTTGCATATAAGTTTAAAAAGTTAACAACGATAATCATCGTCAATTACAACATGATTAAACAAAACACAATATATAAATATAAATTTCAAACATATCATATATGATAGATAAACAATTTGATTGAATGACATTACCTTGATGATTAATTCTATTATATTCCAACTTCCATAGGCGACGTGTCATTCTTCGTGGTTTTGATGTAGTCTCTTCTTTCCCATTGAAAAGATATTTTTCAGTAGTTTGATACTTATGATTTTTGTGGAGGAATTTCCTATACTCATCAAACACCTGCTTTCCTAAACTTGTTGAATGACGAGATTTTATCTTTGGACCACAAACTGGACATGCGAATTTTCCCTTTGTTTAAAGACCTGCAAGATCATGTATAATTGGATTAAATATGTTAATTTTTTATAATTATATATATATTGAATAGATTATTTTAAAAATGCATGATTTATACTTTAAAAAATTAAATATTATTAAAGTGCGCAAGTTGAACTTTATAACATAATACAAAAATGTGTTAGCCCTGGGGCATGATGAATTGTCCATACAAGCATTGCATGTAATTGAAATTGTCTTTGTCCTATTGTTCTAGAGACGTCATACATAGTGATGCTATTCCATAACTCTAGTAACTCGTCTATAAGAGGTTCAATATATACATTCATATCTTTAACGTGGTACTTACCTAGTTGAATGATCTTGCTCTTCAAATGGATTGACATTGTTCGCTACCAATGAAAGCCTGAGATTATGAGGTTCTTCTTTAAAGTGTGGCCATTTTTCCTCTATGTCCCTAAATGAAGAACCATCCATAGGCATTCGAAGAATGTCATCACCACTTCTATTTTGTGCATGGTAATCCATAAATTTCACTAAGCTTTCGCACCTAAATAATCATTGCATATGTGGAATAATGGGAATATAACGAAGAACCTTGCGAGACACTTTTTTTGTTAGTTGATCTGTTTGATATCTACTGATATGACATTCATGGCATTCTGTTGCAAATTCATGTTGTTTATGATATATAATATGATCATTGGGACATGCATCTATTGCTTGATACTTTGTTCCAATATCTTTCATAATGGAAGATAATTCTCGGTATGAGTGAGGTAGAATATTTGATGGTGGTAAAAAAATTCCACCTATCAATCTTCAATGAAAAAAATAATTTGTTAATATAAAGAATATTAATGGTACATATTACACCCTTTATTTACTAGTGATAAAATAACAACAAAAATAGTTGAAAAAAGATGACATATATGGACATACCTTAACATACGTGAAATTGTTATGTTGGATAAACCATTCATAACCTTCAAGTTCACCAACAACAATACAACAGAGGAAGAGTTGTTTGGGAGCCTTCATAAAGGGGCTCATATGCCTTCTCAAGTACAGGTAAATCATGAACAACATCAAAGTCATCTTCATTAGCAACACCAGTACTAAATGGTCATGGATGAATGTATTTGTACCATCATCTTCAACTGTGTTTTTTGGTGCATGATCATCTTCTTCCATAGGATCATTATCTTCATCTTCGATATTCACACCTCCATGTTCATCCACTTGGAAAACCACATTCTTCGGGTCATGGTAGTCAATATCATGTTCCCTAGGGTGCCCCACCTATAGAATAATGATCAACATAAATAAACCATGATCATGATCGCATTATCAAGTGATTTTTTATGTATATAAATTGTTAAAACGATATAAACATTTACAAATGCAGTCAATATAAACACATATAATGAACAACTTACCAATGGACGATAATCATGCCACCCTTCAATGTGACCATGTTGCCTATAATGTTTCTCAGCTGTTGTGATTAAAAGTCTTCTCGTCTTTAAGCCCTTACAATTTTTGCAGGGACAATAACATTTCCCATCACCTTTTCTTTTCAAGCTAGACTACAATCTAGAAAATTGTCTCCTTATTTTGTTCTTGACTAATATTATCTGTCATGATTTTTCTTCACAGGCAACAAAATTGGACTATAAAATTTTCAGTCTATAACCTTCACAAACCTAGCAAAACACTGTCACAAGTACGAAAAACATTGTCTGCATGATTTTTTATATTTTTTACTTGACCAACCCTAAGGTTTTTTTTTTACTTTTTTACTTTTCTGTTTTTCGTCGAAATTCCAACGACCTCCCGTCGTAACTCCGATGAAATTTATAACCGTCTGAATTTTGACGAACGTCGGGTATGTTTTTTTTTTAAAATAATAAATTGACACAGTTAACCTCATAATATTCGACAAAACAAAAAAAATCTCATAGTTTGTCGGAAATTTTCATCGGAAATTGCACCAAAATGAGTTAGTGGTGTGTCGGCCAAGCCCAACACAATATCAATAAGCTCATGTCGGCCTCCACAATACTTCTACACAATTCATTTACATACTTCCGATTACCAATGTATATACTGAGATTACCGAAAAAAAGGGCAAGGGTCATCCAGATCCAAGAGAATGGACCTATCGTCACAAGATCAAGCTAGCCCAATATCTCCAAAATGTAGACTCAACACGTACTAAGAAAACCACAATCACAAAACTTGAAGAGATACTACTGATAACCATGGGTATGTACACAAAGATGGTGGTCAGAAAAGTGGACACCACCTTAAAAAAACATGAAAAAACAAGCAGCGCATACGCGGTATTAAAATTTGAAATCACCACGTACGCGCTTAGGTCTATTGTGTCCGAGCCTAAAGAAAGATATCGCACATGTGTTGTTTTTAGGAAAGTGAGCACGTACACGGTGTTTTTAGGAAAGTGAGCGCGTACGCGCTCATAAGTCCTAAAAAACCGCATACGCGGTACTTGTCAAAAAATATTTTTTTAAAAACAACTAGGTCTTATTTTCCCTGTGACCGCGACGTTTTTTCCTCTATTTTCTCCATGAAACCGCAAACGGGCTGCCACATTTCTCCACCAAATGTTATGGATCAAGGTTAGTTTTTCTTAAATTTTGTCTTTTTTTTTGTTTATTCAATTTGTTTTATGTTTTGAATTTAATTTCGTTTATTTTGATTAGGTTTTTTAATTTTTTGTTTCAAAAACCAGATTCTGATAATCCACAACAACAACAACAACAAAATGCACCTCCTGAAAACCCCGAACAAAAACCACAAGATACACCTCTAGTTCCTCCTTTTGATCGTACACCTGAAACACAAGAGCAATTACCACATACGTGCTATTTGTAGTAAAGAAAATGTGAAGGAAAAGGGAGGGAGGGAGAGGGAGAGGGAGAGGGGGAGAGAAGGAGGGAGAGAGAGCGGGGGGAGAGTGAGAGAGAGGGAGAGGGGGAGAGAGGGGAGGGAGAGAAGAAGAGAGAAAGGGATGGGGTATGGAGAGAGAGAGAGAGAGAGAGAGAGAGAGAGAGAGAGAGAGAGAGAGAGAGAGAGAGAGAGAGAGAGAGAGAGAGAGATGATGCACAATGGGTTTTGTACACTAAGTCAAATGCTAAATCTATCAAGGAAAGCATAGCCTCTCGAGCTCAAACTGTGGACATTGGTATTATTAGGTCTATTGTTCATCCAAATGGTGACCACTACATTGCAGACCTAATTGCAATACAACAATATAAAGTAAGGGAGATAAAGGTGGTAGGGAGAGAGAAAGAGTGGGGAGGGAGAGAAGAAGAGAGAGAGGGATGGGGTATGGAGGAAGGGAGAACGAGAGAGAGGGAGAGAGAGGGAGAGATAGAGAGATAGAGAGAGGGAGAGAGAGAGAGGGAGACAATACACATACACACACACATGTGTGTGTGTATATATACTTAACATATTATATATTATATATTATATATTATTATATACATATATACATATATATATTATATTTATATACACATATTATTTATACAATATCATATTATACATACTCCCAAATTTTAAACAAAAGTAGCGCATACGCGCTTCTTATACCATAGGTACCTCGTACGCGCTTTTAACTGTTTAAGTTTGGAAATAGGCCTGGATGACAAAGCTACGGGTTGGAAGTTTGATTTCCCTCCATTTCCCTCTTTTTTGATGTGTTTTATTTTATCAACTTGGTTTCTCAACTTTGTCATCATCAGGTTTACACTTCATCAAGTGGGTATTTCTAAAATTGCCACCATATTTTCACCCATCTTCTGAGCTTTCTAACCATATAATTTTTTTTTAAAATTTGAACAACAATAACATATTATTATTGAATTTCTTTTACTAGTGTCTCCATAGTTCTCACAGACATATGTGTACCATTTTTTTAATAAATTTTGATCTAGTTATCCAAATTTTAAAAACTTTATATAGTATTGTAGTGCACTTGATTCTTTACAATTTAAAAAAAAATTGTATTTTCGTTTTTTTTAGTGCAAGTTATGCTTCGTGCACGAACAGGTACCTAATTTTTCAAGATGTTCTCGATTGGAAAAATCATAAAAAAAAATACTCAACAAAAAATTACAAAAAAATACACAACTTCTAGTGCTCACTCTTAACTATCTTTCTACCAAAGGATTTGTCAAAATACCAAATCTAACTATGACTTTTTTGATGCGCACGTCAGACACTATGTTATGTTTTTTTGGAAAAAATCAGGGTCTTTTTTGCATGCGCGGAGGATTTGACCCCCTTGATCTTATCCAATTTTGAAAAAGTTTAGTAGTTTGGAAACTAGATTCAGAGTACTACAATATTTGTTCTTTGATTATCTTCATATCTTGAGTGGATGACTTTCAAATTTTTCCTCCAAGTTCAGCTTCACCTGATTTTTGAAAAAAAGTGTCCACTTATACCCCCCTTTTTGACCACCATCTTTGTGCACTTACCCCCATAAAAAATGCAAACTCGAGATACATAACTGATACCAAGATCAACAAAAATTCCTAACACTGGGATACCGGGGTCAATGAGAACTCAATAGAGCCTCAAAAAGGTCATCATCCAAAGTTGTCCATGTTGCATAATAACTTCTAACCAAAAACCACAATACCTGAACTGCGCATACACACTAACCACATACAATCCTTGCATAACTATATCCATATAACATCCAAGACATCCAGACTGATATTCGGGCCTTCATACACTGTCCAGTAAATAACCGGATGATTGGTTTGACATCAATGACAACATTATTCACACTAACAAAGTATGTATGGCCTCATCCACAAACTATAACACAACGTTTAGAATAAGAATAAGATAATTTTAACGTCTTCTAGGCTAAGGATAGCCTATGGGACAACCCGTCCAATCAAAATCGACTTTCGTGGATTAGTTCTTTGCCTATGCAAGTTGATGATGAGTGCTCCCAACTTCTCAATATACTCATCGTTGAGTAAATTATACCCTGAGCTAGCGATTAAGATATTAATAAACTTATCCCTACTGTCTAATATTAAGATGTATTCGAGCCACATTAATTCAATTTTTTTGAAAACTTACTTAGGAAATCCATTTTATGTGCACATTCTGCAATCATTTTATTTCATTCCCATGATGACATCTTTATAAGGCACCCTGACAAACAATTTAGTTGCGTTGTTAATTATTCCACATTTTGTATGTGCTTACAGGTCATCGGGGTGCTAGCAAGGTTGTTGAATTTGGTTTTATGTGTGGCAATTGCATTTGCTTTGAAGTTTTTAAGCTTTAACAAATTTATTTTCTATATATCTCAGGATCATGACATGTTATGAGACCACATTTATACAAGCCTTTTATCAAACATTCTCATGCCTGGTCAATGCTTCGACATTTTGCATGCATATCTACCAAACTCTGTTGCAACTACATTGTGTAATTGGAATCCATTTGCCACTATTATTTGGTGGCATCTTCATAACCTTTTGAAAATCTCCCATTCTTCCAAAGATCTTGGCAAAGATTGTACATCGGGCTTTGCGCCTGCCAATTGCATTTGCTTGAAAGTTAATACAACCTTTTCAGATAGCCTGATATGCAACGGAGTACCTTACGATGATATGGTACAAAAGCATGCATCAATTAGAACATAGATGTGTGGATGCATGTTCAACTTTGGAAAATATACATTAACTGGCACTGTGATTTTCCAATCTTGCAGTTAATAGGGTAGAGGACTCAGTAGTTGAGCAACCTAACTTTGTGCTTCTCAAAATTCTACATGGAAATTTCAAATCACTACCAATTTTTTATAACAGCTTATTTGGGAAGTCCCTTGCTTATAATTAAGGCTTCAGGGCCACATCATTAAATATTATGCTAAATCAACATGTTTTTTGTCAAGGTGTCCAAAACTACCCCCAAAAAAGGTGAGACCAATAGTAGTTCATAAGGGGCCCTCATACTTGTGCAACTGATGTGGCATCACATGATTGGTTTATTTTTACAACTAAGGGTACATTTCATTCAATTATAGGTATTTAAGTCACAACTATTGGTGCAATGTTGTAAAAAAAAATTGGATGTTAAATTAACAAGTATGGGTATTAAATCAACAACTGCTATCACAACAATTGGAACATGCTCAACTACAGGGTCCTCTCCCCTATAATAGGAGAATGTCTGCATAATCTAGGTAGGACCAAGTGCAATATGTTATATGTTGTTCTTTTACATCATTAGTAATCCCCATAAGAACAAAGGTTATCATTGAAACGATGGAAGCGGTTGGTGTCTCTCACAACTATTTCTCTTCCAACAATACCAGAGCTAAATTTGGTGAAATTATGGCAATAATCGCATATATGAAGGTTTTTATTGACTCAATGGGTAACCCATATGGTATGGAAATAAGCCTAAATGTAGGAGCTAGCTTCTCACTATGGTAAGAAAGAAATTGTTCCTTTTATTGGTTGTCCACATCAAGGAGTTCACAAAATTTATATTTGGCACATATTGTGATTCCTTCATTTGGCCAATCAATTTCTCCAACAATGATATTTCTTCTAATAAAAAAATCTTTAGATTTAGTGTAGCTATCCTTTGCTCGATATCTTTAGATTAATATACACTTTGTTTGATGCAACACAATTTGTTTTATTTTTTTTTTATTGGTGATTTATGGATAATTGTTGTTGTTGCACTATTTTATTGTAAGCTAACAAAGGATTCTACTTTTTACTAAAAAGTATCTATTTTTCCTCTTTTTGCTTTAAAAGAGGATTTATGTTTTAAAAGAGGTTTTATATATTAAAAATTCATTCATTTGTAATTAATGAAATAGTTTATCATTCTTGCTCGAATTTATTCCTCTTTCATCAGCGAGTTTTGTTCTTTTATTTTCAACTAGATCTTGTTTTGCAAATTTTTTTAAAATTTTACATGGTATTAGAGCACATGGGAGCCAAAATAGGAGAATGCATCATTTAACAGTGATGACATGGTCCATTGACTAATATGTATTACTATTTATGAGGATACTCTACATCACATAGAGTATGAGTGCCCTTTCATTACTTGGACCATAATCTAGCAATTGTATGAAGACATAGGATCTTCATTTGAAACTGATATTTCCTTGGATGACCGAGAACCTGTGGATGATACTGAGACTTTTATTGCCCCATCTTGTGTAGACACATCCTTCTGGGATGATCACTTTATTGATAACCCATCTACACCTATTGCTTCTATAGACTTTAGAGTCGCTTCATTGAAAGCTTCCAATAATTATTTGTAGCATAATCATTTATGTCTTATGAATTCAGTTCATTGGGATGAATTCCTACCTGACATCTCTTGTTTGTTTGTAGAGTCTCACATTGTTGACTTGAAGGACATCATTGATGACCTTCATATCCTCTTTTTTGATAGCTCCTATGGAGTTGATTCATCTTCTTCTGATGTTATGGACCCATCTTCAGACCTTCTTGTTCTCTCTTTGCTTGTATTTGCTTCTATCATGGCAATACCAGATTCACATTCGTCCAGCTATCACCATACATCCATGGTCATTGTACTTGAATATCTATGGTACCTGATTTATCTTATCAACATTTTTCACACTTTGGCATTGGCTTAGAGACATTTGAGCAGCATTTGGAGGAGTCATATTTGTCTTTGGACTATGATCTACATTGGTCTTTATCACATTCTAGATTGTCATCCTCAGTAGTGTGGCTTATAATGCCTAATTTGATTATGACAACTTTCAGCATCGACATGGAGATTACTAAGTAGTTTTCAGAGACGTCATCATACATTTGGATTCCACTTATAACCAATTCCTATCTTTGAATGATTTCGGTCGAACGATTTCCACACCGGAGTCGAACTATTTTTAATATAAACCTAGTTTGGTCGAACTATCCTAAGTGTCAAGTGATGTGGCAACAAAATGACTATTTTGTTTGCATTTCTAAAACTTTTTACTTCTGCTCTATTTTTGTCAGACAATTTTTTTTGTTTTCAAAATCGAAAAATACCCTTTTGTAGAGCTCGAAGTCGGAAATTTGGATATTTTTTTATATATTTTGATTAATTTTAATTTTTTAGTTTTTTTAACATTGCAAGTAGATTTTTTAAGTTCAAAAAAAGGCTAATTTGAAATTAAAATATATATTAAATGATATTTAAAAAAAAAAAAAATTCACTAGGAGAGAATCTTCTCCAAAAAGGTATAAGTTTTTTTTATAATGATAAATTTAGTACACAAAAGGTGATGCCGAATGAAAATTACCAAATTCAGCTATGTTGGACTCAAAAATATTATTACAAAAAAATAATACATCAAAATTTAATTGTTTTTTTAGCATTGCATATATATGTCTTCTATTTGGAAAATTAAAAAAAAAAAAAGTTCGTTTTCATTTTTTTTGGTGACGCCGACTAGAACTGTTGATTTTCATTATTTTTCAAGAATAAAAAATCTGTCTTTGAATATATTAAAATATGTCAAAAATTTTAATTTTTTTTAATAAAATAACAGACATAAATTTCATGAATATTTCTACATTTCATCAGTTTACATGATTTTGAAATTCAATTTAGAAATGTCACTTTTATGCGATTGAAGTTAAACACTTTTAGTTATGTTGGCCACTTACTTTATAAAAGGGTGACACAACATTGTGCTTTTACCCGTTAGCACAATCTGTTTGTTTGATCTGTATAGGTTTTATGCTTCAAAAGAGGTTTTATATATTGTAAATTCATTCATTCGTAATTAATGAAACAATTTATCATTTTTGCTCTAAAGAGGTTTTATACATTGTAAATTCATTTCCTCTTTCATTTGCAAGTTTTGTTCTTTTCTTTTCACCTAAACCCTATTTTGGATTTAATTAAAATTTTACAATATTTACAAAAATATTTTCAGTATTATTTTATTTTTTTCAACTAGATCCTGTTTTGCAGATTTAATTAAAATATTACAATATTTACAAAAAGAGTTCCAATAAAGATGCGGCCAAGACAGAATTCATATGCCAAGAACTCACAGTAGTATGCTTTACTTCAATCACCCAAAAGATGGCCCTAAATATATAATAACAACATTGCACAAATTTGGGTATTCTGAATAAAATAAATAATAAATATCGTCTGGTTCTTTGCTTCTTTCACTTTTTGCATATGGGTTGAGTAGGTTAACAACCATAATAAGCTTCCTGCGCAGACAGGGTGAATTTTTGGCATTTTATTGTAAGTTTCATATATCCATTTCCAATATATCCATTTCGTAGATACCCTGTTGGAGAGCTTTGAACACCGTCCGTTACGAGTCATATGCCTTTTTCTATGCTTCCGCATTTTGCATGGAGGGTTACAAGCCGTTTCCAACTATTATATTTGGAAAAACAAAATTCAATCCTTTGCACTTTGATAGATGTCCAAACGCTGTTTTAAAGCTTTCATTCATGCTGGTGAAGATTATGAAGACTGGCTTTCAATTGCATTTGCTTCGAAGTTTTTAAAGTCTCGTCAACAAATCCAATTTGCGCATAGCCTGCAAATCTACGAGCAGCCCTCAAACATTACATTTGATGAAATAAGATGTATTTGAGGCATTCTATCGAGTTAATCAGAGTCTGTTTGTATGCATGTCTGTCGAGTCTAGCAGGGTATTTGCTGCAACAACAACAACAACAAAAACTTTATTTGCATCTTACTAAAATGTAGTAACTTGTCGATTATGTCGATTATGCTTGTTACTTTAATGTATCGACTTGTTTATTTACTTGCCCAACTCAGCGATCACCTTTTTTTTCCTGAAAGCTTCCACATTTGGTTTGTGCATAAACTGAAATCACGACACAACTCTTCTTTTAATACTTTGCCCTTTGTAAACCATACAAAACAACTTAATAACTTTTACAAAAGTGCAAAAAATGCACTGACTTTCCCTAGTTCGATGCTTCAAGTAGTTTTGTGACGGAAGATGAAAGTCCTGAAACTACCGAGTTTTACTCATTATAGGCATTTAGATCTCGATTCGCAACTCGCACATAGTTGTGATAAGATTTATTTTCACATTGCCATCCACTTATCCTCAGACTCTTTACAGTTCAATATGGAGCCATTGTTTTACATATACTAAAAATACTCATATTTTGGATACCGGGGAATGTCTTAACTCGACCACCGACTTGGAAAGATACACTTGGATTTGTTGTCTTCTCAGTTGTTTGGTGTTTGACTACCGATTCTTGTTTTGCAACATCTCATACCAATTTTCAAAATTTATTGTTTTTGTGATTTTCGGTAAATTGCATCATTGTTATTTGAGAATTCAACTAAATCGGAGGATGGTTCTTCTTCAAACCGCTATCTCTTTCTACATGAATTCAATCATAAATGATGCTCCAAATATGGACGAGGACAAGGATTGACATATAAAATATGTGACATCATCAGTTCATAGGTGGAGTTATTAAAAATTCAAATTTGGTGGTGTCAAAACAAGGCCAACAACTAGTTCTGATTGGAGACAAGGATTACAAAGGACATAGGATGAATCCAAAATCTTAACCAAAGACAGTGCATTATTCATTGGACAACAAACTCAAACGGAAAACCAACATAGGGATTAACTGGAGAAATTAGTCACAAACCAAAAATGGAGCAAGCACAACAAAAAATTCTACCTTAAACATGTACATAGTGGGCACCCTTACCTTAGGCTACTCTAGAATGATTATACAACGCCATTAACATGCTGAGATAAATAGATGCGTGCGCGAAAAAAGATGTGCACATGTATAACACCCGTGAACTTAGTACTTAAGTTGACCAAACTCACATATATGAGATGAGAATTTTTTTTGAGCAATGGACTGGACAACCATATCTCATCACATATCTTTAAGCTTTCTTGAATAACATTGGTACCATTTTGCATATTGTTGGTCATAACTTTTGGCATCTAGTCAAGCATACCAAATTTTTCTATCTGAAGATTCTTTTGATGGTTTGGATTGAAAGACATTAACCCACAAATTGGATAACCTTTATACAATTTTTGATGTGAAGAAAATTGTAACAATGCAAGGGTTAAGACTGGTTTCTAAATACAAGCTTCCAATAGCATACGATCAACTTGATCAATGTCACGACATGACTTAGACCTCAGTTAGATTTACTTTACTATGCCAGATACTTATACTGTTTACATTTTGCACGTAATTATTTGATTAGCTTTTTAATGATGTTAGATGGTATTTTGTGGTTTAATGACATTAATGATGGTCAGTTATTTTATAATATCGTTATTTAATGATGATGAATTATTATTTTCAATTATGATCATTAATGATATTAATGCTTTAGCTAGATTTTAAACCTGATAATATGAATAATGCATTTTATTATTGTGATCTGACGACCTTTTGTTGAGTTGGAGTAAGTTGCAGGTTAATCGTCGAAAACAGACATATGACCGAGGAGGGGTTTTTCTAGCTCGCCAGTAGCAACCTAAGTATTGGAACCTTGTGCAAAGTACCCAATTAGATAAGCAATTAGTAAATTAAATTAGGGAGTTTAATATAAAATGATAAAATAAAATTATTAAAATAAAAATAAAATAATAATAAGGAAAAATTATTAAATATACAAGTATTTAATATTACAATCAAGCTAGAAATTAATTATAATATAATTATTTAAAAGTGAGTAATTAAAAAATATAAGTTATTTGATAATTAAATTATAAAATAAATAAAAGCTATTTAAAGAGATAACATCTTGTAAATAATTAGAGGACTAATTTAAGAAAAAAGGGGATTAATTCAAGGAATTTATTAAAATATTAATTAATAAAATAATTTAAATATATATGTATAATCAAGATTATAAATTATATTTTCGACATGCAAGATACAATGCATGAGTAAATAGTAAGATACTAAATTTAGGGAAAATTATGACGACATGCAAGGCATGATGAAAACTAAATAATTAAATCAGTAGATTATTTTCTTTTAAAACTAAATCTTTAAAATCATGCTAACAAATTTGTGATTTAATTTAAGAATTATTTTGTGAGTTCTAATCATGCATTTTATAATTAAAAATTTAGTTTTATTTTTAGAACTTAATCATGCAATCAGTTAAATTTTATTTTTAGAAATTTAATATTTATAAATATAAGGATAAATCTCTTATTTGATCATTCCAATTCTTTTTGAGCTTCTTGATTTGTGTGATTGCTATGAAGTCGACAAGGTAGATTGAAGAGATTGTCTGAAATTTGGGAAACGTCTGGGATTCTTCTTTCTCACAGCCAGGTTCATTTATTTTACATATTTTATTTGAGTCTTAATTTGATCTTTTCCTTTAAAAATTGTCCCTTTTGTCATAATTTCTGATTAAAAATTTAAGTACAGGGAATAAATTTGTTAGAGGTAGGTTTTTAATCTCTTATTTACCACAAGACTTCTATCTATGAAATCGAATGACTGGTATTGTTTTTTTCGCTGAGAGTAATTGGATATTGTCTGGATTTAATGCTAGTTTGTTTGATGTGTCAATTGTGTTATCAACGCCTTCTTCTTGATGTATCTTAAAAAGTAGAAACTGGGTTTTAAGGAAATTTACTGGGTTTTTGTGTTTCAAATATTTCTAAGTGCTGTGAAAATTTCAGAAAAATTGGGATTTGGGTTTTTGAGAAACAACTGAAACATTATGACTGTATCATGACTGTGAATCTTGATTTCTTTTTTATTATTATTTGTTGTTATTTTTTTTATTTTTTTTTATCATAGAATATGCATTATGTTAATTTCTTATGAGAGTAATAACAAAATAAAAGCAAATAAAAATATTTAATAAATATATATTAGGAATTGATTTTAAATATTATATTAACTTAAATAGAGACTCTTAATTTAGAATTATTGAAAATATTAAAATTTAATTTTGATTTGAGGAAATTATATTATAAAGGGAAAATTTATAAAAGTTTATAAAGAAAACATATAATAATATTATTCTGACATTAATCCGCGGAGGGTTAATTATTTTCTGTCTATGAGGGATGATTATGGAACGAGAGTGCTTGTTTATGGGCTAACCAGGGAAGGGTGATTTTCTTCACCTCCCCAATAGGGTAATGATGGCCATCATATTTATTTATTTTTCTCCCTGCCATAACACATGTAGTTAGTTCAACCAAGATGGGTTGTTAGTTCTACATGATTGCACAGGATTCCTTTACTACTAGTTGGTACCGGCTTGCTAGGATACTCCGTCGTGAGGGACGAGAGCTTATCAAGAGCACCGGGAAGCTTATGTTTCATTTGGTTGGGCGGATAAAACGCCTGGGTCATATTTCTGTCATCCGGTTTGCGAGAGGAGGTTATCCAAGTCAAATGGAGGCGACACATCCGGAGATAGAGAAAGTCAGAGATTTCAGATAAAATTTTATGTAATAATCATATGATGTATATTTTTATCTTAGTGAAAAGACCAAGATGGTCACATGAAAAGTTATGTAAAGACCTATAAGGTCACATCATGTAAAGCAACAAGAAGTCGCCATGCAATGTAACTTAACAAAGAAAAGAAGAGAAAAAGCTACTAACATACTAAACCACTAACATGCACGATTTACTTTCTTAGATTAGTTTTCATTTACGCATGCATGCATGGTCATATTTAATTATCTGATAGATTATTTAATTATAAGTTTTTGCATGTTTGAATAGGGAGGGAATATGGTCCCCTCCTCCCTTGGGAGTCCTAAAAATCAACTCGGATGGCTCTTCTCGTGGTAATCCTGGTCATGCTGGCATTGGAGGTGTGGGCCGTGATAGCTCAGGGGATGTTCAGTTTATTTTCTCTGAGTATAAGGGTCTTCATACGAATAATCTTATGGAGGCTCAGGCTATTTTAGTGGCTATGGAGCGGGCCAATCAGTTGGGTTGGCGAAGGATCATATGTGAGTCTGACTCCCAGGTTGTGGTGAACTTACTGAAAAGGCAGTATATGGATAATGTGAGCTGGCAGCTGGCCTTGATTGTTGAACAAATTCTCACTCTCTGTGCATCTCTGGAGCATGTTACTTTCAACCATATTCCCCGTGAATGGAATGGTGTGGCTGATTGCTTGGCTAAATGGGCTTCCGATCATATGCATGATTGGAATTTGGTGGATCGGGGCCATCTGCCTCCGGATTTGTCTCATCAATTGGATCACTTGGTTGATCTTGATAGGGCCATTTAATGGCCTTGCTTTGTAATGTCTCCTTGGTTTAATAATATTTTTACCCCTTTATGTTATAAGTTTTTGCATGTTAATTTAATTTGTAATAATTTCATGCATACGATTTACGCTACACATGCGCATACATAACTCGACATCTTAACTAATTATGGTTTGCATTCTATTCGGTCCTCATGCGTAATTTTAGTTTGTTATTTTCGCATGCACATTTAATTTCTACATGTTATTTATGAGTTGCATGGTTGTTCAGTTACCTATCTATTACTTGCATGTTGATAATCATTTCTTTTGCATGCGCAATAATGGTTAATTTAATTTTTAATTAAAACAGTGAGTTTAAGTTTGGTTTAACTAGGGTTAGGACAAGTGGGTCCTTACATTTTGGTATCAGAGCTCTAGGTTCCACACTAGGGCCTTTAGTTTATTATTCTGAGATATGATAGTTGATCGCAAGATATTCCAGTCTCGGTGCATTTACACGTATGTACTTATCAATTGAGTTAATAGTTAGACCAACTAGACTATTTCACAATCTTATACATAAATATTAAATTTTATCAAAACAGTAAGATATTATTATTATTATGAATATATAGTTACATATATAATTACTTTATTAAGTTTCTAGTATATATATAACCAAAAGCTTATAGAGAATTAGAAACGAAAATATACATAAAGCGTACTTCTAAAAAATTAAGAAAGAAAAAAAAAAAAAAAAACTTATCTTTTTTATAAGTGTAGTTAAGCATAAATAGATGCTTTTTAGGTATAGAAAAAGGTAAATTAGTACTTTATATATGTGATTGATGATCACCCTTGATGATCAAGTGTAACACCTGAATGCATAGCATAATCATGGATAATGTTTGTATTAAGTGATGCATTAGATAACACCTTGTATGAAATAAGATGATTAGATTATTTTTGTATAAATGCAAGGGAGAGCATGACCCCTTTTAGTTCTACATTAGTGCTTGATTAAACACTTTTGTAATCAGTAAATAAATCACCTAGATTATTATTAATGCTTTGTGATTATCTCATAGCATTCCTAAATAAACATCTTCTTTAGAAAGAAATTGTATAGTCATTGAGTAACAACACATTCTCTACTTAGCCTTACTATAATCTTTTATAGTAATAATATGAAATACCCTACTAAATTTAATTAGTGATTAAGAGACATGGGTCTTTGCTTAAATTTTGAAATGAAGTATTGGTACCTCAGTATTGATTCTTAAAAAAAAGCCAAAAAAAAAGGCATAGAAGCCTTAGGTTCTCAATTTTTGGTCTCATCCAGAAGCATGATATTGCTAATCTCGTTATGAAAATCAATATATATTGTGCATGTCATCTTTAAAGAGTAGAGGGAATTATTTTTGAAACTACTAGAAATCATATCAGAGTAATGGAATTACTAAGTATAAGAAATGCTAGATATTATTTTCTTTCACATACATTCCTTGACTATTTGATATGGAAATAAATTTGTATTGATTAGTAGATATGTGTGACTTTAAGTAATCATGCATATTTTGCATGAAATTGTAAAGGATAGTAAATAAAAATTGACAGGTGTATCAAGGTTAAGTGTGCATGATTGAATGATTCTTATATAGAAAGCACTAAGGCTATTCAAATCATGTGATTACCTCTAAATCCTAGAATGATTAATAGACGTATGAACAATACGACTTAATTGTTGGTCATGTTCTCTAACACACCTTGGACGCAAGGTGTTGTGTAGCTTTTACTCCCTCGATGTGACTAGAATTAGCAACACAGTTTATGTGAAATTGGTTATTATGCTTGAAGCTTATTTTATTATTGATTGATAATTTTGAATTATTGTAAGGACTAGCAGTAAATTTTTAGAAATTAGTCACCAAAGATTTATTCCTTATTCTTCTCATGATTCTTTAACACGCTTTTTGATTTTGCTTTTTATGATTTAATGAAGGAATTTTGTTACTTTCCATTTGAGATTTGTTTTACTTTCTTGTGGTGACTAGATTTGTGTTTATTTTACTAGTCCTCTGATGTGATTTCAATATCATGTTCAAATGTTTATAGATATGTTGTTTAAGGGAGTAAATAGTGGAGAATGTGCCAAATTTTAATGAGTATTGAACCTTGGTTAGTATAAGGGATGCTACCCTTGGATGGACTTGAATGTCCTTCCATACTTCATGTTTAATGGTTGTTTATCAATATCTTATATGGAGTAATATAAACTTTAAAGCATAAGAGTTGGACTAAAGGGTGAAATAAATCCAAGATGGACCTTGTGCACTAGAAGACTGAATTATTAAATATTGCTCTATTCGCTAGGTACGTGAGGTATCTCATTGAAATATTTTCAAAATTAGAAAAAAATAGTAAGTATTTAAAAAGATACATAAGGTATCTTTCTAAGATTAAATGGTTAACAAAATTCATTGCTAAATTATTTTTCTCCTTGGGATATTTATTACCTTAGGACAATATGGAGAGTCAATTTCTCATATTCGTGAATTATGGTTGTGATGTTCCTACTTTACATAAGTAATAAATATAAAATTCTTTCTCATAAGATATTTTGGCCTGGTGTATTCAATTACGATATGTTGATCATGTATTGAAACATTAGCTAAAGGAAAACATTCTCTTTGAGTCAAAGTAATTAAGGTCATGTATCATGACCTATTTGTTGAATTTGTTATGAGAAACATTATAACTAATATCATGTACTATACCTTATACTTTTTGCAATTAAGAGAGATTATATGTAGACATGGTAGAGTTTTCCCTCATATGACTTCTTGTGTAATGAAGTGAGTACATAGTTTCACTTGAATTATCATATTGAATTTATTTAAATTCTATAATTTTAGAATTAAGAGGATTGAAATTAAGCCTTGTAAGGAATCCTTATATAGCTTGGCTTGTTGGATATGACCACCTACATAAATGACATAGAACAAAGTAAGTGGACATCCTTGTTTTGTGTAAATGATAAACTTTGAGATATATTGGAAATTTAATATGGAATGTGATGGGATAGGTCACATGATAATAAAATGTGATGGGATGGGCGTAATGCCTAGGTCACCTAAGGTAGTCATGAAGATGAAATCATTAAAAAAAATAAAATGAAGGCATAGTTTGATTGAAACTTGTTAATAATTAGCTCTTAACTAATGTTTTTTATGTGTAGGCAATCATAGCCTTAGACTATCATTTTGTGATCACTATGTGAAAGGCTTGTGATCATCTTCTAACCTATAAAGTTAACATAATATTTTCAATCAGTTTGGGCATAACCTCCTATAGATAGAAAATATGAAGTTGCTTAAATTATAAATAAGTATAAATTGATTCATGAAATCTAATTGGATGAAGGATGATATAGTTATGAGTTTAAGAGTGATATATGATACTCATTCTATTATTATTATACATATCTATCTTAAAACATTAGTGTATAGACGATTATTGGTTGCACATTGTGACCTTACTAGAGAAATGCATTTTTTAGATGTGTATTATGACATCGGGACGATGTCTCTTCCTGGTGGGGAAGGATGTCACGACCTGACTTAGACCCCAGTTAGATTTACTTTACTATGCCAGATACTTATACTGTTTACATTTTGCACGTAATTATTTGATTAGCTTTTTAATGATGTTAGATGGTATTTTGTGGTTTAATGACATTAATGATGGTCAGTTATTTTATAATATCGTTATTTAATGATGATGAATTATTATTTTCAATTATGATCATTAATGATATTAATGCTTTAGCTAGATTTTAAACCTGATAATATGAATAATGCATTTTATTATTGTGATCTGACGACCTTTTGTTGAGTTGGAGTAAGTTGCAGGTTAATCGTCGAAGACAGACATATGACCGAGGAGGGGTTTTTCTAGCTCGCCAGTAGCAACCTAAGTATTGGAACCTTGTGCAAAGTACCCAATTAGATAAGCAATTAGTAAATTAAATTAGGGAGTTTAATATAAAATGATAAAATAAAATTATTAAAATAAAAATAAAATAATAATAAGGAAAAATTATTAAATATACAAGTATTTAATATTACAATCAAGCTAGAAATTAATTATAATATAATTATTTAAAAGTGAGTAATTAAAAAATATAAGTTATTTGATAATTAAATTATAAAATAAATAAAAGCTATTTAAAGAGATAACATCTTGTAAATAATTAGAGGACTAATTTAAGAAAAAAGGGGATTAATTCAAGGAATTTATTAAAATATTAATTAATAAAATAATTTAAATATATATGTATAATCAAGATTATAAATTATATTTTCGACATGCAAGATACAATGCATGAGTAAATAGTAAGATACTAAATTTAGGGAAAATTATGACGACATGCAAGGCATGATGAAAACTAAATAATTAAATCAGTAGATTATTTTCTTTTAAAACTAAATCTTTAAAATCATGCTAACAAATTTGTGATTTAATTTAAGAATTATTTTGTGAGTTCTAATCATGCATTTTATAATTAAAAATTTAGTTTTATTTTTAGAACTTAATCATGCAATCAGTTAAATTTTATTTTTAGAAATTTAATATTTATAAATATAAGGATAAATCTCTTATTTGATCATTCCAATTCTTTTTGAGCTTCTTGATTTGTGTGATTGCTATGAAGTCGACAAGGTAGATTGAAGAGATTGTCTGAAATTTGGGAAACGTCTGGGATTCTTCTTTCTCACAGCCAGGTTCATTTATTTTACATATTTTATTTGAGTCTTAATTTGATCTTTTCCTTTAAAAATTGTCCCTTTTGTCATAATTTCTGATTAAAAATTTAAGTACAGGGAATAAATTTGTTAGAGGTAGGTTTTTAATCTCTTATTTACCACAAGACTTCTATCTATGAAATCGAATGACTGGTATTGTTTTTTTCGCTGAGAGTAATTGGATATTGTCTGGATTTAATGCTAGTTTGTTTGATGTGTCAATTGTGTTATCAACGCCTTCTTCTTGATGTATCTTAAAAAGTAGAAACTGGGTTTTAAGGAAATTTACTGGGTTTTTGTGTTTCAAATATTTCTAAGTGCTGTGAAAATTTCAGAAAAATTGGGATTTGGGTTTTTGAGAAACAACTGAAACATTATGACTGTATCATGACTGTGAATCTTGATTTCTTTTTTATTATTATTTGTTGTTATTTTTTTTATTTTTTTTTATCATAGAATATGCATTATGTTAATTTCTTATGAGAGTAATAACAAAATAAAAGCAAATAAAAATATTTAATAAATATATATTAGGAATTGATTTTAAATATTATATTAACTTAAATAGAGACTCTTAATTTAGAATTATTGAAAATATTAAAATTTAATTTTGATTTGAGGAAATTATATTATAAAGGGAAAATTTATAAAAGTTTATAAAGAAAACATATAATAATATTATTTTGACATTAATCCGCGGAGGGTTAATTATTTTCTGTCTATGAGGGATGATTATGGAAGGAGAGTGCTTGTTTATGGGCTAACCAGGGAAGGGTGATTTTCTTCACCTCCCCAATAGGGTAATGATGACCATCATATTTATTTATTTTTCTCCCTGCCATAACACATGTAGTTAGTTCAACCAGGATGGGTTGTTAGTTCTATATGATTGCATAGGATTCCTTTACTACTAGTTGGTACCGGCTTGCTAGGATACTCCGTCGTGAGGGACGAGAGCTTATCAAGAGCACCGAGAAGCTTATGCTTCATTTGGTTGGGTGGATAAAACGCCTGGGTCATATGTTTGTCATCCGGTTTGCGAGAGGAGGTTATCCAGGTCAAACGGAGGCGACACATCCGGAGATAGAGAAAGTCAGAGATTTCAGATAAAATTTTATGTAATAATCATATGATGTATATTTTTATCTTAGTGAAAAGACCAAGATGGTCACATGAAAAGTTATGTAAAGACCTATAAGGTCACATCATGTAAAGCAACAAGAAGTCGCCATGCAATGTAACTTAACAAAGAAAAGAAGAGAAAAAGCTACTAACATACTAAACCACTAACATGCACGATTTACTTTCTTAGATTAGTTTTCATTTACGCATGCATGCATGGTCATATTTAATTATCTGATAGATTATTTAATTATAAGTTTTTGCATGTTAATTTAATTTGTAATAATTTCATGCATACGATTTACGCTACACATGCGCATACATAACTCGACATCTTAACTAATTATGGTTTGCATTCTATTCGGTCCTCATGCGTAATTTTAGTTTGTTATTTTCGCATGCACATTTAATTTCTACATGTTATTTATGAATTGCATGGTTGTTCAGTTACTTATCTATTACTTGCATGTTGATAATCATTGCTTTTGCATGCGCAATAATGGTTAATTTAATTTTTAATTAAAATAGTGAGTTTAAGTTTGGTTTAACTAGGGTTAGGACAAGTGGGTCCTTACAATCAAAAGATTGAAAAAGAGGATTGCTTCAAACTTTGAATGCTGCATAGAACCCAAATTGCACGTGGGTCAAGATGAGGGAACTTGTTGATATATCTTCATGACTTTTACTTTTATATTTTTCAATCATATTTGTATGATTTTTTGTGTTCTCTTTTCCCAATGATCCTTCTTAATCATACCCTTCCAAAAATTTGAACTTCATACCGAAGTTGCATGTATGATAAAGATTGGATTCTTGACGATTCATCCTTTTTCTCTTGGAGTTGATCTTTAACTTGCATGTCAACTATATCAATAACTAAGAGTTCATCAATATCCTCAAAAGTAAAGGTTGCCATTTCAAAAGGAGAAGAAGATATCTGGAAGGGTTCATCTTTTTATCATTTCTCTATTAGTCATAGCAGTACAAAATTGTCCAATAGTTGTCATAACTCTGGCTTCCTTAATAGGGCTTTCCTCTTTAGTGACTAGTGATGGATGAATAGGAATATCTTTTCCACAAATAAAGTCATCGTCTGAGGCATTAAAACAGTAAAACACCAACCAGGAATAAGAGCTAGATATGAAATTCATCTTCTAACATCAACAATCTTGGGATGCATACATGTCTTGAAAACACTTGATACTTTCCATCAATCTCTTCAAGCATGGGCTGCATGCATGTCTAGAAAGCATTCAATGTTTCTTCTCCAAGCTTGTTATTATCAAGTTTATTAAATATTTCTTCTTTGTTATGGAAATCATCATAATGCTCATGACATGCTCTAATGCAAACTTATTTTCCTATATCTCTCTCACTTCCTTTTGATCTTTTTCTTGACATGTGTACTTATGAGCAAGTATAATTTCATCTTCATTGACATATGCATATTGTGATGGATCTTTTTCAAAATGTGGATTGCAAGACATCTCATTAGGAATGTGTTCATCATCAAGAAAGTAATTCTCTCTCCCATATTTTTGTTCAAACTTATGCATCTTTTGAAGCAACAAAGGGTGTACTTTGTCAGGAGAAAGATGTGTGTCACCATAGAAGGTTTTCAAAAATTGAATTTGTTCAAGATCATTAGGTGTCTGATTTATTTGAGTAACCGGTGTAGGAAAGGATCACTTTTCTCTTCATTGTTATCATCTAGCACTGATTCAAGTGAATTATCACTAGCAAGAAATTGGTTGTCTTTTTTCCTTCTCTTCAATCTTTTGTAGTGTCTAAAGAAAGGAAGGATGAATCTTGCCTAAGGATAGTTGTATGCCACTATTGAAACTTTTTAAAAAACTAGACTTATATGGGATCACCAAGAATCTGTTTCCGTTGAGAAGCAAATATAAGGGAAGGATCATTTTGCTCATCACTTTTGTTGTGCATTTTTTTATTTAGGTGAATAATTCATCTTAGTAAAATCTTCTTCATCTTCACATGTCAGCTCTCTTTCTACTAAAGGTTCTTGATCACGAGCAAGAAAATTGATCTTTTTTCCATCATTTTCATTAATCTTTTGAAAATTCTAAAGTAAAGAAGGATGTACTTTATTAGGAAATAATTGCATGCCACCATAGTTCAGTTCCTGAAGAATTCAACTTGCTTTGGATCATCAAGAATTTGATTTCTCTAAGTGGGTTAGTGCAGGATCATTGGGGGCCAAAAAGTGGCGATGTGAAAAAAATAGCCTTCTCCACTCGCCTAAAAACGCAAAAATTCGTGTTGACTTTTTGCTTGGCTTGGTTGTCAGTACACCTTGGCATGACAATTACCTATGCAAATCGGATATCTGATTTTCATTTGTAATTTTAAATTAAAAAATATATTATATAATATATAATGTAATATTATATATTACATATTATATAATATATATTATATAATATAATAATATAATAATATATTATATAATTATATAATATAATAATATATTATATAATTATATAATTTAATAATATATTATATCATATATATTATATTATATTATAATATAATAATATATTATATAATACGTATTATATAATATATTATTATATTATATAATATAATGTTATTTTAAAATAATTTAAGTATAAAAATCGGATATCCGATAAAATCGGATATTCGGATATCTGATTTTCTGAGACAAATATATTTCAACTGTGACAGCCCGTGAGTCATTTTTAACCCACAGGCTGTGCGATTTTATAAAAATCCAATATCCGATTGTAGCCGATATCCGGTGTTTTGGCCAAAAATTGCTAAAAAATAGATTGAAAGGTATGATTTTTATTGTTTTCAATCATTTTCATTCAATTTTTGTATTTTTTGTTAATGTTTATTTGATTTTTCATTGAAAATATGATTTTTTTCATGAAAACTAGGTTTTTTAAAATCAAATACAAAATTGTTTAAATTTGTTAACTAAATTCAATTGTTTACATTCAATTAGGTTAAAAATGGGGGATAACAATGAAAACATTGATGAACCACAACTGCAACAACCAAACCCTCCTTTGCCAAACCCTCCCTCAATTCAGGATTTGATTGCACAAAATTTGAATGAATTGAGGGGGATTGCAGATGTATATCGTAGGATCCCTCATCTAAACCCAATGTTTGATCCTCTCACATCGATCATAAAGAGTATTGAAAGCATGAGTGAGGAGCACAATGTCGCGCTTTTGTGGCGAGATTCTATGAGGGAAAAATATGTGGATGGCTTGTCGTATAAGGATATCAAGGATCTCGAGATATCGAAAGCCGACATCGCCTCATTGTTTGTGAATCCCCACACTGGTCAACCCGTAGACCCCCAAAAAACAAAACTTTCTATTAAATGGTGCACAAATGATGGTATTGTGAAAAACTTTTGGGATCTTTTGTGGATGGTTTTCAACAAACCACCCAACAACAATCTTGATGTCCCCTTCTATTTCATAAAAAAATTGTATGCTGAGTTTGTTTTACGCAAACATGTGAGCTAGACATCCAACCTTTCCAGGGTGTAGGTTTAGGTATGCCGCAAAATAGACCTGGGGCAGTTAGAGTATTCCAGGGCCCATATGTCCCCCCTCCTCCTGTTGATCCCCCACCTCCAGTGCAACATCCAGATATCATTTGTGAGGTGGCTTCACGGACCATATCAGCTATTCACTCTTTGACTAGCCTTTTGGTTTCTCAGGCTGGGTCAGTAGCTCAACCTACTTTTGATGGTAGCGGTGCATTCAATGGAGCTGACACGTCATCCTTGGCTCCACACATATGTGTACCCCATAGTTGTGTCATATGTGGGCACCTATGCTTGGGTCCAGTTGGACAGCTCGTTGATCCTCCTGCGGACAGTGCAGATTATGAGGTGCATGAGATGCATGATGCACCAGATGTTATGACACAAACTGGAGGATATCTTGGGGAGTCCTCGCATGCTAGAGGCGAGGAGGCACTGTCATCATACATTGATGATGTAGTGGTAAGATTTGTATTTTCACAGTTCATGTTATATTTTAAATGAATATTCATAATCTAGATAATATTAAGTACTAATTTTTATTTAAATGGTCTATATAACAGTTGATGACCGAGGAGGAGTTGAGACAGATTCAGGAGGGCACCTTGTTAGCCATTTCATTTGGTCTTGATAGCTTGATGGTATATATATTATTGCGCCTAGTCGTTTGTATTTTATTATACATACATGCTCATAATTTATATTGGTATTAATTAGATTATGTAGTAACTTGCATGTATATCTTATTTTACTCTTGTAGGGCACAAGCAGCACGAGTACAGGGCAGTGTGATTTAGGATCTGGTAGTGCACTTGGAGACAAGGGAAAGGTAATTGAATGCAAATATGATTGAATGAATAGTTTAAATAACTTATAATGATTATACACGTCGAGACATAGATTGATAGTTTCATATACTTGTTGTGTATATGTACAGAGAATTCTTGGCTTCACATCCTTGATGACTACACCCAGTATACTCCTCTACCAAAGACATACATCAAGATTCCTGCAAAGCCGAAGTGAAAACGTGGAGATGAGGTAAACATGAATAGTTCAATTATAGTTCATTTTTATGTTCTTTTCGAATGCGAATTATATAATATAACTAATATTAATCATGGTTTGTTTTTCTTGTGCAGGATCCTTCAGAGCTGAGCAGTGCGGCGAAGAGGATCGATTTTGATGATCCATCAACAACTTAGGATGTTATAGATAGTTTTGGGATGCTTACATGTCTAGTTGGCATGTATATTTTGTATATGGACATACATTCACGTATTTAGATATACATTTTGTTTCAGTTGGCGTTTATGCCATATTTGTGTATGGACATACATTTGTAATCATTTGACATTTTTATATATACAGAAGTTAATATTCGATCATATAAATTGTTGCTCATCTGTGCGTGGTATTGTCATGGAAATATTTAATCTTCATTCCAATAATTAACAATTGTTAATAATGGTTATTTAATGAACAATACAATTTATTTCATTTCATCGTAAGTGTTGTTTGTATAATGAACAATATAATTCATTTAATGAACAATACAATACAATTCATTTTATGAACAATACAATTCATTCAATGAACAATACAATTCATGAACAATACAATTCATTTAATGAACAATACAATACAATTCATTTAATGAACAATACTTGATACAATTCATTATTACCCTATGCATGGTCCTATTTTCCCCCCCACCTCGGTCGAACGCTCGGGGTTTTATTAGGGCAGCAATTTTTCGATTGGCAAAAAAATCGTCGGTCTCATTCAATCGAATGTTGTCGCATGGCCAATTTCTCATTCAGCTCGTCGCGATGACGAACCGTCAGCTCCGACGTGTCTAGTTAGGCATTATTTCCCTATGCATGGTCCTATTTTTCCCCCCAACTCGGTCGAACGCTCGAGGTCATACCCTACCGACGTCGTCCCTTGAGCGCCCTAAGTGCTAAAAATTGTCAAACTTTGACAGGCCCTAACTCGGAATCCATGGCACCTACGAATGATATGTTTGAACCTATGGGGCCACGAGAGGGGTCCCTACAAAAGCCTATCTTGGTTTTTCAATTTTACCTACAGTTTTATTAGGGCAGCAATTTTTCGGTTGGCGAAAAAATCGTTAGTCTCATTCAATCGAATGTTGTCGCGTGGCCAATTTCTCGTTCAGCTCATCGCGATGATGAACCGTCAGCTCTGACTTGTCCAGTTAGGCATTATTACCCTATGCATATTCCTATTCCCCCCCCCCACTCGATCGAATGCTCGGGGTCATATCCTACCGACGTCGTCCCTTCAGTACCCTAAGTGCTAAAAATTGTCAAACTTTGACGGGCCCTAACACGGAATCTGTGGCACCTGTGAATAATGTGTTTGAACCTATAGGGCCACAAGAGGGGTCCCTACAAAATCCTATCTCGGTTTTTCAATTTACCCTACGATTTTATTAGGGCAGCAATTTTTTTTGTTGGCGAAAAAATCGTCCGTCTCATTCAATCGAATGTTGTCACATGGCCAATTTCTCATTCTGCTCATCGCAATGACGAACCATCAGCTCCAACGTGTCCAGTTAGGTATTATTACCCTATGCATGGTCCTATTTCCCCCCCCCCCCCCCCCACTCGGTCGAACACTCAGGGTCATACCCTATCGGCGTCGTCCCTTGAGCGCCCTAAGTGCTAAAAATTGTCAAACTTTGACGGGCCCTAACTTGGAATCTATGGCACCTGCGAATGATCCATTTGAACCTATGGGGCTATAAGAGGGGTCCCTACAAAATCCTATCTCAGTTTTTCAAGTTTCCCTACAGTTTTATTAGGACAACAATTTTTTGGTTAGCAAAAAAATCATTAGTCTCATTCAATCGAATGTTGTCGCGTGGCCAATTTCTCGTTCAGCTCGTCGCGATGATGAACCGTCAGCTCTGAAATGTCCAGTTAGGCATTATTAACCTATGCATGGTCCTATTTTGCCCCCCCACTCGGTTGAACACTCGGGGTCATACCCTACCGACGTCGTCCCTTGAGCGTCCTAAGTGCTAAAAATTGTCAAACTTTGATGGGCCCTAACTCAGAATTTGTGGCACCTGCAAATGATCTGTTTGAACCTACGAGGCCATGAGAGGGGTCCCTATAAAAGCCTATCTTGGTTTTTTAATTTTCCCTACGGTTTTATTAGGGCAACAATTTTTTGATTGGCAAAAAAATCGTCACTCATTCAATCGAATGTTGTCGTGTGGTCAATTTCTCGTTTAGCTCATCGCGATGACGAACCGTTAGCTCCGACATGTCCAGCTAGGCATTATTACCCTATGCATGGTCCTATTTTCCCCCCCCACTCGATCGAACGCTCGGGGTCATACCCTACCGACGTCGTCCCTTGAGCGCCCTAAGTGCTAAAAATTGTCAAACTTTGACGGGCCCTAACTCAGAATACGTGGCACCTGCGAATGATCCATTTGAACCTACAGGACCACGAGAGGGGTCCCTACAAAAGCCTATCTCGGTTTTTCAATTTTCCCTACGGTTTTATTAGGGCAGCAATTTTTCGATTGGCAAAAAAATTGTCAGTCTCATTCAATCGAATGTTGTCGTGTGGCCAATTTCTCATTCAGCTCATCGCGATGACGAACCGTCAGCTCCGACATGTCCAGTTAGACATTATTACCCTATGCAGGGTCCTATTTTGCCCCCCCACTCAGTCGAACGCTCAGGGTCATTCCCTACTGACGTCATCCCTTGAGGGCCCTATGTGCTAAAAATATAGATAAACAAGCATTACATTGTAGACACATAATGATCATCAATATTTCCATGTATTGTATACACATAATTACCATTACACTTGCATGTGACATCCATGAAGGGATATGCAAACATGATTTTTTTTTCATTATCAATACAACTACACCAATGTACTCATGTACATATACATTGTATATCATCAATATAACTAAACCAATTTGCTCATGAACATTGTATGTCATCATAACAATGTTACATCAATTCACATCCATATACAAATACAACATCCCACTTCATCTGCATCAAACATCATGTCCTAAGAGAAAAGCTTACGTACAACAATGCCTGCATATAAATGAAGACCAAAATAAGTAACCCTTTTATGCGGAATGAATGTGCTACAAGAAACAAATTATAACACTTAATACAAATTAGTTTGGCAAATTATAAATAGATCATTTGAAACATTTTTAAGACGTACAAGATTGTATAATTATGAAACTTACCATTTTCTCTGCAAAGTATACAAGTATAACTTTGAAGAAAGACGCATGTTGATTAAAGCCCTTCTCACTGCATTTCTCTGCATGGTTGAAGACAATGGTAGATATGGTCATTTCTAAATAGAAATACATTCACTTGACTTAATGTTTATGCACAAAATTTTATCTCATTAATGCACAAAGGAATATGTACCATCGCCAAGAGAGGGTCTTGTCAATGGTGAATGATCTAGCATGAACCTGTATTTTTAAGAATTGTTAGTCTACACATAAAATGCATGGATGAACATAAAGGCTTTATGATAATCACTTCAACTAAAATGCATGATAACAAATGAAAAGGTGAGATTATATACCACAAAAATACGTCCCTTCGAATTATATCAACAGAACCCACTATGTTGATGCAAAAATCATAATGTGATACTGTTGTTTATCATAAAAAAAGACCTACATGAGCATAAAGGTTTTGCGATAATTATATCATCAAAAAATTTCAAATAGTGTTCTCTAAAAACAAAAAATGTAAAGCTCATCAAATGCATGATAATAAGTCGTGTTGCAAAAATACGTCCCTTCCGATTATATCGAGTGTACCCTCTATGTGCATGCAAAAACCGTGTTGCCAAAAAAAAACGTTCATCAATAGACCTGCATTTTCAACACATCCTTAATATACATGTAACAAACTTGAACATTAAGGTTTAATGATCATTGTTTGAAATGAAATGCATGATTAAAAAAAAAAAGGCACCATTAAAGACCTACTACTCAAGTGTGCCTGAAGGGTCATCTCTTTGCTTGATTCCAAGAAATGTTTGGGATACGGTGTGCGGTCTTGGTTGCCGATTCTTAATTTCAAAACGTCCTTTACATTGGGTGACACTCTAGAATTAAAGTGCCAAAATTGTTGAATCTCCTCCTTCATATTGTCAGTCAACTTTCTATCAACATGTGGAAGCCTCCCACCAAAAGCCCATGTATCTTGTTGAAGTGGATCGTCAAGTCTTTGTCTTCGTGCAAGTGCTCTATCCAAAGATTTACGGTTTATAGTAAAATCAACACAAGTTTGTCTCATTTGACGAGCCTTCCTCAATTAATGGCTTACTAAGGAGGTTGTAATCACTCTTCGAGCGGCTCTCTTATCTCTTTCTTTGGTATTCTTTCCAATAGAATTGAGAGCGTCAAATAGATTTTTTGCAATAATAGAACTTCTCTCCATCTTCTTGTTCATACGAATCTTCAATTTGTTTAGCAATGGTCTCATATTTATCATCTTTAACAATTGAACAAAGAGTTGGCATTGCTCGGTCAATGTCTTATTGCTAAAATTTTGGTTGAAAAGTTGTGTAGCCCACAACCGAACGGTTCTTGTTGACCTCTTGCCTTCAAGATTCGCAATAATGTTCTCATCGATTTCAAATAACCATTTTGGGGTTCTTGAAGGTCTTGAATTTGGAATTTATCTTTCATCCATGAGAGGGTCTTCATTTCTAAAGTAATTAGGTGTTACATATTGTTCACTTGGTTGAGCAATTCCACCTTCAATGTCAAAGTTTTCCACATTTTCACCTCCTATGTCAAAATTTTCCACATGTTGAGCATTTTCATTATCACTTTCAACATTTTCAACATTTTCACTTTCAAAATCTACATTTTCATTTTCAATAACTTGTGAGACATTTTCAAATTCAATTTCCTCTTCACTTGAAGTAACATTAGCAATATTTAACATACCTTGTCTTCTCCTCCTATGACATTCTCTATCTCTTTCTCTATACACTTCAATTTGGTCATTTGAAAGTTTTCTTTTGCGTTTAGACTTCCGATGACTACTACTCCCCATTTACCTCCACACAGATGCTTCTAAATGATTTACAATGTAAGATTTGACTTTAAGAATCTCCCAAAAGCACAAATTTGTTTCAACCTATCTAAAAACCCATGATTGTCGACAGAAAAAAAAATATGTAGACTGTGGGCCGTTGGAATCCACAAAATGGCCCACAAGGCTCTTTTTTATTTACAAAAATCGAATATCCGATTTTAATGTACAAATTTTGGGACCACAAATTTGTTCCCATTGCCACCTTTTTTTTTACTGTTGCCACATTAATGGCAATGGCAGAAATCGGATATCCGATTTTATTAGTCATATTTTAGAGAGAGAGAGAGAGAGAGAGAGAGAGAGAGAGAGAGAGAGAGAGAGAAATTAGGGGAGAGGGAGAGGGAGAGGGAGAGAGGGAGAGAGAGATTAGGGGAGAGAGAGAGAGATTAGGGGTCATATGACAATATGACCCCTTAGGACACCATATGACCCACAACGACACAATTTGGTGTCTTAAGGGGTCATATGGTGTCCTACGACCCCTTAGGACACCATATGACCCCTTAAGACACCATATTTGGTCGTTATGGATCATATTGTGTCCTAATGGGTCATATTATGTCATATGACCCCTTAGGACATAATATGACCCCTTATGACACCATATTGGGTCGCTTTTGGTCATATGGTGTCCTAAGGGGTCATATTGTGTCCTAAAACCCCTTAAGACACCATATGACCCATAACGACACAATTTGGTGTCTTAAGGGGTCATATGGTGTCCTAGGACACCATATGACCCCTATGGACACCATATGACCCCTAACGACACCATATGGTGTCATAAGGGGTCGTATATTGTCCTTAGGGGTCATATGGTGTCCCATGAACCCTTATGACCCCTTAGGACACCATACGACCCGTTATGACACCATATTGGGTCACTTTGGGTCCTATGGTGTCCTAAAGGGTCATATTATGTCCTATGACCCCTTAGGACACCATATGACCCCTAACGACACCATATGGTGTCATAAGGGGTCCTATGATGTCCATAATTGTCATATGGTGTCCTACGACCCCTTAGGACACCATATGACCCCTTAAGACACCATATTTGGTCGTTATGGGTTATATTATGTCTTAATAGGTCATATGACCCCTTTAAGACATCATATGACCCCTTAGGACACAATATGACCCCTTATGACACCATATTGGGTCTCTTTGGGTCATATGGTTTCCTAAGGAGTCATATTATGTCCTACGACCCCTTAGGACACCATATGACCCATAACGACATGATTTGGTGTCTTAAGGGGTCATATGGACACCATATGACCCTTGATGACACCATCTGGTGTCATAAGGGGTCATATGTTGTCCTTAGGGGTCATATGGTGTCCCATGAACCCTTATGACCCCTAAGGACACCATATGACCCGTTATGACACCATATTGGGTCGCTTTGGGTACTATGGTGTCCTAAGGGGTCATATTATTTCTGAGGACCCCTTAGGACACCATATGACCCCTAACGACACCATATGGTGTCATAAGGGGTCCTATGGTGTCCATAGCGGTCATATGGTGTCCTACAACCCCTTAGGACACCATATGATCCCTTAAGGCACCATATTTGGTCGTTATGGGTCATATTGTGTCCTAATGGGTCATATTGTGTCATATGACCCCTTTAAGACATCATATGACCCCTTAGGACACAATACAACCCCTTATGACACCATATTGAGTCGCTTTAGGTCATATGGTGTCCTAAGGGGTCATATTGTGTCCTACGACCCCTTAGGACACCATATGACCCATAACGACACAATTTGGTGTCTTAAGGGGTCATATGGTGTCCTAGGACACCATATGACCCCTAATGACACCATAAGGGGTCGTATGTTGTCCTTAGGGGTCATATGGTGTCCCATGAACCCTTATGACCTTTTAGGACACCATATGACCCGTTATGACACCATATTGGGTCGCTTTGGGTCCTATGGTGTCCTAAGGGGTCATATTATGTCCTATGACCCCTTAGGACACCATATGACTCCTAACGACACCATATGGTGTCATAAGGGGTCCTATGGTGTCCATAATGGTCATATGGTGTCCTACGACCCCTTAGGACACCATATGATCCCTTAAGACACCATATTTGGTCGTTATGGGTCATATTGTGTCCTAATGGGTCATATTGTGTCATATGACCCCTTTAAGACATCATATGACCCCTTAGGACACAATATGACCCCTTATGACACCATATTAGGTCACTTTGGGTCATATGGTGTCCTAAGGGGTCATATTGTGTCCTATGACCCATAACGACACAATTTGGTGTCTTAAGGGATCATATGGTGTCCTAGGATACCATATGACCCCTAACGACACCATATGGTGTCATAAGGGATCATATGTTGTCCTTAGGGGTCAAATGGTGTCCCATGAACCCTTATGACCCCTTAGGACACCATACGACCCGCTATGACACCATATTGGGTCGTTATGGGTCCTATGGTGTCCTAAGGGGTCATATTATGTCCTAAGACCCCTATGGACACCATATGACCTATGGTGTCCATAAGGGTCATATGGTGTCCTACAACCCCTTAGGACACCATATGACCCCTTGAGACACCATATTGGGTCATTATGGGTCATATTGTGTCTGAATGGATCATATTATTTCATATGACCCCTTTAAGACATCATATGACCCCTTAGGAGATAATATAACCCCTATGGACACCATATGACCCCTAACGACACCATATGGTGTCATAAGGGATCGTATGTTGTCCTTAGGGGTCATATGGTGTCCCATGAACCCTTATGATCCTTTAGGACACCATATGGCCCATTATGACACCATATTGGGTCGTTATGGGTTCTATGATGTCCTAAGGGGTCATATTATGTCCTACGACCCCTTAGGATACCATATGACCCCTAACGACACCATATGGTGTCATAAGGGGTCCTATGGTGTCCATAGGGGTCATATGGTGTCCTACAACCCCTCAGGACACCATATGACCCCTTAAGACACCATATTTGATCGTTATGGGTCATATTTGTGTCCTAATCGATCACAAGACACCATATGACCCATAACGACATAATTTGGTGTCTTAATCTCTCTCTCTCTCTCTCTCCCTCTCTCCCCTAACCTCTCTCTCTATCCCTCTCCCCTAATCTCTCTCTCTCTCTCTCTCTCTCTCTCTCTCTCTCCGCTAATCTCTTTATCTCTCCCCTCCCTCCCTCTCTCTCTCTCCCCTAAGCTCTCTCTATCCCTTCCCCCCCCCCCTCTCTCTCTCTCTCTCTCTCTCTCCCCCCACTCCCCCTCTCCCTCTCCCTCTCCCTAATATCATATACTAATTTATTTAAAAATTAATATATTAAAATATTATATATTAATATATTAATAAACATTAGATTAATTATGTGAAAATTTAGTTAGAGAATTTACTTATTAAAATCGGATATCCGATCTGTGTTGTAAAATTTTCTAATTTCAAATTTCGGCTCGGGAATGCTTTGGTATTTGGCTTGGAAGTGACAAGCCTGGAAAGTCAACTGAAAAAATGTGTTTTTCAGTATTCCTTGATTTTCCAGACTTTACACTGGTGGTTGACGACTTTTTTTGTCGCCAAAATTGATAAAACGAAAAGGGTTTTTTAAGGACGTTTTCATCTTTCCAACAATATAAGGCTTGTCTTATTTCGACTTTAATAAATTATTATTATTTATTTTCTAATTGAATTCTGACAATAGTCCTGATTGATAGACTGGTTGAAAAACACTCATAACTTTCAAACGGTATAATATTTTTTGAATCCGAAACATGCATCACATCCTATGCTTCGTCTACTATAGGGAAAAAAAAAATTAAAAAGTTTATAAGGTTTTGACCAAGTTAAGGTGGTCAGACGTAGGAGTTTCTAAATTTCTGAAAAGTTGTAGTAAAAAATTCATAAATAATTATTTATTTTATAAAAAATTTTAAAAAAAAAGGTGTCACATCCGGTCATGAGTCTAATACTTATATTATAAATATTATAAAAAAATATTATGATTTGATTGTGATTAGAGTGGTCAGACATACGTCTACTTCTTATTTTTTTCTTGAAATTTTAGTACCACTGCATTGAAATTTGAAATTTTCATCAAATAGGATTTTTATTTTTTTTTCCAAAAAACAACTAGTAGCTTAGAAACTACATTCAATTTTCTATATATTCTCTTCTTACATATTTTAAAAATAATGTTCACAACTTATTCAAATTTTCATGTCAATTTGTATAACTCTCATTTTCTGAAATTTCATTGCCATTTAAGGGCCTGTTTTGGCACACCATGATCCTACACATACCCAAGTAGAGTAACTTGAATTTTCATCATCACTATCACTTTCACTTTTTAATTCGGTTCCTTTATACCAAACCATTGTTCTAAATTTGATCTTTCGGACATAGTCATTAACCTTCATTTAGAATGTAATGCACCAATATTTCATATCCCCAATAGAATCACCAAAAATATGTTAGTAAACAGATTTGTCATTGTGATCGTTTCTCCAAAATTGACCCTATTTGTTCGAAGATCAATGACAATCGTGTCAACAGTTGGAGAGATTGTGGTGAAGCCACAATCTTCCTCGGCGTTTGATAGGGGTAGCTCCCTCATATCATGGGGTTATTTGGGATTTTTGTGTACTCTTAACCCGAAAGTACATAAAGAAGAGAAAACTAAAATAAATAAAGGTAAATGATAAAAACTTCAACGCTAGACCTACAATCTCCAAACTAAAGATGTTAATCAAAGTCTTAGTGATATATTGGGATACCTTGTTAGAAACAAACTTGCAAATTGGGATATGGCCTTAGCGTAAGTTGAGTTTGCTTATAATGATTTTCCCAACATGAGTACAGGTTTTAACCCATTCTACATTGTTTATGGCATGCATCCCAGGGATGCATTTGAACTTAGAAATCTTGGTGATATGGGAAAACAAAGTGCGGATGGATAAAAAATTTCCAAAGTCATTCATGACCTTCATGAGGAGGTTAAGTTGAACATTGACGGAAGCAATCAACAATACAAATAGCATGCTGATAAGAAGCGGAGAGAAGATCATTTTCAAGTGGGTGATATTGTTTTGGCTCATCTTAGGAAAGAAAGTTATCCTACAAGTGTATATACTAAACTGAGAATGAAGAAAATAGGTCCTTGTAAGATTCTCTAGAAGCTTTCAGCTAATGCCTATGAGATTGGCTTTCCTCCGGGAATGGGTATTTTCCCCTATCTTTAATGTAGCTGATGTATATCCATACAAAGGTGATGCAGATGAAGAAATAACAGAGTTTGAGTTGAAAACCCTTGAAGAATAGAGCAAGTGACCCAATCAGCTCCGCTAGAAATTAAATGCATTTTGGATAAGCAGATGTTGAGAAAGATCCATGTGGTAAGGAGTATTTCAGGTACTTGGTGAAATGGCAGAATCATCCTTTGGAGGATGCTTCTTGGTTAATTGCACCTGAGATTTCCAAATATGGCCATTTTATGGATGATCTCCTAAATCGGAATTCATTATATTTTTGTCTCCAGGGGATCCTAATGTAGGGGAATCGCATCCTATCATATTTGTTTTCATTTTTGGTTTTGTTTTGTTTGTTCTATTTTTGGGTTTGTTGTCAAATTTTGGGTTGTAGTTGCTAGATTCCTTGCTCTCTGACCTTTTCAACATGTGGCCCTTTGAAATGGTAAAGAGATTCTTGAATCTTGTTTTCTTTATCCTCTTGCCAGCAAGTTTGGCTATGGAAATTAGAGGAGGGGAAAGTAGTTCTTGTCGCTAGTTAATGCAAGTCGATAGTTGAAATGAGAAAAACTGATAAGTCACAAGGGGGATTCAGGAAAAATATTGATTTGTCATTAGGTGGAAGCGAACTCAATCTTGGGAGAGATTAGTGCCAATTGAAAAGAAAACACGAATTAGTTCTTGGGAGGATTATACTGGCAGAGTTGATCAAGGGAAGAGACAGTGGTCTATGCCTGAGACTGTAAAAGTATCGATTAGAAAGGAAGAGTTGATCAAATGTTGTAAACATCCCCTTGCAGAAATAAATAAATATTCCTCATTCTAGTTTCTAATCTGTAAGCAAGGTTGGGTTGATAGGTTGAATGCTCTATTTAGTTTCCAGTCTACTTTGTAAATGCCTATTCTTTTGGTTTCCTACCGCTTTGGCTGAGGAAGTCAACCTTGCATTTGGAGATTTTTGTTGCAATTAAACCCAAATGTTGGTACCGATTTCTTTAACTTCGTTCTGAAAATTCCTGTCATTCTGAGGGTTCTTATCGCTTCTTTTACGTTCTTGTTGCATGTAGCATATAAGACTTGCATTAGTTTGCAGATAGCCATTAATTATACTTATTTTCAAACATGTAGAGTGATCTATAAAGAAATAACTTCTATGAGTTTCATCATTAAAAACAAAGAGAGATATATCCAATTGACTTGATGGTTTTTATTTGTTCCATTTCGTTCATCTTTCTCCTTCACTCTCTCATTTTCCTCTTTCTCCTACAAAACCGAGTCAACTAGAAGAAAAGTGCCCTTTTCTTTCTCTGTATTATTTTTGAATGTCATCCCAAGCCTTCACCCATTATTTTCTTCTTCTATGACACATAAAAATTGGCCTCCTCCTACTCCTCCAGAGTTATGTCCACCCTAATAACCAATTTTCATTTCATCAGTGTCATTCAAGAGACAATTGTTGTGGTGAATTCAAAGTATTTCATAATGAATTTCCCACATTTTCTAGTTATGTGAAGTTTAAAATTTCAATATATTTTTAATTTAGAATAAACAAAACTAAACAAAACTTATTTTCAACTTAAATTAAAATAAAATTAATTTCTCATAAAGAAAAAATATCATTTCTATTACTAGGATGATAACCATGAGGTTGGCACCATTGACGTCCATAGATATGGTCAAAGCAATGGTATACCAACTTGGTGGATTATAAGAAAATCAAAACAAAATGATGACCAATACACCCTAGTACATATGCCTAAATGCCTATTTTTGACAATTAAGACACCAACACATATATAATCATCTTTGCACATTTAGACAAAGAAAGATGAACAAAATATTACATGCAATCGTAGTGGTGTGTTTGTGAATAATTTTTTTTGGAAAACATAATATGATATGCTATCCATCTCAATCTATTTCCCTCTCCTCAATGATGCTCTCCGGATTTAATCGGGAGAGGGAAGGAAACTATCATACATTCACATCATTCAACTATGCAATAGTTATTTTATCACAATTATAAACATATTTATATTAAATTTATAATAACCAAAATTGATAATCAATTCATTAGAATTAATGGCAAGATATAAGATCATATTAATTTCATTAATCATTTAAAAACTAATATTTGTATTTCACATAAACTTGAGTACATATCAAAATAATCATGTCAGGGTCCAAGTGTATCTATTACAAAATTACATAAGAAAACCATAAATTTAATTACATCATCTAATATCCAGAAATAATCAATCAGAATATAACATAACTTAATTCTTAAAAAAGGATGTAATAGTGGGATTCCTTATCTATTTCATAGTTGATCCTAGATTAATACATTGGGATTCATATTGATGAGGGTCTTTAGATATCTATTGAATAGCTTTGACTAATCCATTTATTATCATGGTAATTCTACAAACGATCGATCATCAAGGAGTTTTCATGGATTTGTGGACTCAAACTGGGTTAGAGATATAGATAGCAGGAGATCCACTAGTGTATTTATCTTCACTATATTTGGTTATGCTATAAGTTGGATGAGTACTAGCCTATGGTCACTTTATGCACTATATAAGTATAGTGTGTGAAATCTATTCATGCTTATAAGGAATCTATTTGGCTTTAGTTATTGCATTTAAATGTGGGGATAAATCTAGAAGCTATTATACTTATGTGTGAAAAAGTGACATATGTCTAGCAAAGAGATTGACCTTTCTTACAAGAAAAATTTGTCTTGATGTTTAGTACCACTTTTTAGTACATGATCATTATATCAAAATTTTGAAACAACAAGTGTTTGAATTAAGGAGAATGTATTTCTTGCCCCAAAAACTCCTCAATAGTGTTTATCAATACCCCCCTTTCTCAAATCATCAAGCCAAGAAAAATCTATAACATTAATTTTAATGAAATTCAAATTTGTGGGTGTGTCATGGGCCCTTGGTGTGTTGGTGAAGTTGAATGGTTCTGAATGAGTCCACCAAGGATCAAGTCTTTCTAAGTGCAGGGCCCCTCGACACCTGAAGGTATGAGGTCATGATCATGAGCCACACGACTTTGCTAGAATGGAGACCCCTCAATCCTTAGCTTTTAGTTGAAGAGGTTTAGTCTATGGCTCGTGCACCTATATCAAGTTGCTTAATGAATTTGGGTTTGTATAAAACCCTCAAACAAAAAATATTTGTGTGTGAATTTATTAATTTCACAATCACATAAGTGGACCAAACTAACAAACATCAATTTTATTAGTCTCAAGGAGATCACTTGACATGCTCCAGATTCATGACATATATGTAAATCAATTGAAAACATCTATTATAGTCGAGTATTCATAATATATAGAACTAAATACCCTTAAATTATTATTTAATTTATGAACATTTATTTCTGTAGAATAATTTATCCCAACTCTTTAAATTCTAAGTTTCATTGCTTACTCATTATGATTAATTTACCACTGAAGATATTCATATAGGAAAAAATATTTTCCACCCAACTTGAAATGGTGAAATTAGCATAGTCATGTCATTTCCCATTGAGATTTCCACCCACTTTGGTTTAATGTATTAATACAATATCATATTGACAAGTGGAAAACTCTTGTGTTAAGCTTAGTTTATAGCTTGATTCGTATCCACACCCGTTTCACCTTTATTTGCCCCAATTTTTTACACATGTCATTTACTCATCATTGGTCCACCCTCATTCAGACTTACTTCCATGCATTCACTCTTTGTCTTAAATTATCATTTTATTTAAGGGTTCATTTTGGAGTGGATTGTGCTTGACTTGATTCAATCCCAAGGTGTGCAACAATGATCTTGAAATTTAAATATGTTACATCTCTCCATTATATTAAAATAACATATTATACAATTTATTACTAAAGAATTAAAATTAAAAAAAATTAGCGACAATTATATAGATATATGTGTGTGTGTCTACACACACACACACACACACACATATACATATACATATACATATACATATACATATACATATATATATATATATATATATATATATATATATATATATATATATATATATATATATATATATATATATATATATATATATATATATATATATATACACGTATACATATACATACATACATATACATGCATATGCATACATATACACATATATATACATACACACATCTATACATACATATATGTACGTACATACATACATACATATATATATATACATATATATGTATATATATGTATATACATATATGTATGTATGTATATACATATATATACATATACATATACATATATATATGTATATGTATGTTTGTATGTATGTATATGTATATTGTGGTGGCAAAAAAGCGAGACCGGGTGACTAGGACCTAATCCCACTTTAGCCAACACATTGGGAATACAAAAGAGCCTAGGGAGATAGCTCACTTTGGCTACTTCTTGTGAGAAAGAGAGATCCAAGGATTATCTCTTAGGGTTTCTATTCCTCTTGTTGCATGTGATGAGAAAAATAGGGTTTGATTGATCAACTAGACTATGAGATAAACAATGAAGCACATATGAACTGAAATTGCACAAACTTGCAGATCTGGAACTGAGATACTGAAAGCAGAGAAGGGGGAGGAATTTGGATGTGTACCTAATGCTGGAAAAATGGACCAAACTAACTTGGACCAGGGCGCCACGCCCTTGTCCCTAAGAATCTGACAGAAAGCTGCAACTGAGAGGATGCAATTTTGTGATCCTAAACTTGCACCCTGCCAAAATTCACTAATTTTGAGGGGGACCAGAGAACCACGCCCCTGTCCCTGATGGATTTGGGGAAGTTTGAGATTAAATGGTTTATGATTAAATGATTTATTGGAGGAATAAAATAAAAGGGGCACACTTAGGGTAAAGGACCCAATTTTATGATGTATGAAGTGATGAAATATGAATTTAAATTAAATTAAATTAATTAATTAAATTCTTAAAGGGAAATTACAATGCAAGATGCAAACACACTAAGACGGGTGCTAAACTAAGTGTGAAATTGTACCACCCTAGGAAGGGTGTACAATTTACGACACTACATTTAGCCCCCACTTTAGCAGTCATATGACACTACATGCATATGCAAGCTAAAGTAAAGAAAAATAAACATTCATGAAAAAGGATATATCCACAAGTTGTCAGATGAAGCCCCCAATAGTATCTGCAGTACACAGTTAGGAACTGCACCCTATAAAATCACATGTTAGATAAAATCACAAAATCACCTAAATGCTTACTAATGACGGTGATGAAAATTTGAGGGTAGCTATATGCCCCCTTTTGTTTCACCTTGCTAGTTTTAGTAAGTTGAAACAGGGTATCATGTTTACCACATCGAATTGTGAAAGAAGGTTGATTACAGTTTCTAACAAGAAGATTTGATACAAGATCAAAAACTAATGGGGAATCATTTGGTAAGAAAGAGAACTAAACCTCAATTCCAACACAACAAAGAGTGTGAGGATTTGAGAGATCTCTAACACAAGATGAAAGATTTAAATGGAAACAAATTCCAGAGATATAATCCAAAAATTCAACTCCATAAAGGAAATTGGAAAAGAATGGAGGGTTGAAATGACATCAAAGAGAGATTATTTATAGCAACACTCTTCTAAAATAAAGCAAGAGATCCTCATCAAGGACATGCACGTTCACAAAATAGAAGGGTTTATTATAAAAGATACTACTCAATGAAGAAAATAAATTGATGAATGATCAAAGACTTCCAACACCAAGGAGGAGGTCCCAATTAAGGATATGTACTTAAGATCCTCATTAGGGATGCTTGTTCCAATATGAGAGAAGTAATTCAAATATGAATACACCTCTACAGTCAATAAGAAATCCTTATAGAAGACACTACTTCACAAAGGGGAAATTTTAATCTTAAGGAGAGATGTTTGAAATCACTCTTGCCCGCCATATATATGTGGAGAAGAGATGAGATAGAAATAGGCTATTATGTTGCTTCCAAAAGTATGATTGGGTACCATCATGAATGACAATGAGCCCCCAGTAAGTGAGTTACCAATGTCACATAATGATGAGCAACATAATAGCCATTAATGTTATTTAAAGGCACGATAGATTGAATGAGGTATTTGAATATGGCATGTTAAATGCTCTGCTATAACTGAGATTAAAAACATGTATAAGATGATGAATGTTAAAAAGTCTTTAGAAAGAGAGAAGTTTATAGGAGAAGAATAGGCCACTAAGTCATACTTTTCTTGCACACAAGAAATCTTAGGAGAGGGATAAGTGTAATTTATTAGAGCCTTATTCCTAGAAGAAAGGATTTTAGAATGAGTAGAAGATAAAGTCTCATAAGTGGGATTAGAAATCTCTTGAGGAGATTCATAAAGAGATGTGTTCATCAACAAGATTTCCTTATGAGGGGGATGAGTGTTGAAAGAAGTAGAAGATGATTTAATTGAGATGAGGTCATCATCATTACTAAATATAGCATTCACATTGAGAGATGGTCTTTTAGATGCTTTGGTGGGCTTATAAGGATTATATCCAAGTCGAAATGAAGCTTCATATGTGTTATGTTCTAAAGGAACTTTAATTCCTTGTTCATTTGCGCCACAACTATTGCCATCATAGCCACTCTTAGCTAAAATGTGAAAATCAGGACCATAAAGGGATGCCAAATCAGAAGGAGATGATGATGCCTCATAGGTCTCAGTTCTATATGAATTAGAGGAAGGATTTGAAGAATTGTTTGAATTAGAAGCAGCCACAAAGTGGTTACTTAGTTGTTTAGACAAAGTGGGTTTCTCTTTAGGTTCCTCCTTAGATTTCTCCTTCTCAGTCTTAAATTCTTTATGAGATACTTTATGCTCTCCTACAAAAGTAGGGTTAAAGTATAGAGATCCCCAATCATCATCTGAGAGCACGCCTTCGGGAGAAAAGATATCCTTGGGAGGAGATTCTGATTGGGTAGAAGAATCATGAGCACTAGAAGGAACAAGATCATTAAAGGAAATAGATGTATTTGAAGAAGTAGGAGGATTAGAAGAAGAATGAGAAGTAGTTGAACAAGAAGCAGATTTTAATGGTTCTTGAGGTTTGTCAGCTAACAAGGTATATATCTTATTGTTATAAATGAACTTGACTTGCCTATGCAAAGTTGAGGGGACAACTTGCATGCTATGAATCCACAGTCTCCCTAATAGAAAGTTATATGTCAAATTACTAGGCATAACATGAATAGGTGTAGGTAACATAATGGGACCTACCTTAACAGGCATGGTTATGACACCTAAACATTGTTTAGTAACATTATCAAATCCTCGAATTGATGAGAGAATGATCCACATTAATCTTATCCAATAAGTCCACGCCACAAACATTAAGGCCAGACCCATTGTCCACAATGGTTTGTCTTATAGCACTATCATTGATAATAACCATACTCATAAGAGGGTCATATTGATGTTGGATTTCATGAGAAGGTAACTCATCTTGTGTGAATACAATTTGAGCTTTGGGTTTGTTTGTAGGATCAATCAAAGAAGCCATGTTATTAGTTGTCACTGCAGGTGGGACATCTAATTTTTTCAAAGCATCTTGTAACATCCCATGATAAACAGGTGAAGTTTGAACCAAATCCCAAATAGAAATCTTAGCAGGAGTAGCTTTAAGTTGTTCAATGGGTAAGTGCACAAAGATGGTGGTCAAAAAGGGGGGTATAAGTGGACACTTTTTTTCTGAAATTAGGTGAACCTGAACTTGGAGGCAAAATTTGAAAGTCGTCCACTCAAGATATGAAGATAATCAAAGAACAAATATTGTAGTACTCTGAATCTAGTTTCCAAACTACTAAACTTTTTCAAAATTGGATAAGATAAAGGGGGTCAAATCCTTCGCGCATGAAAAACTGACCCTAATTTTTTCTGAAAAACATAACATAGTGTCTGACGTGCGCATCAAAAAAGTCATAGTTAGATTTAGTATTTTGACAAATCCTTTGGCGGAAAGATAGTTAAGAGTGTGCACTAGAACATGCGTATTTTTTTGTTGAGTATTTTTTTTTATGATTTTTCCGATCGAACACATCCTGAAAATTAGGTACATGTTCGTGCGTGAAGCATAAGTTGCACTAAACAAATCGAAAATACAATTTTTTTTTTAAATTGTAAAGAATCAAGTGCACTGCAATAATATATAAAGTTTTTTAAATTTGGATAAGTATATCAAAAATTATTCAAAAAATGGTGCACCTATGTCTGTGAGAACTATGTAGACACTGATAAAAGAAATTCAATAATAATATGTTATTGTTGTTCAAATTGAAAAAAAATTGTATGGTTAGAAAGCTCAGAAGATGGGTGAAAATATGGTGGCAATTTTAGAAATACCCACTTTATGAAGTGTAAACCTGATGATGAAAAAGTCGATAAACCAAGTTGATAAAATAAAACACGTCAAAAATGAGAGAAATGGAGGGAAATCAAACTTCCAATCGGTAGCTTTGTCATCTAGGCCTATTTCCAAGCCTAAATAGTCAAAAGCGCATACAGGGTACTTATGGTTTAAAAAGCGTGTATGGGGGTACTTATAGTGTAAGCAGCGCGTACACGCTTGTTTCCCTATAAATAGCACGTACGCGCTACCTTTACTATAAACAACACGTACGTGCTATTGTATAATATGATATTCTATATATAATATGTGTATATACATATAATATATGTAATATATAATATGTGTATAATATGATATTGTATATATAATATGTTTATATACATATAATATATTAAACATATCTATGCACATGTAAGTGTATTGTCTCCCCCTCTCAAACGCATACAAGGTGCCTCTTTCTCTCTCTCTCTCTCTCCCCTTCTCCCTTCCTCCATACCCCATCCCTCTTTCTCTTCTTCTCTCCCTCCCTCCCTCCATACCCCACTGCAACTGTGTCTGCACTCCTATAGAAGTAAGTGAATTTATTTCTTGTTTGCAACTTCCTCTTTGATTTTTATCATGTATCCTCTCCTAAAAAAATTGACTGATGGATTTGTGTGTGTATATTGAATAGGACGAATAGGGTTTGAAATTGAACTGCGGGTGTATTACCGTGACAAACAAGGAAACCTGTAGCAATATTCTTCTCGAATGTGTTTTTAATGAGCAGAGCAGATGTGGAAAATAGTGTCAACAAAGTAACATGATGAGTCAGGGTACCTGCAATATGTTTTTCAGAAGAAAACAATGGGTAGGAAGAGAAAGAGGGAGACTAACATAGATGATGTCTTGTAGAATGATAGTGGTGGGTATGCGAGAGTTCCCATGTTGTTACACAACGCTTGTCACCTAAAGAAAATAAAGTTTGTTGTATGCATGGAAGTGGTAGTATATGATGATCATCACTTGTCAAACAGCTTGGAACGGTACATACCCATGAAAGAAATCAAGTGTGTAATTCCTATAGTCACAATCGAGATTAGTCTTATAACCTTGCAAATTTAATAGCATCATATGTTTTAGAACTTAGGCAGTACTCTTAGGGTTAGGTCAAGCTCTTACACTTGCTTTTTAGTGAAGCCTCATTGTTTGTTCGCTTGGAGTCTCGTTGTATGATGTTCTATTCATAATTTTAAATTTAATATATCATTTTATTAGCCCACCATATGACCCCTTAGGTGTCATTAGAGGTTGTATTGTTCCCTAAAAGGTCATATGGTATCCTGTGACCCCTTAAGACCCTTCCTCTTTCCCTCCCCCTACTCTCCTCTCTCTCTCTCTCTCTCTCTCTCTCTCTCTCTCTCTCTCTCTCTCTCTCTCTCTCTCTCTCTCTCATTCCCTCTCTCCCTCTCCCTTCCTCCATACCCCTTCTTCTCTCCCACCCCCTCTTCTCTCTCTCTCTCTCTCTCTCCCTCCCTCTACCTCTCTACCTCTCTCCCTCTCTCTACCTTCCCTCCCCCCTCTTCTCTCCCTCTCTCCCTCCCTCTACCTCTCCCTTCCCCCCCTCTTCTCTCCCTCTCTCCCTCTCTCTCCCTCTCCACTCTCTCTCTCTCTCTCTCTCTCTCTCTCTCTCTCTCTCTCTCTCTCTCTCCCTCCCTCCCTCCCTCCCTCTCCCTCTCCCTCCCTCCCTCCCTCCCTCTCCCTCTCCCTCCTTCCCTCTCTCCCTCTCCCTTCATCCATACCCCTTCTTCTCTCCCACCCCCTCTTCTCTTTCTCTCTCTCTCTCCCTCCCTCTACCTCTCTCCCTCTCTCCCTCCCTCTACCTATCCCTTCCCCCCCTCTTCTCTCCCTCTCTCCATCTCTCTCCCTCTCCTCTCCCTCCCTCTCCCTCCCCCCTCTCTCTTCTCTCCCTCTCTCTCTCCTCTCCCTCCCTCCGTCCCTCCCTCTTCTCTCTCTCTCCCTCCCTCTACCTCTCTCCCTCTCTCTCCCTCTCCCTCCTTCCCTCTCTCCCTCTCCCTTCCTCCATACCCCTTCTTCTCTCCCACCCCCCCTTCTCTCTCTCTCTCTCTCTCTCTCTCTCTCTCTCTCTCTCTCTCTCTCTCTCTCTCTCTCTCTCTCTCTCTCTCTCTCTCCCTTCCTCCATACCCCTTCTCCCTCTCTCTCTCTCTCTCCCTCCCTCCCTTTTCATTCACATCTTTTCTACTACCAATAGTGCGTACGGGGTACTAAAACTATTAGTTCACTGCCCTACCATAACTTTTTTAAGGCAAAGGAGCACGTACGTGGTACTTATTACTCATAAGCGCGTACGGGGTACTATTCCCATTATTTGTTACCCTGTGATAACATTTTTTAGGCTTAGTAGTGCGTACGCGCTACTTATCAGTCCAGAATGGGAAAAAAGAATATCGTTGGGCTTGTCAACATTTTATGGACTAACAACACATACGCGGTTATTAATGTAGTGTGTACGTGATTTATAGACATAGTTTTAGTTGCCCAAGAGCCTCAACGGCCTCAAAAGAAGTTTTTAAGGTCGTTGAAGGCCCCACTGGAACTGTGTCTGCACTTCTATCACTGTTGTATACATAAAAGTAAGTGATTTTTTTTGTTTCTGCATGATTTCAAATGATTGAATTGTTGTTTTTATTACTTTTTTGTTTTTGTATGGTTTCAAATGATTGAATTGTGATTATTTAATAGTTTGATTCCAAAAAATAGTGATAAGATGCATATTTATGGTTATTTGTTTATTTATGAGCTTCTCTTTACATATATATGTAATATGATTCTATTTAGGTCAACAGATATCAACCATGGGAAAGAACAAGCGAGGAACGATGGAACAACGAGAGACTCAAAAGGAAAGACAAAGGCAGCGTATGAAGAAAATGCATGACATAAGAACAATGGGAGAAGAAGGTATGTCATCCTCAACATCTCAATTCGATTTACCAAACGAATATAATGCACCTAATGCAATTGAAGAAGAAACATTTGATAATTTACCATTTGAACCTAATGCAATTGAAGAAGAAACATTTGATAATTTATTGTTTGAACCTAATGCAATTGAAGAAGATACCGCATTGAATAATCAATTAAATGATGAACATATTACACCTTCTCTACTTGATGAATTGAATGTACATAATGCACTGATGTTAACACCTCCTAGAATCATTCGTAGGAAACCAAAGTATCTAATTGACATTGATGAGAATATATTGAAGTCAATGCCCAATAAAATGAATGAACGAACTTGTAGGAGAATGGTTAAAAGAATATGGCAAAACTATTTTAAAAACTTAAATCAAACCGCAAGATGTCAATTAATTGTTCAAATGATTAAAAATTTGAATTTTAGAGAGACAATGAAAATTCTAGGCCTAAGATCATTTGAAAGTAATAGTGAAAGAACTATTGTTAGAAATCTATTTGATGCATATCAATCTACTGGTTCAAAATCACGTAGTAAAGATTCTAATGCTACTCGACCTGTCATTACATCAACCATAATGAGCAAGAAAATAAAAAAAGATCGTTTGATAAGCAAAACAAGTAAGTCATTAAACGTTAGTAGAACAACATTAAGTAAAGCATTAAAGAGGTGGGAACAAATAGAGGAACCTAACAATAATTCTCTTTGGGCATTCTCGGGTAGACTACCACGCAAAGACAAGGTTGTTGTTGATGCACTAAAAACATTAATTGAAATTTTTTGGCATGACAACACAAGAGTATCGCCCAACCAAAGAGATGTTGTTAGAAGGCGAATTGGGTCTAAAAATCATGAGCTACATGCGAAACACTATTTGGATATGACTCAAACTAAATTTTATGAAAGATTCCTTCAAAAATTTCCTCAAATAAAAATTTCTCAAAGATTTTTTGAAATGGCAAAACCTTTTTATATTAAGATTAATCATGTACGCACCACATGCTATTGTAGGATGCATATTGAATTTTCCATGCATTATGATATTTTTTGTCATATTTGTTCTACTTTGCACACTAACGATGTTTTGCAGGAATGTAATATACAAGCACCTCCTAAGTTAGCAAGAGAATTTATTTCAAGTGTGCTATGTAATAGACATGATAGTTGCATTTATTATAAGATGCCTTGTTTGGAAGGTTCTTGTGCTATATGTGGAGGTTTGTAATGTTTACCAAGATGCATACATTTGGAGAGCACGCATGAAATTGGTACGAAACTAGTTTCTTTCAGAAAATATAAGACAATCACATATGGAGTTAAAGATGGAAAAGATTTGAAGAGATGTGAGCTAGTGAAAAATGATATATGTGTAGCTCAATTTATGAAAATGTTTCAAGAGAAACTAGTTTATGAGTACATAATGCATACACATAGAGCTCGATGGTTAGATGAGCAATTCAAGTTATGTAAGGACACATTTCCTCTTGGCACCATTGTCTCTATCGTTGATTTAGCTGAAAATTATACGCTACAACCTCAAAATAAAGTGCAATCCATGTATTATCACTCTACACAAGTTTCTATTTTTGTACACATAGCATTCATGCATGCAGATGATAGCACAGAGGAGGATAGAAAGGTTGTAAGAGATTATCACTTCTACATAAGTGATGATCGTACTCATTCATCGGAGTTTGTACAAGGATGCTTTAAAGTTTTCTATGATAGTTTAAGGGAAAGGAACCTACGATACAACCGACACTTAATATGGTCAGATAATTGCACCACACAATTCAAGAATGCAAGGATGTTTTATTGGTTGACAAGGATGCATGTGACAAGCGGTGTACAACATTTTTGGAATTTCACTGAGGCTGGACATGGTAAGGGAGAGCACGATGGTGCAGGAGCATGTGTGAAAAGAGCCCTTGGCAGGAAAGAATTGAAGTACGAAGGTGGTGCTGAGTTGGTAGATGCAGAAATAATTGTGTGATGGTGTAAGTCTATGATGGGTCCAGGTAATCCATGTACGTCATTGGCTCGTAGATATTTTTGGTTGATCACTGGATCTAACATTGAAAACTATCTAGATTGTTGTATAGTTGTAGGATCGAGTGACATGCACTCATTTATGAGTTCAAATTCAAGTTCACTGGTAATTTATACGAGACAGATGGTATGTTTTTGCTCTTCATGCATGTATTTTTTGTGGGAAGAATGTGAATCATAAGAGTGGGCTAACAAATGGTCTTGTAGACTATTGGTTCCCATTGATTCATATCAAATTCCCAAAGCACTACAATTAAGCCAGATGGATACATCAATGGATCTTGACCATGTATCCGACCTAGTGGATTCAGGTGATTTTTTGAGTTAATTTTTTTGCAAGTATTCTTTTTGGTTCATTTTGTTGTACACCATACTTTATTTTGGTATTAATTAACACTTTATAAAATGCAGGTCATGTGTATGCAGTTGTTGCAGAAGAGAAAAATGAAGAAGGAACATATTACTATTTGTGTCGTTGTGTTGAGCCTAAAAGAAAATTGACAACCACAATCATTGACGAAGAGGGTATTGAGTACCCAATAGGGTCTGTTGTCGTGACAGAAACATGGCTTTGGAGATACCCTATCAAGAATTATGATGTTTGGTTGTTCGAGGACTTTGAAACACATAGACATATTCTTCATTTCTCTAACCTTGTTGTTGCAACAAATATTCATTTGATGAAGTATCGTGGTAGACCTCATAACAAGATTTTATGGAAAGTTCATGAATCTGACCACGAGGCAATACTTGACACAATACGGGTTAGAGCCGATCCTAAAGGCTCACTTGATTGATTCTACGATTCAGAGTAGAATGATTTTGAGAATTTTGTATAAATCGTCGACAAATTGTTCTATATTTGTTTTTTGTATATATAAATGCCCATGAGCTGATTTTTACATGTTTAGGGGCATAATTTTGTATATTTAAGTGACAATGAGCTGATTTGTACATATGTACATGCCAAATTTTGTATATTAAAATGGCGATGAGCTGAATCGCACATAGTATAATGCCAAATTTTGTATAAAAGCCCATGAGATGATTTGTATATTAAAATGGCGATGAGCTGAATCGCACATATTGTAATGCCAAATTTTGTATAAAGCCCATTAGATGATTTGTAAGACAATTTTTTGTATAATCAAATAGCCAAGAGAGCTGATTTGACCATATTTAGAGGCAAATTTTTGAATAATATGTGACTATTTTGTGTGTCAATGTTTTGTGACTATGTTTTGAGTATATGTGATGTGTCCCTGGTCAATCATGAGCATTCTTGATTCTTGTATAATCATGGAGAATTATTTGAGTCATTATCAGGTCATAGGGGTCATAGAATGAGACTAGATACAATTTGAGCAAAAACTGTCATTGTTGTCAAAAAAATTGTCAAAAAAGTTGTCAAGCAACTTCTACATTGCGTCGGTAGGGTATGACTCTCGACGCTTTGGTGCTTTGGGATGCACAACAGAGGCATGCCTAGCATAAACCTTCCCACCCGAACATGCTCGCGATGTCGGTTTGTGCATACGACGAACCGAATCAATTCTAGCCAATCTTGCAACTTTTCATTGCATGCAACTGACGGTTTTTGGAGCAGGCGAAAAAATGCTACTAATTGAAAATGGCTTCGAGTCGTCGAAAACTAAGATAGACCATTGTAGATTCACACAACCCCACAGGATCAAACAAATCGACCGTATGTGTCCTGGATTGGAAGAAACAGTCCGTCAAGTTTTGACAATTTTTTGGACTCAGGGCACTTGAGAGATCGCATTGGTAGGGTACTCTTGACATTCTGGTGCTTTGGGATGCACAACTGGGGAATGGATAGCATAAACCTGCCCACCCAGATGCGCTCATGACGTCGGTTTGTGCATACGATGAACCGAATCAATTCTAGCCAATCTTGCAACTTTTCCTTGCATGCAACTGACGGTTTTTGGAGCAGGCGAAAAAATGCTACTAATTGAAAATGGCTCTGAGTCATCGAAAACTGAGATAGGCCATTATAGAAGAGTCTCACACAACCCCACAGGATCAAATGGATTGATCGTATGTGTCCTGGATTGGAAGAAACAGTCCGTCAAGTTTTGACAATTTTTTGGACTCAGGGCACTTGAGAGATCACACCGATATGGTATGACTCTTGATGTTCTGGTGCTTTGGGATGCATGATAGGGGCATGCCTAGTATAAACCTACCCACCCGGACACGCTCATGACATCGGTTTGTGCATACGACGAATCGAATCAATTCTAGCCAATCTTGCAACTTTTCCTTGCATGCAACTGACGGTTTTTGGAGCAGGTGAAAAAATACTACTAATTGAAAATGGCTCCAAGTCATCAAAAAATGAGATAGGCCATTGTAGAGGAGCGTCACGCAACTCCACGGGATCAAACAGATCGACCATATGTGTCCTGGATTGGAAGAAATAGTCCGTCAAGTTTTGACAATTTTTTGGACTCAGGGCACTTAAGAGATCGCACCGGTAGGGTATGACTCTCGACGTTTTGGTGCTTTGGGATGCATGAAAGGGGTATGCCTAGCATAAACCTGCCCACTCGGATGCGCTCGCGATGTCGGTTTGTGCACACGATGAACCAAATCAATTCTAGCCACTCTTGCAACTTTTCATTTGATGCAACTGACGATTTTTGGAGCAGGCAAAAAAATGCTACTAATTGAAAATGGCTTCGAGTCATAAAAAACTGAGATAGGCCATTGTAGAGGAGCCTCATGCAATCCCATGAGATCAAATGGATCAGTTGTATGTATCTTGGATTGGAAGAAACAGCCCGTCAAGTTTTAACAATTTTTTGGACTCGGGGCACTTGAGAGATCGCACCGGTAGGGTATGACACTCGATGTTTTGGTGCTTTGGGATGCACAACAGGGGCATGCCTAGTGTAAACCTGCCCACTCGGATGCACTTGCGATGTCGGTTTGTGCACACGATGAACCGAATCAATTCTAGCCACTCTTGCAACTTTTCATTGCATGCAACTGACGACTTTTGGAGTAGGCGAAAAAAATGCTACTAATCGAAAATGGCTTCGAGTCATCGAAAACCGAGATAGGCCATTGTAGAGGAGCCTCACACAACCCCATGGGATCAAATGGATTGACCATATGTGTCCTGGATTGGAAGAAACAATCCGTCAAATTTTGATAATTTTTTGGACTCAGGGCACTTGAGAGATCGTACCGGTACGGTATGACTCTCGATGTTCTGGCGCTTTGGGATGCACGATAGGGGAATGCCTAGCATAAACCTGCCCACCCAGATGTGCTCACGATGTTGGTTTGTGCACACAATGAACCAAATCAATTCTAGCCAATCTTGCAACTTTTCATTGCATGCAATTGACGACTTTTGCAACAGGCGAAAAAATGCTACTAATTGAAAATGGCTCTGAGTTGTCGAAAACCGAGATAGGCCATTGTAGAAGAGCCTCACGCGATCCCATAGGATCAAATGGATCGACCATATGTGTCTTGGATTTGAATAAATAGTCCGTCAAATTTTGACAATTTTTTGGACTCAGGGCACTTGAGAGATCGCACCAGTACGGTATGACTTTCGATGTTCCGGTGCTTTGGGATGCATGACAGGGGCATGCCTAGTGTAAACATGCCCACCCAGACGTGCTTGTGACATCGGTTTGTGTACACGATGAACAAAATTTGACCATTGCGAGTGTGAGGGAGCTCTCGCACCAAACACATTGTTGTTTATATTCATATTGTCGATTTTTGTTGTTTATATTCATATTGTTGATTACATATGCAAATATTAATTTAAATTTATAATAGAGCAACCACCAAATACAATGAATACACAATAATGAACTGAATACAAGGAGTTTTGTAGGGTTAATTCAACATTTTAGAAATTTTATCAAATCATATTCCACGATTGCAATGTTTTATATCATATATTGTTGTTGTTTATATTCATATTGTTGATTACATATGCAAATATTCATTTAAATTTATAAAAGGACAACCACAAAATACAATGAATACAAAATAATGAGCTCATTACACATTTATTGGATCGAATATCGATATTTATATATATAAAAAAAGGCATGTCTGCCAAGTCAATACAAGTATTACAAAAATGTGTCATATGCCATGTCCAAATCGATATACAATAAAAATGTAGAATATATGTACATGTATTGGTCATTCTATGACCAAAACTAACACTATATGATCCTAAACTTGTGGTGGATCATCAAAATCAAGCCTCTTCGATGCAGTACGTGGCTTTGTAGATGGCTGCACAACCATAATTCAAAAGCCAAGTTAGAATTCTTTTGGAGAAAATAGTTCACAATTAACAACATAACTATGCATTTAATTTTAATTCCTTTGCAACTGAAATGTAGATTACCTCATCGGCTGATCTAGGAGCTAATGTCTTCGCTCTCCTCTCCTTGTCACTCTTAGGAGTTTTCTTGAAGATATACTTAAATGGATCCACGTTATGGCCATACCACAAAGGGGTCTATTGTAGATTAAATGTACAATTAATACAATGTACTAACATAAATATATCAAAAACACTTAAAAGCTATAATATAGAGAACAATGGCATACCTATGCCTGAGATGCTTCTCCAATGGATTGAGGATGGCTCACCATTGATGTAGAAACTGTCGCTATTACCTATACAAAAAATATTCAAAGATTAAATACAATTATTATAATGATAAGTATTGAAGGTTAAAAACAATTAATTTTACATATCAAACAAAAGTGTACGGGATCCTGAGATGCTTCTCTAGTGCAAGGAGGAGGGTTCGTCATTGATGAAATAGGTATGGATATTTCCTGTATGAAAAAATTATAAGATTATAATATATCACAAGTTCACATGTACGCATGCATATAATTATGAAATCAAGAAAATAAAGTAGAGATACATACCTCCACCCTCTCTTGATCCACGGGCAAATCAGGTGCATTCAACAAATCCACAAAGCTCAATGGTCGTTGTACATGTAAAATAGACAAAAAACACTAATCAATCTACAAACCCCAACTAATACTTGATTTCAACATTTTCAAACAAGTGTACAACTAAAAATGTGTTCAATTACCTTATTCCCATGTTTTGGCGTCTTCGAGGAATTCTTTTTCTTAGGATGAGCCCTAGACGCAGAGGGGGTACCCTAAAAAAACAAAATTAACACAAGATATTAGTACAGATAATAAATTAAGCATAATTTTAAAAATATAAAATGAAATGACTTGTATATTCCATCAAAACAATACATAAAAAGAGTTGTACATAATATGATACTGTATAGCCTTGTAGGCCAAAATCGATCGCTGAGAGCTTGATGTCATCAATCTGGGACATTTTGTCCCCTGTCAACACCTACAAACCAGAAATTGGACCAAGCATTAAAGATAGTTAGTATATCTTGTATTTTTTTGAATTCAAAGTGTACTATTCTATTTTAACATGTTACAAAATTTATACCTCATACATCGAAGTTGCAACTATAGTAACTGGGGAGGTGTATGGGATACCGCTGCTGCATCCTGAAATGCATATTATTTGTCTCAAATTAAATCGATGTATAAATGAAAATTCATTTATGTAATTACAAATTTAAAGTGACTGATAAATAAAATGTTATGAATTCAAATCAACACACCTGTGTTTGTGGCTCATAGGCAAACACCATGTCCATCAACTCATCTGTCAGCGCGACATCCTCAACTATGTGAGCCTGACATCTACAACCGCAAATCGTGCATAGATGATATGAGGGTCCATCTACACCAGCTGCATCATCTATCCCTAAGCAACTGACACACATGTGCTCGATGGGCTCTTTGTCGCCCTCTAATGGCTCATAATCCAATACAATAGGGTGTGCTAATGACGTCCCATGCTGGATGATGGCACCAGTCAATGTTGTGGTCGCCTGAAGAGTCTGTAGCTCCATTGACTCTTTCAACTCTAATGGGACAGCATGATGCACCTTGGGTTTGGGTGCTAGGGGGCAGCAACTCTCTGTGGCTAATCACCTACGGGCTCCAGGTCTATCTTGGGCAGAGCCACCATCTCTACCATGAAAATCTCTCATGTCAAAATAGTTTGGTCGCACATTGAACACAAACTCACAATATATTTTTCTCAAAAAATATAATGGCACCTCATAATTATTACAAGGTGGATCATCAAAGACCATCCACCACCTCTGCCAAAAAAGATTCTTCATTTGCACATTGGTACACCAATGTATGGGAAACCTCTTTGCATTAAGAGGTAATGATTGACTAGTTTTGGGATCAACAAAAAGGGCACATATTTGTATTTTAGTAATTTTTTATTTTTTTTACTCCATCGTATGATAGCCCATTGGCATAGAATTGACGACACCTATCCCTAAAGCTTCCTCATTTGGTAATTTCTATGGAAATAGCTATGGCACCACTAGCTAATGTTTCTAGGCTAGAGGTGAGGGATTGATGATGGTCAAGTTCAGAAGTTTTCAATTTAACAATCAGTCTATTGATTTTGGACTTATTTTGTCCTAACTGATTAATTAATTCTTCCTGTGTTTCGGGTGTATGGTCAAAAGGAGGAATTGGGGGTTGTTCTTGTTTGTTTTCAGGAGGTGCATTTGGTTGTTCTTGTGGGTTTTCAGGAGGTGCATTTGGTTGTTCTTGTTCTGGATTAGAAGAATCTGGTTTTTGAAACAAAAAATAAAAAAACCTAATCAAAATTAATGAAATTAAATTCAAAATGTAAAACAAATTGCATAAACCAGAAAGAAAGACAAAAATAAACAAAAACTAACCTTGATCCATTGCTTGGAGGTCAAATCTAGCACCCCATTCGTGGTTTAGGAGAGGAAATGGGGAAAAAATGAAGTTAAAAATGCATTATTCATGGGTAAATGAGACCCAGTTTTTTTTTTTAACTTTTTTTACCAAGCACTGCGTACGCGGTTTTATTTGGATTATTAGCGCATACGCGCTCATTTTCCTATGAGCAGCGCATACGCGCTCATTTTCCTATGAGCAGCGCATACGCACTCAATTTCCTAGGAGAAGCACGTACGCGCTCATTTTCCTAAAAGCAGCGCGTACACGCTACCTTTTCTAGGCTCGGGAAGAACAAACCTAAGCGTATACGCAGGAATTTCAAATTTTAAAACCGCGTACACGCTGCTTGTTTTTCCAAGTTTTTTTTGGGTGGTGTCCACTTTTCTGACAACCATCTTTGTGCACACGCCCCAATGAGATCATACTCCTTACTAAGAGTCTGTGATATACGAGGTGCTTGTGAAAGAGTAGGTTGAGAGGGAGGAATTGAAGTTGGGATAATTGGAGGAGGATTAGGTTGCCTATTATTTCTTGTGTTGTAGGCATGAGCAACCGTATGATAACTCTCTTCGGTGATTTTCTTAGAATACTCATAAGGGCTCTTAGTAGGATAACCTCCTTGCACAGTAATAACAAGTTTTTTGGGAGTGAAAAAGGAATCATTAGCATAACCACCTTGAACCACTAAGATAGGCTTATGTTGAGAAATTTGAGAAGGACAAGCACCTTGAGCTGTGAAAAGGGGGTTATTAGGTGTTTCATTCAGATGTATCATATTGATTAAAGATGGTTTAGGAATATCAAAGGTGTCCTTATGAATTTTAGGAGAAGAATGGACAAGATTGTTGGAAGAATTGTTGATAGTCTCTTCTTGCACTAAAATGTTATCATGGATAAGATCAATTTTAGGAGGTAGACTAGAAGTAGGAATTGATGTTTTAGAAGGAAGAATATTATTAGGAAGGGCCATATCATCCTCTATTATCAAAGGATCTACATGGGGAATAAACTCTCTAGGAGAAGGATCAACATTACTCTCCAAAATTTCACCTTTGAGAGGGAGATCTTTGAAAGAGATGTTAACAATCTTACCTTGAACTAGGGTATCCTTATAAGTAGAACCAATTTGAGGAAAGGGGGATGCTTTATTTTTAGAGGGAGAATGATTGAGATTCATGGAAGGTGAGATGCTATCAAGGGCATTATCAATCATGATTTCATCACCTTTGGGTAAGGTTCTCTCATGAGGTAGAGAGTAATCAACACCTTCTTCTAATGGTTCATCCCAAATAGTGAGTTCATTGAAAAATATTAAAAATATCTTGCACAAAGATGTCCTTATTGTTATTGCCAATTTTGGGAGAAGGGATGACATTGTTCATTAATTCTTCATCCTTAGGAGGGAGAGCATAACTAAATGTGTTTAAATCATCCTCTTGCCTCAAAATGTGTTCAGTAGGATCTTTAGGGGAGAAAGCATTAAGGAAATTGATTATGATTTCATCTTCTTTTTCTAAGGCATCTTCAGGGCAAGGAGAAGCATTTCTCATTAATGCATCATCTCTAGCAGGAATTTTGTTGAAGTCAAAAGAGGAAATGTCATCACTAGGAAAAGTAGGGACACTACCATCTTCTTGCACAAAATGATCCTCATGAGGGGAGTATTATTTAGGAGGGAGATGAACATATTTCTCCAAAGATTCATGCTTAGGAAGGAGATATTTGAAATAAGTGCTCATAACCTCTTGTTGCACTAACATGCCCCCATTGGTAAGACCAAATTTTGGAGAATATAAGTCAATATCCATCAATACCTTTTCACTTAGAGAGGCATCATGCAGGGAGGGTAAAGTAACACTAAGAAAAGTGTTTATGATATCACCCTCTTCCTCTAAGATAGCTAGATGGGAAGGGCACATTTTAGGAGAATTATCAAGATCACTCTTCAAATCTTCATCCTTAGAGAATGGGAGAGTTTTGAAGGGATTGGTAACAACTCTTTTAGGCACTAAAATGTTGTCATAGATAGGAAGAGGTTATTTAAGAGATGAAAAATTGAAACAAGGGAAGCCAACCCATTATCACATTTATGGAATGAATGCATCATGACGATAATTTTCCTTTTTCAAATGATAACACATGCAAAATAGAAAGGAAATGTTCAATTTTAACCAATGAAAGCACTCTAAATACTGATTTAGAAAATGAAATTTATGAGTGAAATGTGTTCCTAAATCAAATATGAAATTAATGATCCAAATTAAGAAATCCACAAGTTCAATTTTGAATTGGAAAATTAGGGTTTTAACAAAATTGACCTCTAAATTTTGAAATTTGCAAGGAATTGAAACTTGTAAATATAAATTTGAATTTGAAATAAAAAAGCACTCAGATCTAAGAACATAAATTTGAATTAAAGAAGATTGGATTCACGTCGAGTTCACCAAAATGTGGTGGCGGAAAAGCGAGACCGGGTGACTAGGACCTAATCCCACTTTAGCCAACACATTGGGAATATGAAAGAACCTAGGGAGATAGCTCACTTTGGCTACTTTTTGTGAGAAAGAGAGAGCCAAGTATTATCTCTTAGGGTTTCTATTCCTCTTGTTGTATGTGATGAGAAAAATAGGGTTTGATTGATCAACTAGACTAGGAGATAAACAATGAAGCACATATGAACTGAAATTGCACAAACTTGCATATCTGGAACTAAGATACTAAAAGCAGAGAAGGTAGAGGAATTTGGATGTGTACATGATGTTGGAAAATGGACCAAACTGACCAAGACTAGGGTGCCACGCCCCTGTCCTTGAGAATCTAACAGAAAGCTGCAACTGAGAGGATGTAATTGTGTGATCCTGATCCTGCACCCTGCCAAAATTCACTGATTTTGAGGGGGACCAGGGCACCACGCCCCTGTCCTGGGAAAGACCAAGGCGCCATGTCCCTATCCCTAATGGATTTGGGGCAGTTTGAGACTTCTGGGTTGTCCTTGTGTCTTCTACAGATTTGAAACTCCTTCGGGGTACCTGTACCTGCACCCACAACTGAAACGAGAGGGTTTGGGTGGCTATATAGGGTTTGGCCTTAGTCAAACCCCTGTTTTGGTGATTTACACCTTCACAAATAGCCAATAATGTACTGAAAATGTGTGTTCTAGAACCTTGTGTGTATGCAAGATCCTAAATGAGAAAGAAATTAGAGCTACCCTACGCTTTGGAGAGTAAACCCTAAATATAAATGTAAATGTAAATGCTCCAAATCAAATGTACTAAATTATCTAAATCATGAATTTAAATGTGCAAATATATGTAAAGAAGCTCATACAAAGACATGAAAATAACATGAAATCATACCAATCCCCAAGGGAGGGATATTTGCCACTAGATCTCCTAGTACTCTTTAATGTCTTCAAGGCTCCTAATTAATGATGAATGCTTGATGAATGTTGTTGAATGTTGTTGAAGACTCCACATAGGCTTCTCTTTCACTACATAGAAGGCTCCTTGTGCTCCAAAAACCTGCTCTTAGATTCTTAGATTGATAGATACCTTGAAATGAAGAAAGATAACTCTTATGTATGAAACCCTAGATCTTAATTTCAACTTAATTTTGTCTTTAGGCCGACCTAGGATTTGAATTTCCCACCAATATTTTGGGGTTAAGCATTATAATATCATAGAATTATGCTCCCAAAATTTCTGGAAAATACGTCAAGGACCATGTGCTTTGCACATGGTCCAACCAACTTTTCACCAAATTTTTCAAGGTCATTAGAAATGATGATATTAGAGCGAATCCCAAAGTTATAGATGATTTCGAGATGTTTTGATATGCAAAATTGGGCCTTAAAGGTCGAAATAGGACATAATTAGGGTTTATGATTAAATGATTTATTAGAGGAATAAAACAAAAGGGGCACACTTAGGATAAAGGGCCCAATTTTATGATGTATGAAGTGATGAAATAGAACTTTAGATTTAATTAAATCAATTAATTAAATGCTTAAAGGAAAATTACAATGCAAGATGCAAACATAGTAAGTCAGGTGTTGAACTAAGTGTGGAGTTGTACCACCCTAGTAAGGGTGTACAATTTATGACACTACATATATGTATATGTATATACATAAATGTATATATGTGTATGTGTACGTGTATGTGTATGTGTATGTGTACACACACACACACAAGAACAAGTACATACATACATACATACATACATACATACATGCATACATACATACATATATATAAGTGCATCTTCCAACCAAAAAGTTATCAAATTCTTGCCTAACATGACTAGTTTTTACCATTTAACTAAATTTTAATTTGATCTTTATTTTTGTTACAAACATTTAAGATAAAGCAAGCACACTTATTTATAATTTAGACATAGGTGTATGACATCTCGCATAATTTATTTTGTATGGATCTAAATTCTTCTTTCATTTTTAGAACAAGGACATCAATACTTAGTGTGTAGATATCTTTCAAAATTGTTTTCACTAATTTACTATTTTTTTACATGTTAGAACAAAGAACTTGATGTTCGGTGAAAAATATATGTTCAGTAAGACGTAATTTTTTTAATAATAAAATGAAAATATATTAAAATTATACTTGTTGGGAAGCTTGCTTAAAGGACTATGATCCTACAAGTTCATTTGTCAGGTTTATTCCATTTGTAGGTCCAACCTAAGCTTTGAAAGTCATTCGAGGAAATTGAAGAGGATAGGGGGAGATTACTAGCCAAGGATGTTCGCTCAAAGGTACCTTCATTTGAAGGAACCTTTGAGCGAACATATTACGTACCTTCGAACGAAGGTACCTATGTTCGAAGGTCATTTTAACGCAAGTTAACAATGTAAAAATTCTTACCTTTGAGTGAAGGTGGAACTCCGAATTAAGGTGCTTACCTTTTAGCAAAGGTGGCCGACCTTCGAACGAAGGTGTTTGCAAAAAAAATTCTCCCCACTTTGAGAAAGTTGATGTCCGAACTTTTGATTCCAGATTATTGTGGGATGACTCCCTTTAATTTTACCAATCTAGGCTTCCCCTCTTTGATAATGTTCTCTTTTCGTAATGATGTTGACTTGTCTATGGCACTCAAGAAAATAACACTAACACTTAAGTTTGTGTTAGTGCCTACAAATCAAAATCAAAATCACATATTTCTCAATATATTTCTCCTTGACCAAAAAATATTTACTTATCTTAATGCTTTAACATTATGCATTCAACAAAGTAGTAATAATTATTGCATGTTATCCATAAATTCTATATCGCTCATGCATATGGAAGGAATCATTATACTAGATCACAACTATGTCAATTCCTCAAATGCACACATTTTTACCTTATCCTCTTTATACACATTATTTAACCATCATCTATAAGTAAGGCTACATCTTACCATACTGTAGTTGATTGTTGACCATGTTGTTGGGTATTGGCGATTACCCTAGTATTTAAAAACACTTGCACAGATTTTAGCTTATTTCAAGAATGAACACCTCGTAGGAATTTCAAGGGAAGGACCATCTCAATATCTAATATTTTAATATAAAAGAAATCATATGAAGATTATAATCATTCATCTAAAAATAGAATTAAGCTAGATCATGACTTGATCATTTATAAAGAATAATGAATAAGTTGTCCATACATACCTTCCATATGTGATATGATCATGCTTGCATACTTGCAAATAAATTGGATAATGAATTCATGTGAATTGGTTTTTGCATCTGTGAAATGTGTTTGTATATGCTTATATAACATTTAGTATAAATCCGTTTTATCATTGCAAATCGTGAGTCCATATTTCTTTGAGGCATAATGCCACACATTTCTCTGCATTTCATTACCACCCTTCTCAATTGTTTTAATGTTCTCGATAATTTTAGATCTATGATCATTTCATTTGAATGTTGGATTTTAATTGTATTTAAGACTTGCAACATTTGTAGTGATCTTGAAATGATTCACCTTTTAACCCATTCGGTTTATATCTGAATTTTGTATACATGATTGATGGCACAAAGATATTTACATTTCTATGTTGATCTGCTCTCAACAAGGAGGCTTCAATATGGTATGGTGATGAAATTATAGGTTCTTAAAATAATTTATTTTTTCCCCATCATTATTGAAGGGTTTTGACGTGGTTAGAAGGCATTAGCATTGAAATTAACCAATAGTTCGAACAGTGAAGGTGGTGTGCATAAATAAGTGTATGCCCATTTACAGATTGATGGTGTCTATTCGTTCTACAATCTGGCCTTCACCAATCAAGTTAATCATTAACAAAGCCCTTAATTATCAGTATACGTAAAGCTTTTATTGCATTCTTTTTGGGGGAATTTTATCCATGTTAATTTCAATTGGCTATGGCAGTGGCATAATCCATCCTTGTCTCCGCCCGTGCAAAAAATCAGATCCTCTTCCAAATAAATAATAATAATAATAATAATAATAATAACTGCAGCTTGCCGCTAATGGCGATGCGACCTTACAACACTCTCTCTCACTTTGACCTTTTTGCAAAACTTATCTTATCTTCTTGTCTTCTTACGTGGGAAGTTAAATATCTCCTTTTAATTCTTAAAAATGCTAAATTTATAAAGTTTTAAACTTTTCACAATATGAGATATATAATAGTTTAATAAAGGTTTTTAGTACTAGAAGACTAATGTTTTCAGTCTCACCGAAATATGCAATTAATTTTGTTTGGGAATTGTGTCAACCAAAATTAAGCATTTATTCTATAGTATGCACCCTTCTAACTTTTGAAATTTAATTTTTATAGATTTTTTCTTTTTTCTTATTGGTCACTCTTAATTTGTTATTTATGTGTAAATGATGCATTCTATTTGTAATATTTGTTTAGTAAATTTGAGAAAAAAAAAATTATAGTTTGAATTTAATTATTAATTATATGTAATTTTGATTATATTAATATTATATTATATTTTATTTTGTATTAAGTATCATAGAATCACAAAGTTCATTTTTTGCTCATTCGAGCATCCACGTTACAAACTAGCTCCTTTCGAGCACCAAACTAGAAACAACAATTGGAAGACCAAGGGTCACAACTTAGAAATCCACTTTAAACAACTAATGGAAGACCAAGAGTCACAACTTAGAATTCTACACAAAGATGTCCCTCATGGGAGTTGAACTTGGGTCTCCACATTGAAAACTCGATGCTTTAACCAACTAAGCTCAAACCCTTGGACAAATATTATATTTTTAATTTGATATTTAATAAAATATAATTATTTTATTTGTTTTATATTTGTATTATTTTGTATGTCACCTCTTCCTACCATTACACTCTACCTTTTAATACTATTTAATATAATAATACATAAATTTAAACAAACAATCAATATTTTAATAATTTTTTGCATATCAAAATTTAATAATATTTCACCTCTATATGTGCACCTAGGTGAAGGAATCATATATTTGACTTTAACTTTGTATATAAAAACAAAATATCAGTAGAGAAAAGAAATATAGCATTTGTTATATATAATCATTTATATGCAAAAGGCTAGATGTGGTTAAGAAGATATTTTATCATCTTTACCTAAATGTTATTTTTTCCTCCTCCTTATTTTTT